>NC_043002.1:19307570-19405070 GCF_006345805.1 Octopus sinensis
TGAAAGTATTCCTCCCTGTTGAAAATGTCGTATAAACCAAGTCCTAAAATTTCTCTTCCATTTCAAAGACAGTTTTGTCCCTAGTAAATATATTTACAAAACTTTTCTGGAATATTTTGTTGCAGAATCCATATACCATAGGATTTAAGGATGAATTTAGAATCCAAGTACGATATAAAACTACTTTCAAAATCTGCAAGAAGTTAGAATCTTTGCAGTATGGATATGAGACACAGAATATTAGAGTTGGTGAAAAACTGACAAAATACAAAACAGAAATTGAGATAAGCACAATGTTTGTGCGACTGATTCGTTCATGTTCCGAAGTTTCTTCATTATTTTTTTCTTTCTTGAAATGCTTATAAATCGTGTTCCGAACAAATGAATAAAGTACAGTCATGCTGAGGACAACAATACTGTGTATAATTAATGCCATGAGAGCATATAACCAGAGGAATGGTCTTCTGAAGTCACTGCCACATATCATATACATCATATGTTCATGAGAAAAGGGAATACTATCAGCGTAGAAAAGAGGTGGCAGGACAAATGCAAGTGCTGCTACGATTAGGAAAATAATAAGAGTAATGCACATCTTTGAAGTAATTTGTTTGCTAGATGGATGACATATCCTTCTGAATCTTTCAATGGCAATTATAAGAAGAATGAGGGATGACATGATAGAACAGGTGAAGACAATAAACTTGTATAATTTACACAAATATTTTGATTGAATTGCTGGGTAAAGTTCAGCCATTTCCAGAGGCATTCCAAGGATACATCCAATGAGATCAATAACAGCCAGTACAAGGATGAATGTTTCTACATTGCTTTTCTTGGACTGTCGTGCATAAATATATATCACAAATATGTTACCTATGAGTCCCACAATTAGGAATAAAGGTATGAGGCTAAAAACAATTAATCTTGTAAACAAAACAGGATCAGACAAATGAGTAGCATTCATGTTGAAACAAGTGTGTAGTTTCCAGTAAAGGAAGTATAACGTATATATGTTGATTATTGAAATGTATATACGTGCATATGTTCATATATGTGTATAAATCTGTATAAAACACTAATGTCACATTAGTTTCAGATATGTACTTGTAGGTAAGCAAATTGATTAGTGCATTAACATCATTTGTAATCCAAACTTGTATACTGGAGATGATATTCTTTTTTGTTCTGTTGTTGCAGTTGAGTTCTTACACAAATACAATGTGAAGTAGCATTATCAGAGAGAGTTTTTTGTAATATCTTCTCTAATGAATTGTTAATTAATATACATCCTGTTTTATTTCACTAATTAGGTTAAAAGTAGATTATCACAACTCAAATATGTACAAAATTAAGAAACCTAAATGGCAACAACATTTTACAAAATTACATTGTTTAATGATGAATACCAAAAGCACAAATAGTACTGGACTAAAAATGTCAAGATATTTCCTCACACTTTTTACATTCTAAGCCCAAATCTTGCTGAGGTCAACTTTGCCTTTTAAATCTTTATGATTGAGAGAATAAGGTACCAGTCAAGTACTGGGGCCAATGATATTGACTTACACCCTCTTCTTAAAACTACAGGCTTCATGACTAAATCAGATTTCTCTATGAAATATAATGCTTATTTATTCACATTCTTTTGAATTAGTCATGCTTGTAGCTTCAAGGTTTCAATTATGTGATTGTTTTTAGAATAATATAGTAGGGTAAGTGTGACAGGCAAGATCTGGCCAGTTTGAAGATAAAGCAAACAAAATATTTTGGCTGGTGTCGACCAGTTGAAAGATTAAAGGGTTAAAGGCAATGAACTACCATAATCTTTAGCACATTGGAGAAAAGTTTTGTGGCATTTGATTCAGCACTTTACTGCCTGAGTTCCTACACAGCAAATTTCAAGTTGGAATTTTAGCCTTTTAGAGGAGGATTAAATAAATGCCAGTGAAGTCTTGGAATCAGTGGTGTTGACTGATCACCTGCTCTCATAATTCCTCACCTATACTACTGGCATTAGCTTTGACTAACCAGGTCCCATCAAAACTGCTATTGTTGTGCCTAAATTAGGAATACCAATTAGTATCATTATTATCATTGCCACTCAAACTGGTTGTGAGACAAACAAAATTGTATGCAGTATTTAGTTATGTCCTATAACATACTGAATGTAAATCTTGCTAGGAATTTGAACTCAGAACGTAGTGGCAGACAAAATACCACTGAGCACTTCACCCAGCATGCTAACGATTCTGCCAGCTCGCCGCCTCTGTTTTGTTTGAAATCCTGCAGACTTGCAAGCATAGCAGGCTTGCTTCCTGCAACCTACAATACCATACTATCTGTTTTCTTCAACTATCTAATACTTTCCTGATTATTCTGGCTGTGCCAAGGAGGCAAACATTTTGTAACAGTGCTACTGAACCCTCTATTTCAATTTATCTTTATATCCCTGTTGATGCCTTCTGATACTGTCCCCAAGAACCCAACAATAATTGGCACTATCTTCACCTTTTTAATTTTCCAAAACCGGGCTATTTCATACTTAAGAGGATGGTATATATCTATTTTTCATCTTATTATCAATATTATTATCATTTTCTTCATTATCATCTTCTTTCAATTCCGTCTCCATTTTTTGCTGAGTGTCCCTACACATAGGGTAGGGAAATACACTGTGTTCATTAGTAGGCCATTAAAATATACACACTAGATTGTTCATTTACAAAGCTAATGTAAGCTATCAACTACTTCTAGGTATCACCCCTGGCATTTGATGGAGTCTATTTTCTTTATATTTCTAGTGTTTATTTTACCAGTGCATCTGCCACACACAAAGACCATTTTCCCTGTTAACCTTCCTCAGATATTGCTGCACTTCTTATGCATCCATAGCTTGCACTGAGTACATCTTCTGGAGTTTCTACTTACACCTTTTCTACAAATTGAGCAGGACCATCTCCCTAAAGGCATCTGTGACTTGTCTGCTTTCCTACGTACTAAGACTTTGGTTTTTGCTAAATTAGCTCAAATTCTAGACCTTGCTTCCACACCTGAAATTTTTTCTCTAGTTCTGGTAGTCAATTAGCTATAAAAACAAGGTCAACAGCACAGAGGAGTGAACAAAAGGGTGTTAAGGACTGATCCTTAGTGAAGCCCTACATGTACACTGAATTCATATGCAATACTTGTAGCCGACCCTCACCTTACTGACAGCATCCCTGAACATGGCTTCTACAGCTCTCACCTACCATTCATCTATCCCTATTATGACTCAAAAGGAGAAGAGAATAACATTCTGATACTATGCAAGCCAAATGACAGAATAATGATAATAACAACAATAATAATTTTGAATTTAGGTACAAGGCCAGCAATTTTGAATGGAGGTGGTATCTGATGCCAGTGACTCCAGTAACTGAATGGCACTTTATTTTGCAGCCAGAACCTAAAGAGCTGGAAAAAATAGGTCTTCTCAACTAGGTGTTATGTGGAGCTAAACAACAAAAAAACATAATAAAACATTTATAAGAAATTGAAAATATCCATAACTACAATTTTCAAAGCATAAAATTACTAGGCTCAGCACCTTCACAAACAGGATTTGTGCCATAAATTGAATATATTAAACTTATTAACACACACCCTAGAAGGGTTTATTTCTTAAATAAGTATTTATTTCTTAAATAGGTATGCCATTTTCATTTCAAACAGATTATGTCGATTACATTGACCCCAGTGCGTAACTGGTACTTAATTTATCGACCCTGAAAGGATGAAAGGCAAAGTCAACCTCGGCGGAATTTGAACTCAGAAAGCAGCGGCGGATGAAATACCACAAAGCATTTCGCCCAGCTCACTACCTGTTTGTCCAATTTCTGTTAAGAAAACATTCACTTTCATGCAACTCCTATACAAATGGACTATAGTAGCGTTTCACTCTATGGAATGTTGTTTACTGCTATTATTGTTGTTGTTGTTCTGCTTCTTCTTCTTAGTATTCCCATCTTCCAAACTATCTATCTGAGTGTTTGGGATGATTTTTTTTAAAATTAACTGTTGTTGCTGTTGATAGTATTGTACTTTTGAAAGTATTAATTAGCATATCTTGTGAAACAGTTGAAAATATTCTGCACAGGGAACTTGGCATGATGAACACTTCTGCTCAGCAAATGCAATGTCTTCTGATAATAGATCCACACCAGGCTGATCGCATCACAGCAAAATCTGATATTGTTTGAGGCAGATCCAACTGATTTCCTTGAACAGTTCTAAGTTAGGATGAGTGTTGGATTCATCACTTTCAGCCCGAGACAAAGAGACAATCAAGGCAGTAGAAATATCCCTTCTCATCTGCCCCAAAGTAGACTAAGATGTTTCATGTGCAGAGAAGGCGATGGCCTCAGTTTTTTGGGAAGCAAAAATACTGTCTTTATTGACTATCATCAAAAGGAGTGGTATTCTGCTTGTATCAAGTTACAGATTAATATATATTCTACTTGGTTTAACTTAATAGATTCATCTTACAATCTAGTATCACAATATGGGACAAAATTAGGAAACTTAAGTAGGAAAGATGATTCAAACACTTACATTTTCCCAATTTGATTTCTTTAATATTGGAGTTTTACTGTGACACTAGTGGTGTCCCTAATCACACAATGAACTGTAATAATGACCTACCAGTGAGTTATGATTCATAGCAATGAGGACAGAGTGTTGTGAAAAGCAGACAACATTCAGGGAAATATGTTCAATATCTTTGTGGTGATAGACATTAACACCCCTGGATGTTTAAAAGATGGACTCATTGAATTTCTTAAAAAGAGTAACATATATCATTCAGACAACAGAAGGCATTTTGGAGTTTCGTGTAAGCAGTAGTAGAAGTACGTCATGTGAAGACATTACTTTACCTCTGCTTTGTTAAATCATCATCATCATCATCATCATTGTTTAACGTCCGTTTTCCATGCCAGCATGGGTTATCCAAACGTAAGGATATAAAAGTGGCAATGAAATATTTGAAGCTTGCATTGGACACGAAACCCATGAAAAAAATCATTAATATGGAGGACTTATTGGCCTGCGTGGTGCAGTTGCAACAGAAGCAACAACAACAGCAGCTGCAACAGCAACAACAAGAACATCAACAGTTGCTGGAATGTTGAAGAAGTCTGAAAATACTTCAAGTTTGATCCTGCCGGATGGCATAGCAAACTCAATTGGAGAGTTCATTTATAATCCAGAAGAAGATAGTTTCTCTGCAAATTTTTGAAGATATGAAGAAATCTTCAATGAATGTAGAAATTGGACTGACAAGAATAAAACGCAACTACTTTTAAGAAAGTTATCCTCTGCTGAACATAGAAAGTATTGTAATTATATTCTGCCAAAGAAAACAAGTGAGATTTGTTTTGATGAAAGAGCTTTTTATTGAAAATTTTCAGTGAAAGAAGTTCCTTTTTCAATACTCGCTGGCAGTGTTTAAATTTCTTTAAAAAAGATGATGAAGATTTTGTCACCTATGCTGGGATTGTTAACAGAGAGTGTGAAAAATTCAAATTAAATGAATTAACTCTGGACATGTTCAAATGACTAATTTTTGTTCAAGGTCTAGCTGCAAGCAAAGATGCAAAGTATATGTTTCCAGATATTAACAAAATTAGAACAGGACCAAAAATTAACTCTACAGGCAGTAGCAGAAGAATGCTAGAGAATTATAAATTTAAGACAGGACATGGATAAAATTGAAGAAAAAGATTGCTCTCATATTCAAGTCTATCAACCTATAACAGATAAGAAAAAAGAAAAACAAACATCAAGACCCAATTCATGCTATGGATATGGAGGTTTGCCTTTTAAAAATCTAATATGTTTTGAGTGTGGAAAAACTGGACATAAAAGCTCATAACAAAAAAAAAATCTAATGAAAAGAATTTTGGCAAGAATGTACTGTCAACAAAAATTCTAAGCAAGGCTGAGAAAAAAAAATTGATTTCATAAAAATGAATAATGTGAATGTCAGGTTATAATTGGATATAATTGGATATGAGCAGTGATATCATGATAATTAACAAAGATACATGGAGAAAAATCGGAAACCTAGAATAAAAGAAACTTCAAAAATTGCATGTGGTGTTTTAAGAAAAAGTTGTATTTTAAGGATGAAATGATAAGTGATGTTATGTTTCATGGAAAAACCTTGAAAGCCAAAGTTTTTGTACTGAATAATATGACAAATTTATTTGGAATAGACTGGATGGAGTTATTTAAGTCATGGGACCTCCCCATAAATATTCTTTGTAGAAATGTAAATGGTTCTTCTACCAGTACAAGTAAGGTGTTAGAGGAGTTAAAAATAGAATTAAAAAAGATTTTTCCTGAAGTTTTTTCTGATGAATTAAGTCTTTGTGCCAAAACAAAGGCGAAGTTTCAAGTAAAAGAAAATGCTATACTTGTTTTCTTTGGCAGAATATAATTACAATACTTTCCAAGTTCAGCAGAGGATAACTTTCTTAAAAGTTAAGCAACAAACAACACAGGTAAAGAAATATGTAAATTTCAACACATCCATTACTATAATCTTCAGAACATAACATTACTATACTCAACACATTTACAAACAGGAAGTGTTCCATAAATTGAATATATCAAACATATTAGGAAGGGCATCCAGCCGTAGAAACACTGCCAGATTTGACTGGGCCTGATGAAGCCTTCTGGCTTCACAGACCCCAGTAGAACCGTCCAACCCATGCTAGCATGGAAAACGGACGCTAAACGATGATGATGATGATGATGATGATTAATACACACACATACACACACACAAATAAAATACATTGTATGTACCAAAGACATGGGAAAATGTTGAAAAGTGAAACAATGATGATAATGTTGATCACAACTCTAGAAGGGTTTGTTTCTTAAATAAGTATAAAAATTGCTAATGATGTTTGTAAAATAAAAGATTGAAGAGTTGGTGATGATGACAACAATAATAATTTCTAATTTAGGTATAAGGTCAAAAGTTTAAAGGGGAGGAAGTAAACCGATACCATAAACACAACTCCTTGAATGGTACTTCATTTAAAAAAAAGCCTGAGATGAAATCAGATCCTCAAGAGCAAGAAAAAAGATCTCTTCTCAATTAGTAGTGAGGAGGTGATAAAAACAAAAAACAAAGAAAAATACATAATAAAACAAACATCAAAAATTTAAGCCATCCTTTATTAATCTACTAAGCTTTAGCAGTTTTGACACAACTTCAAAAATATTAACAACTTAAATTTTCTCATCATGATAATGATGATGATGATGATGATAACAACAACAACAATTTTCTCGTACTTTCCTGAATTTTTCAAATGTAGATCTAAAATGTAATATAAAAACTGTGGGATTCAAATAGTTTTCAGTTTATAGTAGAACTTGCATAAACAGCTATGTTCCCATAGAAAGTGTAAAACAACAACAGAAACTAGTATAAATATGTTATAGAGAAAGTGTTCGGGTGTTCAAATTGATCTTTCTGATACATACCTACCTTAGACTGACTCTGTGATAAGGATACAAACAGCATATTTTAAAACGTTCACATTTCTATCGAAACATTCCAATTTTATGAAAGAAAATATAATTTTCTAAATATTAAAATAAAAATGGAAAAAGTAATTATTTCATTAAACACCTCAATCCTTGAGTTATTTTCAATCTAGTGCATTTCCTATGAAATCGTAAGCAAAGGAAATGTTTCTGCTACTTGAAAGTATTCCTCGATATTAAAAAGTGTGGTGTAAACCAAATCTTAAAATTTCTCCTCCATTTCAAAGACAATTTTATCCCGAGTAAATATATTTACAAAACTTTTGCGGAATATTTTGTTACAAAACCCATACACAAAGGGATTTAAAGATGAATTTAGTATCCAAGTACGGTATAAAACTACTTTCAAAATCTGCAACAAGTTAGAATCTTTGAAGTATGGATGTATGACAATAAAAACAAGAACTGGTAAAAAACTGACAAAAAACAAAACAGAAATTGAAATAAGTACAATGTTTGTGCGACTAAATTGGTCTTGTTTGAAAGCTGCTTCTTTACTTTGCTTGTTCTTGAAATGCTGAGTAATAGTCTTCTGAACAAGCGAATAAAGTACAGTCATGGTTGAGAATAGCATAATGTGAAGAATTAATGCTGCTAGAATGTATGACCAGGCAGGTGACCTTCTAAGGTCACAGCAACATATCATATACACCTTATCTTCATAGGTAAAGGGAACATATTCAAAGTAAATCAGAACTGGCAATACCAATGCAACTGATGTTACAATTATGAAAATAATAAGAGTTTGCCGTAGTTTTGGAGTAATTTGTTTGCCATGTGGACAACATACTTTTCTGAATCTTTCAACAGCAATAGTAAACAAAATCAAGGACGACATGGCAGAACACATGAAGACAACAAACTTGTATAATTTACACAAATATTTTGATTGTATTGCCAGGTAGAGTTCAGCCATTTCCAGAGGCATTCCAAGGATACATCCAATGAGATCAATAACAGCCAGTACAAGGATGAATGTTTCTACATTGCTTTTCTGGGACTGTCGTGCATAAATATATATCACACATAAGTTACCTATGAGTCCCACAATTAGGAATACAAGTATGATATTCAAAGCAACAAATCTTGAATATATAACAGGATCAGCCAAATAGGTTGCATTCATGTTGAAACAAGTGTGTAGTTTCTAGTTTAATAAGTACAATGTATATATGTTGATTGTCGTTATATATATATATAAATCTGGCTCTGTGTGTGTGTATATATATATATATATATATATATATATATATATTATATATATATACCTGTATAAATGACTGATGAAGCAGTGATTTCAGAGATATCCTTACAGTTTGGTAACTTGGTTAGTGCATTAACATCATCTGTAATCCAAACTTGTATACTGAGGATGATATGTGTTTTGTTCTGTTGTAGTTGAGTTCTTACACAAATGCAATTACAATGTGAAGTAAACATCCACAGAGAATTATCAAAGTAATATGCAATAGCTAGAGTTGTATTCTCCCTATATAAGGTTACAGATACATCCTGCCTTTTTAAACTTATATTCAACTTATGATATAGCATCAGAATATTTGACTCATTAAAATCAGGAAATTTAAGCAGGAAGGATGATTCAAACTCTTACATTTCATCTATTTGCTATTTTTAATATTGCAACTTTTCTGTGGTGCTTCACTGTTTAGAAGTGGCATCCCTAGTTACACAATGGACTTAAATGATCACTTCATCAGTGTGTTGTGACTCTTGGCAATGGAGGCAGAGTGCTGTGATAATCAGGCGACATTCCAGCAATATATAGCTGCAGGGAGAGAAAATCACCTGATTTAGACAGATTACTGTATGGTCTATATATATATATTTATATGTCAGACTTGTTCAATAACCTTTTGGCAGTGGGATACCAAAACTCGCAACAGTAGTTTTGATGAGAAAAAACTGAAACAAGGGGAACCACATGGATAATTTTCAGGACATAACTTTTGCTCAGAGTGTAAGTGCCCTGAGAGAAATGTTAGACATAAGAAGCATCAGATGTGGCGTGCATGAGAGACGTTTGCGTTGGTATGTCATGTACTGCAGATGGATGAGGAGAGCTATGTGAAGAAGTGCCATTCCCAAACAGTGGAAGGAATCCAGGGTAGAGGGAGACCCAGGAAGACATGGGATGAGGTGGTGAAGCATGACCTTCAAATGTTGGGCCTCACAGAGGCTATGACAAAAGACCGAGACTCTGGAGATATGCTGTGACCGAGAAGACCCAGCAAATAAAGTGAGTCCACAGCTGTAACCTACACCAGTGGTGCATAACCAGCCCACTCAAAAGTACCTTGGATCGTAGGGCAACATGCTGTGCTTGAGGAGACCTATTGAGTCAAGTACATCAACATCAACAGCAATATTAAAATCAAATCAAATGGAAATTGTAGTTGTGAGCCCTGTGCTGGTAGCACATAATAAGAATCATCGGAATGTGACCGATGCCAGTGCCGCTTTGACTGGCTTCCATGCAGGTGGTATGCAAAAAGTACCATCCAATCATGAGAGCACTACTAAAGAGGAATGTATCTGTCCTCGTGCCTTTCAGCCTTGTCCACCAAACAACCTCTTTTGCCACAGCCACCAGGCAAAGGAAAACTACCTTCCCTGCTTGATTGAAGAAGGGCAGTGGTGCATTAATCACTACAAACTCAGCCAACAGACGGATATGTCCCACACATGACAGTGGCTGTTCAACATAACCCCACAAGTCAGCAATGCCTGGACACTGAAGGAGAGCATGCAGAATGGTTTTGGCATTCTACGTGCACCTTGGACAAGTCCATCAGACAGTGCATCTGTACCTGTAGAGCTTGTCTCAAACTGGTAGCGTCTCCCTGGTAGCACTGCCAAGCCAAAGACATCTGGAAATTATCCATGATAGTTCCTGACCAGAAAGTCCTCTGGAACAGACTAGCCAGTTTGTTCTCGTTGGTGCCCAGAGTTCCCCTGAGAATGTTGTCACACTTCCCCGCCACTACTCCTCCATAAATTTCTAAAGTGGAACATCCACCAATTCCATTGCCCAACTTGTAGAGGGTTGCCTGACTGGTAGAGACGCCCAGTCTCGGTCTTTTCTTAACCCATGACTGCAGCTCTGTCAAGGAGATGAGCTGCAGAAAGACGAGCCTCACAAATGGAACCCACACATGCTCACCTTCCAGAAATCATTGCATGTGGCATAATCTAAGCGTGTGTCTGCACATTAGGAGCCACAGCATACCTAATCTGCTACTCAGAGGATGCTAGCAACAGACTGACTGCTTGGCCATTGGAATGCATCCCTTCCACAAGAATTTAAATAAGAGATGCTCCAACTTGGTTAAGCAGTAACCAGGACAAGGCATGATGGTCAGGCAATAAATGATAATGGAAGCGATGTAAGCATTTGCCACCTCTTTCAGCCCATTTCTGGGTAAGACTGGCCACCCTATTTGCCACCTCATCCCAGTTCTTATCAACCTGGAAGTCAGGAGCAAACAAGACCTCGAGCACTTTAACTGGTTCATCAGTCCAGCATCCAATGACACCATCTGATGGCATCATCTTGCCTCTCCAAGAGCCCAACTGCAAACCAACTGATATTCCTTTAGGATGGTGCCAACTGTCTCCACTTCGGAGGCATCCAACACCATGACAGTGACATTATCCGTATATGCTGACATTGCCCTTCCTTGTCCCAGTTCAAAAGGGATGCCCCTTAGGTGTTCCAACTTCTGCAACAGTGGCTTGAGTGCCAATATGTATAGAAGAGGTGACAGCGGGCAGCCCTGATGGACTGAGCATGCTATGCCAAATGGCTCCGATAGGTGGCCGTTTACTTTGCCCACTGAACAGGTGCCGCTATGCATTGCAGCAATCCAGCCTCTGAAAACAGGTCTAAACCCACCTGCTTTCAGGACGGCTTCCAAGTAGTGATGGTCAACCCTACTGAATGCTTTTGATTGATCCAAATGGATCAGAGCATCCACCAAAGCCGGCTGTGGTCCCAGCCCCCTCTATGATGTATCGCATAAAGTGGAGGTTGTTGTGGATAGACCTGCTCTGGATTGCACATGTTTGCATTTCTCCGACCAGGCTACTAACTACAATTGCCAACCTTTTTGCTAACACCTTGGCCAAAATCTTAAACCCTGTGTTTAGCAGACTTATGGGCCGAAAATTCTCTAGTATGTCCCCCGTTGTTGGCATTCTTCCTCAGCAGTGTCCCCATACCTCTGCTAACAGTACTAGGAATTCTCTTGTTCTGTTGCCAGTTGCAGTAGACGTCTGCTAAGAGGTCACCTAACAAATCTGGCATGAATATATAGAATTTGTAGGTTAGACCATCCAAACTGAGCAATCTGCGACTTGTGCAATCGCTCATCGCCTCCCAAATTTCAGTGGCTGTTATTGGCCTTTCACATAACCTCGTGTCAGCTGCTGTTGACCCATCGCCCTCTCCAAACAACTGTACGAAGTGCTGCTGAAAATCCACACACATCTGCTTGGAGTCACATAGCAGGCACCCATTTCGATCCATCAAAGACCTGATCGTGGTTTTGTTTCCATGTTGCATCTCCACCGTTCGAGTCTATTGGACAGTTTTAGTTCCTTCCTATTTGAGTGCACAGGCCTTAGCTCTAACAATGCAACCTTCATGTTTTGCTTTGAAGAAATGATCAAAGGTCATTCTTATTGCTAACACACAGGTCACAATGCCCTTTTTAATTGTTTCTTCTAATTTGCTAACTAGTTCACCCTCTAATCTATTCCTTTCTATTGCTAACTCTTTTCTAAACACTATCGATTCTGCTCTAATCACATTCTTCAGGGTAGTCCACCACCGGTTGTTGATGATTAGCCCCATCAACTGCCACTTACCAAGTTCACTAATCCGGTCCCCATAGTCTTTGTGAGCCAGAAAGGACATGTTTAACTTCTAGTAACCAGGTCCCTGACTATAAGTCCTATCTAACTCGACTGTGCAGATCACAAACTTGTGACCTGTGTAGTTAACCAATTCAAATTGTGGACAGCCTACACTATCCCTACCCTCTGACCTAATAAATACTCTATCTAGATGATCCATTGTCATTGCTCCATGTCTATACCGGCGCACATCAGGGAAATCCAGTCGATACCTGTCAGACAATTGAAAGTCTCTGAGTAGATTTACAAGGTTTTTGCATCCCCTTCTGTGTACTTGCCCCACAGTCCTTTCAGGCATCCAAAACCCCATTCCAGTCCCCTACTAGTACTAAACTGTGAGATGTTCCCAGGAAAGTTTCTAGACACCTGAAGAATTCTGGCCTTCCAGCTCCAGTTAGGGCATAGACGACCAGTCTAAAGGTGCCACCTTTGCTAACAAAAACACCTAGGACCACTAACCTGCCACCCAGGTACAAGAGCCTTTACTTCGAGATCTAAGGATTTTCGGAAAAGCACTGCTACCCCACCACCAGCTCCCGACAGACCACATGATAAGAATACCTCATAGTCATCGAAAATGGGCGCTAATGCTTGTACATTAGAAATCCTTGTCTTGCTAATTGCAACCACATCTAAATTGAGCAACCTGAGGTCATTTACCAAGTGACCTTGCTTCCAAGCTGACCCCAGGCCACGAACATTCACACACCCTCCTCTGAAAACAACCATGTTTATTGGAGAAACAAAATGGCACAAGGTCACTTACCTTGGATTTTGGGAGGGTCAGCTGATTCAGCTACCTAATCTGAAGCATAATCTTAATGAAGGGCCTTCCTAAAGTCCTCTTATCTGTTTTTAGCCTTTAAAGGCCCACTGTCTTTGGGTATTTTTTTAAAGTTCTAGACAAGTGTTTATGCCCGTTGTTATTAGCTGTCTGTCATAGGGGGATTTCGACAGTAATTTGTCAAACCCTACTCCTTTTGTGTGAATGTTTGTGTTTTCCCTTACTTCCTGCATCAGTTTGCTGTTGCTCTTGCAAATGACTGTGAAGTTGATGACACGTTCAGGTTCTGTAGTCAGTTGCATGGGTTTTCTTGTGAATGTTGCTTCTCTTTGTGTATTTGTCTCTGTTTTGGTGCTTTTTGTAGTTGCGGTTGTAGCTGAATGAGTGTGCATTGCTTTTATTGTTGGGATCTGGGTGAGTGTGTCAGTGTTGTTAGTGTAGCTAATGGATTAGGTGAATTGTCCTCGTCCTGTCTTTTCACTTTTAGCTTAGAACGGTCTTTTTTGGAATTATTTTTTCGCTTTTCCCCAACACAGGATTCAGTTCGTCCTCGTCGCATAAGGCTTCTGAATTGCCCGTGTCAGGAGTATGTGGTGTATCTATGTCGCCTGCCGGTAGGGATGGTCAGGTGTTGCTTGTTTCCACCACTGCAGTTGTCGGTGTCATTGTGGTGGTGTGATTCAGCTTTTGAAAATGTTTCTTTAATGGTTGATGCTGCATTGATTGCTATTGCAGCTTTTGGCCTTCTTGTGGTGGTGGTGGTGGTTGCAGAGCTGCCGTTTCTCGAGTTCCATTTTGTTGATTTTGTTTGCAGTTGACCTTCAAATGAGTGTTAGACCCACAAGTGTAGCAACTTGGCTTTCTGCCTTCCCACCACGACTTGGAGTTGTGCTCCATTGGGCAGCTCAATAAGGTCGGGGACCTTGTCCAGGGATTCCTGTTTTACCTGGATCAAAATTTCCAACCTGATTCTGGACCAGTTCTCCTTCCAATATTTTTTAATTTCTAGAAGCAAATCTGGACCTTTGACTACAGTGCATGCAACCAACCACCAAATGTCTAATTCTTGTGGCACATCTGATATTTTAATTTTCACCACATGCTGTTCAAGGTAGGTGGGAAGGAGAAGAAGATCTTCACATTTATACTGGACCATTGGGTGTTTTGGGGCAGTGCCTCTGCGAGGATCCTAACATCAACAGTACCATATTGTCTCCCTTGTGTGAGGAAATCAATATCAGTCCAAATGCCCTTTAACCCTTTCGTTACTATATTTCTGACTAAAATACACCCCTCATGAGTTTCAATTAAATTCTAAAATAATGATGAATCTAGGCTTGTTTCATTAAATAACTGTAACTTTTTTACTTATCAACATATTAATGTGATATTTGGAACATAATTAAAGAAAGGGTTCTTAATCAATTCTATTGCATAACTTTTGTCTCAAAGTGACTTTAATTACAGGTAAATCTAGGTAAATTGAGCAAAAGGTAAAAATATTAAAATTTTGTTTAAACATCACCATAGAAAATGAATCATCAGCTAATATTCAAATGGGTATGCAACAAAATTTTGATAAAGAAGAAATGTGCACATCACTATATCATCAGTTGAATTTAATGCACAACAGGTGTACCATAAAGCCGTAAGTTTGACCAAACTAAAGAAATCGGTCAAAAAATAATATACGGCCCTGGTTATGGTATGGAAGTGATAAATTCCAGACCACATCGTTCCCTAGGCCATGCTGACTAACATTATTTTCCCTGTATAAAAACTAAATCCATGCAGTACCCAGTATTTGCTTCACAAATTTTCCGAAATTTAAACTCCCATTTTGTGTTTGTTTGTAATCTGTGTAAGTTTGTTTCCGCATTGATCGCTTCAAACAATAACTTCCAGACCACATCATACCCTAAGCCATGCTGACTAACATTAGTTTCCCTGTATAAAAACTAAATCCACAACAGTACCCAGTATTTGTTTCACAAATTTTCCAATTCGGAATCAATGCTTGATAACATGAAACTCCTATCCATTTTCAAAGTTGAAGAAAAATCAATGCTGAAAAAAATGTGGAAAAAAATCTCCCAAAATTCAGGGAATTAAAATTATACGTCGATCATTGTACAAAACTGTAGATTAACTGTTTACGAAGCATAATCACGTGTTTTCACGAATGTACTAAAGAGATTTGCTCTGATATTCTCATTTAAATATGAATCGGTAAATTCGGGCAGGTTTGGGCGGTTTGGTCACATTAACCAAAATTTTTTTCGGGCGGCTTTGGGTGGTTTAGTAATGAAAGGGTTAAGCATTTTTCTATTTGGATGTGTGGTGCATTGAAGATTTTCCTCATCTTTAGCAACACACAGAAGATTTTCCTCGTCTTTAGCAGAAGTAGTTAGGGAGCATCTTAAGCATGTGTTGAGAGCAATTCTATGGAGTTTAAATAATTCTCCTCTGGAAACATGGGTTTTTTTTTTGTTCAACATCCTTAAACAATCCTATTTAGGGACTGAGTGGGATGGGCTACTCGACCAGAAGAAAATCCTAACTGGGCCCCACCTGCAAGGTCATGTGCAGTTTATCTTGATATGAGTTCACCATGTCATGCACTGTGACCTGACTTTTTGTCCAATGATTTTCTGTCTAATGACATTTTGTCCAATTTTAAATAAACTCTTTAGAAAACAAGGTGAACATGAAAATCAAATAATTGTTGAGAATTTTATTGATAGGATTCAAGTAAACTACTTTGGAAAAATTTATTTTAAAAAAAGTCATTTTAAAAAGTAAGAAGATATAACTAATGATTTATCATGATCACTTAAAATTGATGCAAATTATAGACTACACTCTTCAAAAAATCAATTTTTCTTGTTGACCCATATTCAATGAACAATCTTTTGAGGTTTTCAATTATTCTTCAATATTGTGTACATGAATTTGACGGATCTCCTTGAAGAATTTGAGTCATTTTACCTTGAACGAACACTTACTCTTCTTTCAGAGTTTTGATTAGTTTCCAAATATTCAAATGTGCTCTACCCGCCGAATACTTTATCGCAGAAGGAAACCCCTCCGCAGCATTATTTGTTCTGGGAAGATCTTGAAGAACACACTGATTAACATTCCATACAGCTATCGGGAATGTAGGTAGTTCTCTCCTTCCTCTAGCACCACATCCTCTCACAACGCCTATGTAAGTCAGGTCGATTGATGGGTAGCAAGGCTAATGCTGAAAAACATTGAATTTTAAGACAGAATTCAGAGTTTTTTTGTTTTTTTCTTTTAGGCCTAAATCTGACTCAAATGAAACAAACATGCCATCATAGATGAATTAGGGAATGATGAATTAAATGCCTTATGAACTGCAACTCCGAAATCTGCCATGAGATCAAGTGGATATGCATTAGGTTGCATAATTTTCAATTTCTCGAATGGCTGTGTGGTAAGTAGCTTGCTTATGAACTACATGGTTCCGGGTTCAGTCCCACTGCATGGCATCTTGGGCAAATGTCTTCTACTAAAGCCTCGGGCCGACCAAAGCCTTGTGAGTGGATTTGGTAGACGGAAACTGAAAGAAGCCTGTCATATGTGTGTATATATATATATATATATATATGTATGTGTGTGTGTTTGTGTGTCTGTGTTTGTCCCCCTAGCATTGCTTGACAACCGATGCTGGTGTGTTTACGTCCCCGTCACTTAGCGGTTCGGCAAAAAGAGACCGATAGAATAAGTACTGGGCTTACAAAGAATAAGTCCTGGGGTCGATTTGGTCGACTAAAGGTGGTGCTCCAGCATGGCCGCAGTCAAATGACTGAAACAAGTAAAAGTAAAAGTAAAAAAAGTATATCTGCTTTGTTTTATTCGGCAGCAATGCAAAGACCCATGGAAAACTGCTACCTTTAACTTGTACACAAATGCTAAACAGCTGAAACCACTGAATGAATGTTCCATCACATTTTTTTGAATGTTCCATCACATGCCCAATGATGATATGATGCTATACCCTGAAGAGCACTTTCTGATGCAAATACTAGTATACGCTGTTGATCCTCGATACCCAAATTGTATCTCAGAAACTGTTCGCCATTATCAAGTTTACAATATTCTTCAGGTATTTCAAAACCAGTCCTAGCCCCTGATTAGTGGGAAATCTTGAATTTTTGTTAGCACCTTTGAATAATCCTGGAAAGCAGAGGCAAGCAAGGAAGTTGTAAGTAAGTATTTTCTGTTAGCCGCGTAAAATTAGCTGCTATTATGCTATGCGAAATTGCTGCAATGTTTTCCACAGCTTCATACTTTATTTCTGCAACTGCTTTTCTAGCATTTAACGAATCTACATCAGCTGGATGGAGGTGCTCACTAGAAAAATAAATAATTTTTGGCTCATTGTTTTCCATTACGGTGTGAATATGCACTGAACATAGCTTTCTTTTCTCACATCTCCAGTATCCTTTTCCTAGTTTTGTTATGCTTGAATGAAAATCATAGATGTAATTACTTACATGAACTGCTTTGTTATTTCGGGATGGGTAAATTAAAAATGTGTACTCTAAATTTGCAGCACTCTCTACACACAGAACCGTACTTAAGAGAGAGAAGGAAAAAGAGGAAGTAAAACTGTTAACACAGAAGGAAAAAGAATGATAATAACAATCCTATAATGAGGCTTCTTAGATTTCGGAGAATATATCATTAGAGATATTTCACCTTGTTTTCTAAAGAGTTTATTTAAAATTGACAAAAAGTTGGACAAAGAAAACATTTGACAAAAAGACAGACAAAGTGACATTAGATGAAGTGACGCCAGACGAAAAATCATAGCACCGTCATGCACATATGGTTGTGATGCTTGTGTCTGATGTACCCTTATCAGACAGGTAGTTATGACGGGTATATTGGGCTTCGTATACTTGTACCCCAGTGTCACTTTGGTGGTATGCACTGCTCCTTCACTCCCTAATAACAATCTTTTATTTATTAGCTTCAAGGTCTCAGAGAGATACAAAACACATAAAACTTTCACTAGGAATTACAAAGAAAGAAAAAAAGTAGAGAGTGAAAGAGAAGTCAAATACGAAAAGAGGGGATGGATGATATTATACTAAATATGGAAGAATGTATAAAGAGCTTAAAAGCATCTTCATACATACATACATGAACACACATACTTATGCCTATATATGTATATGTATGTGTATTAGCATGGAAAAATAAGGCAAAATACAATAATTAAAAACTATGTAAAAAATCGACTTTTTGTTGTCTTTGTCTATCTCAGGGTTTCCTTACATGGCTGTAGGTCATTTTTACAAATTCTCTACCGGAAAAATTCATTTAATAATGCATCCTTGGTAGAAATTAAACTCAGTTTGTAAAAGCAGACGAAATACCACTAAGCATTTTGCTCAGCATCATCATCATCATCGTTTAGCGTCCGTTTTCCATGCTGCCACGGGCTGGATGGTTTGACTGGGGACTGGCAAGCCAGGAGACTGCACCAGGCTCCAATCTTATCTGGCAATATTTCTACACCTGGATGCCCTTCCTAATGCCAACCATTCTGAGAGTATAGTGGGTGCTTTTTACATGCCACCAGCACGAGAGCCAGTCAGGCGGCACTGGCATCAGCCACGTTAGGATGGTGCTTTTTATGTGCCATCAGCACAGGAGCCAGTCGGGGTGAAGGCGCTGGCATTAACCACATTCAGATGGTGCTTTTTAGGTGCTACCAGCATGGGAGCCAGTCAGGCGGCACTGGCAATGACACACGCATGAATGGTGCTAATTGCGAGCCACCAGCATGGGAGCCAGCCAGGCGGCACTGGCATCAGCCACAACTACAATTTGCATTTGATTAGATTTTGATTTGCTTGACTCAATAGGTCTCCTCAAGCATGGCATGTCGCCCAATGATCCAAAGGTACATTTTTAAGTAGGTTGGTTATGCGACACTGGTGTAGGCTACAGCTGTGATATCACTTTTCTTGCCAGGTCTTCTCATTCACAGTATATCTGTCTCGGTCTTTCGTCATTGCATCACCACCTCATCCCATGTCTTCATGGGTCTTCCTCTACAACTGGCTCCTTGTACTGTTTGGGAGTGACACTTCTTCACACAGCTCTCCTCATCCATATGTAACACATGACCATACCAGTGCAGTCATCTCTCCTGCATGCCACATCTGATGCTTCTTATGTCCAACATTTCTCTCAGGGTGCTTACAATCTGTCGTGTGTGCACACTGACATTACACATCCAGTGGATCATGCTAGCTTCATTTCTTTCACGACTACGCATGTCCTTAGCAGTTGTAGCCCATGTTTCACTGCCGTAAAGCATGGCAGTTTGCACACATGCATGCATTGTATAATCTACCTTTCACTCTGAGCGAGAGGCCCTTTGTCACCAGTAGAGGTAGGAGCTCTCTGAGATTTGCCCAGGCTATTTTTATTCTAGTGGTGACGCACTCTGAGCATCTATCCTCCACTACAGACTTGGTCACCTAGGTAGCGGAAGCTATTGACTACTTCTAGTTTCTCCCACTAGCATGTGATGGAATTTATTGCCCCTGTGCATCTGCCACACATGAAAGCTATCTTCCCAGTTAACCTTCCTTTGATGTTGCTGCACCTCTTATGTATCCATAGCTTATACTAGGTACATCTTATGGAGTTTCTACCTACACCTTTTCTACAGATCAAGTAGGGCCATCTATGTGAATGAGCTTGTGATGTGTTCGCCTTCCTACTTACTAGGACTTTGGTTTTTGTAACATTGACTCCAAGGCCCTTAGATTCTAAACCTTGCTTCCACACTTGAAATTTTTTTTCTAGTTCTGGTAGTGATTCTGCTATGAGAGCAAGGTCATCAGCATAGAGGAGCTCCCAGGGGCAACATGTCTTGAATTCCTCTGTTATTGCCTGGAGGAATATGATGAATAAGAGGGGGCTGAGGGCTGACCTTGGTGGACCCCTAGTTCTACCCAGAATTCTTCACTATACTCATTGCCACCCCTACCTTTACTAACGGCACCTCTGTACAGGGCCTGTACAGCTCTTATTAACCACTCATCAATCCCTAGTTTCCGCATCGCCCACCAGATAAGGGACCGGGGGACCCTGTCAAAGGCTTTCTCCAAGTCCACAAAAGCCAAGTATAGGGGTTTATCTTTGGCTAGGTATTTCTCCTGCAGTTGCTGTACCAGGAATATAGCATCAGTCGTGCTTCTACCTGGCACAAAACTGAACTACATCTCATCTAAGCAGACTCTCTCCCTAATTAGTGGGGCTATGACCCTCTCCATGACCTTCATCACCTGATCCAGCATGCTAATGATTCTGCCGGTTCACCACCTTAAGGCCAACAGTTTTGACAGGGGGAGGTAAATTGATGCCAACTATTCCAATACTTGAATGGTACTTTATGTTCTCTACCCCTGGATAGGGTTAGATAAAATGAAGATAAATGAAATGAGTACCAAAAGTGGTGGATAAAATAAGTCTTCTCAATTTGGAGTCATATGGAAATAAACAACAATAATAAAATAGGAAAATATATGTAAAATTCAACACATCCATTAACAACAATTTCCAAAACATAAAATTACTAGGTTTAATACATTTACTAACAGGATATATTCCATAAATTGAACGTATCAAACATATTAATACACACACACACACACACATATATATAATACACTGTGTGTACCAAAGACATGTAAATAAATGTTGAAATGTGAGACAATGAGAACAATGTTAATCACAAAACTAAAAGTGTTTATTTCTTAAATAAGTAGAAAAGTTGCTAATGCTGTATGCAAAATAAAAGATTGAAGAGTTGGTGGGTTTCAAAATAATTTTTTGCTCAGCAAAGAATATCAAACATTTTCATTGAAAGAGAATTTTAATTGCTATTTTTGAAATTGTATTAGAATTGCTAAAAGCACAGGGGATTAATTTTAAATCCTTTCTCTGACAAATGAATTGCACAAAAGAAGTAAATACTTTATTAGCAGCATATAACATGCATAGGTAACATGTCCGTGTAGATATTAATGATGATCTCCATGGGTTGGCCAGTCTAAAAATTCTGTGATTTAAAAAAGTTGATACAAAGACAGGAATAACATAATTCTGTGTGGAAGACTTGACCAACAAACTCAAGGACGAAAAGTTTACGTAAGAGTTATGATGATGATGACAGTGGCAATAATGATGATGACTGTGATAATAGCAACAATTTTTTTTTTCCCAGTATTTTTTTAATGCAGATTTAATATGTAATTCAGAAACTGTAGAATCCAAATAGTTTGGAGTTTAAAAGAGAACTCAGATACACAGTTATGGGTCTATAGAAAGTATAAAACAACAGAAACTAGAATAAATATGTAACAGAGAAACTGTTGGTGTTCAAATAGACCTTTCCGATACTAACCTACCTTTGACCGGCACTGGATCAAGGATATAAACGGCATATTTTAAAAGGCTCATCGTTATCATCATCATCATTTAACATCCGCTTTCCATGCTGGCATGGGTTGAAATCAAAATTTTCCAATTTTATGAAAGAAAATATAATTCTCCAAACATCATAAAAATAATGAGAAAGTTGGTTATTTTATAAAAATACCTGAAACTGAGTTATTTTCAATATTGTTCAAAAAACAACAACAGTATTCTTCTTTGGAAATAGTCAGTAAAGAAAATGTTTCTTCGACTTGAAAGAATTCCTCTGTATTGAAAGTGTAGTGTAAACCAAATCCTAAAATTTCTCCTCAATTTCAAAAATAATTTTACCCCTAGTAAAAATATTTACAAAACTTTTCCGGAATATTTTATTGCAGAATCCATACACCATGGGATTTAAGGAGGAATTT
The DNA here is from genome assembly GCF_006345805.1 of Octopus sinensis. Classification (NCBI taxonomy): domain Eukaryota; kingdom Metazoa; phylum Mollusca; class Cephalopoda; order Octopoda; family Octopodidae; genus Octopus; species Octopus sinensis. The sequence continues at coordinate 19,329,795 of NC_043002.1, forward strand.
AGTATCCAAGTACGGTATAAAACCACTTTAAAGATCTGCAACAAATTAGAATCTTTGCAGTATGGATATATGACAAAGAAGATGAGGAATGGCGAAAAACTGACAGAATACAAAACAGAGATTGAGAAAAGTACAATGATGGTGTGATTGATTCCTTGTTGTCTGGGAGCTTCTTCTTTACTTTGCTTTTTCATGAGACGCTGAGTAATAGTTTTCCAAACAAAGGAATAAAGTACAGTCAAGGCTAGGAGAAGTATAGTGTGAAGAATTAAGGCTACTAGAGTATATGACCAGACAGATGACCTTCTAAGGTCACTACCACATATCATGTACATCTTGTTTTCATAGGTAAAGGGAACACCTTCAGTATAGATAATAATTGGTAATATTAGTATGACCGATGTTATTGCTATGGAAACAATAAGTCTCTGGCGTAGGTTTTGGGTAATTTGTTTTCCATGTGGACGACATATTTTTCTGAACCTTTCAACGGCAACTGTGAGAAGAATGAGGGATGACATCATAGAACAGGAGAAGACAATATACCTGTATGATTTACACAAATAATTTGATTGAATTGCAGGATAAAGTTCAGCTATTTCCAGAGGCATTCCAAAGATACATCCTATAAGATCAATAACAGCCAGTACAAGGATGAATGCTTCTACATTGCTTTTCTTGGACTGTCGTGCATAAATATATATCACAAATATGTTACCAACGAGTCCCACAATTAGGAAGAAAGGTATGATACTAAAAACAATTAATCTTGAAATCAAAACAGGATCAGACAAATGGGTTGCATTCATGTTGAAACAAGAGGGTAGTTTATAGTTTAGTACGTTTAACGTGTATATGTTGATTGTTGAAATGTATATATGTGTATGCTTGTATTAGTACATATATATATATATATATATATATTGTATGGTAATTAACTTGATTAGTCCATTACCGGTAGAGTGAAAATCATTTGTAATCCAAACTTCTATGTTGGAGATGATATTGGAATTCTGTTCTTGTAGTTGAGTCCTTATACAAATACAATTAGAATGTGGAATAAACTTATCTGACAGAGATTTCAAAGGAATTTGCAAAAATTTGTCTGATAAGTTGCTTAAATAGATATTATACAGACTAAAAGACATCCTGCTTAATTTTACTAATTAGTTTCAAAGTAGATCATCGCATCACAAATATGTACTAAGTTATGAAACCTAAGTAACAACAAGGATTTTAATACTATCACTTTACTAAATTACACTATTTAGGGATGACGACCAGGAACAAAATATCAGTGGAAAAAAATTCATTCAGATATTTCTTCCAAGTAAGTTCAAACCTTGCTGAGGCCAAATTTGCCTTTCAAATCTCTATGGTTGAAACAAAGTACCAATCAAGAACTGGTACCAATGGTATTTACTAACACCCTCATCTTCAAACTGTTGGCCTTCTGTCTAAATCAAAGACCCATTTAAAGGCAGTAAGCTGGCACAATCTTTAGAACATAGGAGAAAACTTTTGTGGTATTTGTGTCAGCACTTTATGGTCTGGGTCCCTAACCAGAAAATTTCAAGTTGGCGTTTTATTCTTTCAGGGGTGGATTAAAGTACCAGTGAAGTCCTGGGACTACTGGTACTGACTAATTCCCTCATAGCATGAACACAACATTTCATCTTTCTATGTTTATTAATGATATAAGAATCCATCATGTAGATGAGGCCAACAGGATCACAATTATATGCTCCACATACAATATAAATTCCTTTGTGCTGATGTCAGAATTTATAATTATTATTATTATTATTATTGAGTGAAAGAACAGTGCATGCCATCAAAGTGACGCTGTTGTAAAATATACGAAGACCAGTATACCCACCATGACTACCCAACTCATAAGAGTACACCAGGCACATGCATCACAACCGTATGTGCATGACATGGTGATCTAATATCAAGATAAACAGCACATGACCTAGCAGGTGAGCCCAGTTAGAATTTTCATCAGGTCAAGTAGGCCATCCAGCTCAAAAGGTCCCTGAATGAGGGTTGTTTAAGGATGTTGAATGAAACATTGTTTCCAGAGGTGAATTATTCAAACCCCAAAGAATTCCTCTCAACATGTGGCTAGGATGCTCCCCCACTACCTCTGCTTGTGATCAGAGATGCACATATCGTCAGCCACTAAGGGACATGCTCAACTGGTTATGATCAAACAGCTGACAAGCAAATCTGTAGTACTGAGCAGAATATTTGCTGTAGTCCATCTTATATACCAAAACAAAACAATGTACATGATAACACTTCCAATCAGTTAAGATCAGAAGCCATGAGAGCCACTGCCTGGTACTGCATCAGGGCAGCTACGGCCGCCGCCACCATCATCGCTGTCATCGTTATTATTATATAGGGTGGCAAGCTAGCAGAAATGTTAGCACACTGGGCAAAATGCATGGTAGTATTTTGTCCCTCTTTATGTTCTGAGTTGAAATTCCACTGAGGTTAACTTTGCCTTTCAGCCTTTTGGGGGTTGATAAAATAAGTAGCAGTTGAACACTGGGGTTGATGTAATCAACTCATCCCCTCCCCCAAATTGCTACCCTTGTGACAAAATTTGAAACCATTATTATTATTATTATCATTATTATTATTATTATATAGGGTGGTGAGCTAGCAGAAATATTAGCAGGGCAGGCAAAATCATCATCATCATCGTTTAACGTCCGTTTTCCATGCTATCATGGGTTGGACGGTTCGACTGGGGTCTGGGAAGCCAGGAAACTGCACCAGGCTCCAGTCTGATCTGGCAGGGTTTCTACAGCTGGATGCCCTTCCTAATGCCAACCACTCTGTGAGTGTAGTGGGTGCTTTTTATGTCCCACCGGCACAGGTGCCAGTGGAGGCTGGCAACGGCCATGATCAGTTGGTGCTTTTTACGTGCCACCGACACGGAAGCCAGTCAAGGAGGCGCTGGCATTGGCCACATTCGGATGGTGCTTTTTACGTGCCACCGGCACAGGTATCACAACTACAATTTCCGTCCCACTTTTATATCCTGCCACAGGTTGGTATAGATAAATTTTGCAGCGGAGGTTTAATCAATGTGTTTACACAACGTACTTCGTGAGACTTCTAAGATGCTCTCTGATTTTTTATTAGGCACAATGGCCTGAACACAGAGGGAATGGTACAAGAGCCAACAGAACAATACAAGTGGGGTCAAAAATATGAAATGAATGAATGAAAATAGATTTATATAATGAAGGGAGGTGTAATAGCTACTCTAACCTCACTCTTGAGTAGTACCATTTCATTATATTTTTTCCTCATTTTTTTTATACCAACATTCATCAATTTAATTTATCTTAATATATGTAATATTGTTTCGATTGTTCAAATTCCATCACAGGTGGTAGATAACCATATTTTACCTCGCTCCCTAGTGGGTTCACATCATCGCCAAAGCTTGCCTTCAATTTTTTTATAATTGTTTAAGTCTATTATTATACACTCCATGCCTGGTATGCGTAAATCACCCTCCTCTATAATTTTTATTACCGTCTTCATTTTCGCAATTTTTTCCTCAAATTGCTGTGTTCGACCACTAGTGCATCAGATACTCCCTATGTTTACAACTGGCCTGTAATGCTTGTGTGTCTGCTTGTGTGTATTTAACTGGAGATGCTGGTCTGTCTGTGTGTGCTTGTGTATACTTGACTGGAGATGCTGGTCTGTCTGTGTGTGCTTGTGTATACTGAGTTCAAATTCCACTGAAGTAAAAAGGGAAAAAATGGTAGTTTATAGATTCTAATCACTGAGAAGCAAGAAGATAGAAATGGCTAGTAAGGAAGCTATAGAAGAATGCTTGGAAGATATAAGAAGTGAAACTGAATTTTACTGCAGAGGAAGAAAGTTTGGTACAGTGGAGGTGCACTTCCTACTGTGGAGGAGGCAGTAAAGTACTCCATTGTAACGTTGAAAACAGAAGAAGGGGCACTCCTGCCAACCTGCCTCAGTAAATGAGTGGCGAGAGTGAGGATTGGCAGGGTGTGCCACAAGACTAATGAGATGTGGCTGCTTGCAGCTATCTTAATAGAAACAAAGGAGGACCCAGAAGTGCTGCAAGTCAGCCGCACCAAACAAATCAACTGACAGGGACACGGCCTGGAAGTTATAATGCAGGCCACCCCACTGGGCCTACAAGAAATTACCAAAGAGATAGAGCTACCAGATGAGGTGAAGTTGCGAGTGGTGGTGGATGGAAGACCTCCCATCTGCTACCACTGTAGAAAGAAGAGGCACGTAAGGGTGAATTGTCCCCTTCTTAACAGCCAGACACCAGGAGAGGAGATACAAGAAGAAAATAACAGAAATGAGGAATTAAAGGAAAACACAGAAGAAGCAAATGTAGAAAGCAGAGATGAAGGATTCCAGGAAGTGCAAAAGAGGAAGGATTTTAAAAACTCTCCACCACCTCCGAAAAACTCGAAAAAGAAGGAAGTAAGTAACATACAAACACCCACACAGCACATTCCATTACAGCAAAAATACAAAAATATCCCAGATAACCCAAAATATCCAGTTAAGTATACACAAGCACACACAGACAGACCAGAATCTCCAGTGAAATACACACAAGAATATACACAAGAATTAAGATGTCATAATATTTAATTACTATTATCATTACTATTATCATCATCACCATCATTATTATTATTAATAATAATAATATTATTATTATAATCAATTATTAATACCATATTAATATGCATGTACATTTTAATCAGCATATTTATCATTATACATTATCATGTTATAATAATAATAATAATAATAATAATAATAATAATAATAATAATAATGATAATAATGATCCGTTCTGCTAAAGGCACAAGGCCTGAAGTTTTGTGGGAAAGAAAGCAGTCAGTTACATTGATCACAGTATGCAACTGGTACTTATTTTATCAACCCTGAAAGGATAAAAGTCAAAATTAACCACAGCAGAATTTGAACTCAGAATGTAAAGATAGACAAAATGCCACTCTGCATTTTGCCCAGCATGCCAACAATTCTGCCAGCTTGCTGTCTTAATAATGATTATAATTATAATAATAATAATAATAATAATGATCTCAAATTTTGGCACAAGGCCAGCAGTTTCGTGGGAGAGGGTAAGTCAATTATATCAACCCAATGCTTGACTGGTACTTATTTTATCGACCCCATCTGTTTAAGTATGTGGAGACACATCCGTTCAGATAGGGCCCTTAGCACTCCATTCGATCGTATATTTAAGGAATAGTTTTTTTCACTAATATCCTCACTTGTTCAATTGCCATTCATGTAACAACGCATCTTGAATTAACAGTTAAGTTCCTAAGTTTTAATTTTATTTAAATGTGACTCAGTCGATGTCTTTATAAACTTCCCCTTTCTCAATAAATATCCCATTTGCCAAAGCCACATGTCACTCTCCCCCTCTAATTTTATAATGTTTACCGTAAATCCTCGAGTATAGTCCGCCCTTGAGTATAATACGCAGGGGATTTTTAGGGGGCTGTACCTCTGAAAAACTTAAACCTTGTGCATAATACGCACCCCTTCTCTAACTTGAGTCAAGGAGGTCTATATAATGTCCTTGATTTGTAAAAATGTATATGGTAACATTCTTTATCGTTATTGTATATATAACATAATGCAAATGTGTAGCATTTCTGTGCATTTTGTTTGCAGAAAATAAAGAAATAACAGTAATAACATTTAATAAATCTTGCTTACTGCAAGTTATGGACGATTCTTTTATGACTTCATTGCTTTCAGGCTTAGCTTAAGGTATTTTCGCACCCAACATCACAAAATGAGTCTCACAGCAAATAGAGACTCGGACATTGCTTAGAAAATATTTTTCATTTTTAATCTCGTATATAGTACGCACTCAGGATTTTGACCTTTAAATTTTGGGGGAAAAAATGCGGATTATTTATGGTATGCAATAAATATGCTGATTAGAATGTATATGTGTATTAACATGGTATTAATAATCAGGAGACTAATATTCATTCGCACAGATCATGAACACAATGTCCATGTTTGTACACCCTTTATGCCCACCTGCCCTCCCCTACCACTGCCATTTTAATTTAAATGTAAATGAACAGTTTCAACTGGCAATTCGTACACCCCTCCTGTGATGAGGGTAAGGGTACATATTTTGCTTACTTCCCTCTTTCTACTATATGCCTGCATGCAGGCATCCATATGAGTGCCATACACACCTAAGGTTACCGCATATATGAATATTTAGACATATTAGTACCTAAACAGTCCAGTGTAGTCTCCCTATCCTCTCTTCCTGGTCAGCCTACACGCACTCTTCTTATATCCTCCTCATCACTTCCTTGCTGGCTCTTGCTCTGGATATTGTATGGGAATGAGAAAGTTTGTAAAACACTGTAATTCATTGAATAAATTATGTACTGAAGTCTTTGTGCAGATCCTCTTCTTTCCAGATGATAACAAAAGTGTCACGACTGTCTTCACACTGTCACTCCCATATACACAGTATTAGGTCCCTTACCATCAATGGGGGCACAATAAAAGGAGGTAGTAGGGAGATTATTGAAATGTTGGAGTGATGCCAAATACAAAAAAAAAAGAGGGGATGGGCAATATTATATCAAATATGGAAGAATGTATTAAGATTTTAAAAGCATTTGCATTCACTCATACATGCATGTATGTGTGTATATTTGCATGGAAAATTATGACAAAACATTAATTTAAAAAAGATATAATTGAAAAGAAATGAACATGAAAGATTACTTCATAGGTTGAGCAAGGGCAAGCCATGAAACTGTTTGTTTAAATATTTCTTGAGTTGTCTCAGTGTGCAACTAAATCAACCAGTAAGCATTTTTGATATATTTGGGATTATGTCCTAAGTTGCTTGTAGTGACTTTATTTTAATTTTACTAAGAATCTATCTTTTACATGTTGTTCATATTTTGAACTTATCACTTTGTGTATCATTCTAACTTCTTTGGAATGTCTGTAGTACCACAGATGAGAAACTATATCTAATATAATTTTTTTGTTCAGTTTTTTGAAGGGTGAAGCTTGGTTACTCTCTAAATGAAGTACCAGTTGAACATTGAGGTCAATATGATCGACTTACCCCTCCCCACAAATTTCAGGCCTTGTGCCTATAGTAGAATGGATTATTATTATTATTATTATTATTATTATTATTATTATTATTATTTTTATTATTATTATTGTTGTTGTTGTTGTTGTTGTTGTTGTTGTTGTTGTTATTATTATTATTATTATTACTATTGTTATTATTATTATTATTATTATTATTATTATTAATGTTATTATTATTATTTGTTGCTACTGCAATGTTCAACCTCATAGAAATCATTTTTGACATGAAAGTGTAATGTGCTTAAAAACATTTTCTAAAGATTTTAAAACAAATGATCATAGGTCATTTTTGCAAGTTCTCTACAGAAAAATTAATTTAATAATGCTTGAATGAATCATGTCTCAAAAAGAGAGGGAAAGAAGATTTTCACACAAGGCAAGCCAAAAACAACAGCAGCAATAAATATTTCTACTATTAGGCACATGCCTTAAATTTTGGGCAAGGGGTATAGATAATTAACAAAGACCACAATGGTTGATTGGCATTTATTTCCTTGACCTTGAAAGGATGAAAGACAAAATAGACCTCAACAGAATTTAAGCATGTAAATGATTCTGCCAGCTCACCACCTTAACAACATCAATAATAATTTCTAATTTAGATACAAGGCCAACAGTTCTGAGGAGTTGAAGTAAATTGATGCTAACCACACCAGTACAATATTTTATCTAGCACTGGAAGGGTATGATAAAATAAAGGATTTGGCAGGGAAAAAAAAATAGGCCTTGTCAATTCAGAATGATGTGGAGCTAAACAAGATAAAATATAGAAAACAAAATTCAACACATCCATTAACTACAATCTCCAAAATACAAAATTATTAATCTCTGCACATTTAAGAACAGGATATGTTCCATAAATTGAGTATATCAAACATATTAACAGACAAACACAAAAATGGTGATGACGATGACAATGATGATGATGACTGCAACAAGAGCAACAATTTGGAGGGGGGGGTTTCCAGTATTTTTTAATGCAGATTTAATATGTAATTCAGAAACTGTAGGATCCAAACAGTTTGGAGTTTAAAAGAGGACTCAGATACACAGTTATGGGTTAATAGAAAGTATAAAACAACAGGAACTAAAATAAACATGCAATAGAGAAACTGTTGAAGTGTTCAAATAGACCTTTCTGATACTAACCTACCTTAGACCGACACTGGATCAAGGATATAAACAGCATATTTTAAAAGGCTTATCATCATCATCATCATTATCATCATTTAACACCTGCTTTCCATGCTGGCATGGGTTGAAATCAAAACTTTCCAATTTTATGAAAGAAAATATAATTCTCCAAACATTAGAACAGAATAAAATGGAAAAGTTGGTTATTTCATTAAATACCTCAAGCTTTGAGCTCGTATTTTCGATATTACAAAAAAATTTTTTAAATGCATTTTGTTGGAAATGGTCAGCAAAGAAAATACTTCTGGTATGTGAAAGAATTCCTCTCTCCTGAAGTGTGGTCTAAACCAAATCCTAAAATTTCTTATCCATTTCAAAGTCACTTTTATCCCTACTAAATATATTTACAAAACTTTTCCAGAAAATTTTGTTACAGAATCCATACACTATGGAATTTAAGGATGAACTTAATATCCAAGTACGATATAAAATTACTTTAAAAATTTGTAACAGGATAGAATCTCTGCAATATGGATACAAGGCACGAAAGAGAAGGTTTGGTGTGAAACTAACAAAGTATAAAACTGAGATGGAGAAAAGTATAATGCTTATATGATTGATTTGTTCTTGTTGAAAAGGTTTTTTACTTTGCTTTTTCATCAAATGCTGTTTAATATTCTTCTGAACAAATGAATAGAGCACAGTCATGCTTAGCACAAAAATACATTGAATAATAAATGCTGTAAGAATATATGGCCAGAGGAATGACCCTTGAAAGCCACAGATATACCTCTCTTCATGGGAAAAGGGAACACTTTCAATATAGACAAGAGGTAGCAGTACCAATGAAACAGATGTTACAATTAAGAAAATAATAATAGTATTGAGTAGTTTGGGATCCAGTTGTTTACTGAGTGGACAACATATACTTCTGTACCTTTCAATGGCAATTGTGAGAAGAATGAAGGATGACAAGATAGAATAGGTGACAGTAATAAAAGTGTATAATTTACACAAATATTTTGAATGAATTGCGAGGGAGAGTTCAGCCATTTCCAGAGGCATTCCAAAGATACATCCAATGAGATCAATAACAGCTAATACAAGGATGAATGTTTCTACATTGCTTTTCTGGGACTGTCGTGCATAAATATATACCACAAATATGTTACCAACGAGTCCCACAATTAGGAAGAAAGGTATGATACTAAAAACAACTAATCTTGAATTCAAAATAGGATCAGACAAATGGGTTGCATTCATATTGAAACACGTGTATAGTTTCTTGTTTAGTAAATATAAAGTATATATGTTGATTGTTGATATATATATATATATATATATATATATATGCTTTCTGTTTGTATATATATATGCTTTCAGTGTGACTGGGCTATTTGTATATGTATATATATATAGACTGGTGTTGCAAAGATTTCAGTGATGTACTTGTAGGTAAGCAAACTGATTAGTGCATTAACATCATTTGTAATCCAAAGTTGTATACTGGAGATGATATTCTTTTTGTTCTGTTGTTGCAGTTGAGTTCTTACACAAATATAATTACAAAGTGAAGTAAACATCCGTAAAGAACTATCAGAATACTATGCAATAGCTTATGCGGAGGTCTGCTTATATATGCTTACAGATTAAATAGACATCTTGCTTTGTTTAACTTAACAGATTCAACTTAGAATCTAGTATCACAATATTAGACAAATTTAGAAAATTTGTCGGAAGTATGATACAAACACTATGGTACTTCACTATTCGGTATAAGTGGTATCCGTAATTGCACAGTGGACTACAATGACTATCTCATCAGTGAGTCATGACTCTTGGCAATGGGGGAACAGTGTCGTGAAAAGTGGCCAACATTTAGGGAAAATCATCTACTTTAGATAGGTTGCTCAACAGGCTTGCATACATCTTATGCCACAGTTGTTAGATAATCTTTTGGCAGGTGTATACAAAAAACAATAAAATAGAATGGGAGAGACCCAACACTGTGTGAGCTTAGGAGCAGTATTGTTGCTGAGAAAAAACTGAAACAAGAGGGAACACATCGATAATTTTCAGCACATAACTTTTACTCAAAGTAGATTTCAAGATTTTTGGCCAAGATATTAGCAAAGAGTTTGACACTGTCCTCAATAATGTGACTGGTGGTGTGCAAACATGAAGAATCCTGAACAAATCTATACATTACAACTGCCACGTCATACAGTACATCATAGAGAGCAGAGTAATGAGCCTGACAGATGTACCCTCCCTTCTGTATACATTGAATCTTTAGCCACCACTATGGAAACTAGAGTCATTGAGGTGCATCCCACACAAACTAGGATGCAGAAGACCTGTACTCAGAAAGAACAAAAACAAGAGAGACCTCTACAGGTCAATAGGAAGGATTCAAAAGTCTCGCCCATCGATATTTGGCAGTAGTCCTCACAACAGCTGGTTTCAGTGAATTCTTCAGGGTCTGGATTGGTACTGTGTATAGCAACATTTGCTTAGTGGCAAGGGTGAATGGCCACCTCTCACAGCCATTCAGTATTCTGGCACACAATCCTTCTAAAGTGTGCCACATCATCTCCCCTCTGTGCACTGATTCTTTTGCTACTGTTTTGGTAATTAGATACAATGAGGTGTATCCCACATGAACTAGGATGATGAAGATCTGTACTTGCACACACAGATGACCTCACCATAATACTGTTAGACAGCAAGCACATCAAGGTGATCAGCAATGCTCTAAGAGAGTGCAAGGTGGTAATGGGAATAGAAAAATCTATCTGAGAAAGTAAAAGGGCCTGCAACTTGCCAACTAGAGAGGCAGGTCTATACTGGAGGGGTGAGTGCACCGCTGGTGAGGGAAGATGTGTTAGTGTGTTACTGTGTGTTAAGAGAAACAAAACAAACAACAAAAATATCAGAGAGAGATAGAGAGGTAACACAACAGAATTACCACTAAGAGAGGGCAAGCAAGTGAGAGGGAGAGAGTTGCAATATATAGAAGTTATAACATTTCAAAAAAAAAAGAAAGAAAAAAAGACCGTCCTTACAGAGAAAACAAAAAAAAAAAGGAATTAAATCTACATTAAGAATACATAGTTGGTTTCATATATACTGCCATTAATCAAGCCTTAAGCCAGCTGATTTGAGTCAGCTTGGGAATTCAAAAGTAGCAAAAATATATCACTGAAGAGGGAGATGAATTTTCAGTTAGTGTTGAAGACAATGTACTTTTGAGTTGTTGTTGTTGTTGTAGTTATTATTATGATAATAATAACAAGAGCACTCAGAGAGCACAAACCTCTGCCAAGGCAACACCAACATCCTCTCAACGATTAGCTGGAGATGATTTTAAAATGAGAATATCTGAAATAAACTCAACTGCTTTCACAAATGAGAATACTAAAAATGAACCCAACTGCTCTCAAAAATTAAGTAAAAAAACAAAGGGAAAAATAATCCAGAATCCTTATCTGATACCGGATCGATCCCAGAATCTAATCAGTTCATGTCAGTCACGAGGCCAAACATCCCTGAAAGTTTCACCTGAATCCATCCAGCAGTTCTTGAGATATCTTGTCCACAGACAAACACACAAACATGACTGAAAACAATACCTCCGCATTCGCTAAGGCAAATAATAATAATAATGAAATAATATCATATTATATTATTTTAATAAAATAATATAAAGGAAGAAGACAAAAAATATAGAAAATACAATCCCTTAAAATTTGAAATAGGAAGAATTAGGAGCATGCGAACAGTAATGGCTATGCCGATAATAATTGGTGCATTGGGAACAGTAAGCCAAGCTTTAGACAAATGGCTAAAAGAGATTGAAATAGAATGCTTGGTAGAGCTCCTACAGAAAGTTTACCTCTTAGCAACAGCAAGGATTATTAGGAGAATTCTAAGCACTTGAAAGACTGCCAAAAACATGTAGATAATAAGGTTACAGATAGTAACCTGCTACCCACGTAAATCCTACCAGGAATAAGACCAAACCGGAGCTTTGTTTCTATAACAATAATAACAACAATGATAATAATAAGAGCACTCAGAGAGCACAAACCTCCGCCAACGCAACACCAACATCCTCTCAACGATTAACCGGAGATGATTGTTAAAATGAGAACATCTGAAATAAAATCCGTCAATGAATATCATGAGAAACTTTGGTTTTCTCTTCTTTTAAATTCCGGTTTTCCTTTAGTAAGCCTGTTGTTTTAGATTGATGTATAGAATCATCATCATCATCATAATTGTTTAATGTCTGATTTCCATGCTGGCATGGGTTGGACAGTTTGACTGAGGTATGGCAAGCCAGACAGCTGCACCAGGTTCCAATCTATCTGGCAAAGTTTCTATAGCTGGATACCCTTCCAAATGCCAACCACTTCGAGAGTGTGGTGGGTGCTTTTTACGTGCCACCAACACGAGGGCCAGTTGGGTGGTACTAGCAGTGACCATGCTCAAATGGTGCTTTTTACATGCCACCAGCATGGGAGCCAATCAGGTGGCACTGGCAACAGTCACACTTGAATGGTGTTTTTTACATACCACTGGCACAGCAGCCAGTCAGGCAGCACTGGCAACAATCACGCTCGAATGGTGCTTTTTACATGTCACTGGCATGGGTGCCAATCAGGCGGTACTATCATTGGCCATGACAACGATTTCACTTGCCTCAACAGGTCTTCACAAGCACAGTTTATTGTCCGATGATTGAAGGGTACTCTTAAATGGGCTAGTTATACAGCATTGGCATAGGCCACAAGGTTATGGTCTAACTTGGCTTGCCGGGTCTTCTCAAGCACAAAATATCTCCAAAGGTCTTAGTCACTTGTCATTGCCTCGGTGAGGCCCAATGTTCAAAGGTCGTGCTTCACCACCTCATCCCAGGTCTTCCTAGATTTACCTCTTCCACAGGTTCCCTCTACTGCTAGGGTGTGACACTTTTTCACACAGCTGTCCTCATCCATTCATCTGGCCATGGGGAAATATTACCTTGCTTGGAAAAAAGGTAAGAGTTGGTAAGGGGAAGGTAATCTAGCTACAGAAAATCTGTCTCAATAAGACCCATGAAAGCATGGTAAAATAGACATTGAAACAATCATGATGACAATAATGAAAAGAAAAATTTTAATATCGTAAATAGATTTGTATAGAATTTCCATTTTCCTTTTTTTTTTTATCCTAGTATTTTGGTTAATAGTGAACAAAATGTTATCAAAATGTAAGGAAGCAAAATAATTTTTAAAGGTAACATACATTAAGGTGTCAACATCATCACCAAGTTTAGGGGACGTACAACCAAGTATTTCACCAGGCGACAGCGGCTTCACTTGCGGAATGACGACATTGAATGTGTTCCTGAGCTCTTTAGCAACACCCTGGAACAATCAAAAGAATATGACAGATAGAGAATAAATTACTTAAAGACATCATCTGCATGAAAAACAATAGATAATAGTGGCATTAAATAAACTATCACATGTTTATAACAAGCTGTAACAAAAGTTTGCTATGAATTTTGGAAGCAAAAAATAAAATTTTGATTTATTGCATTAATATAAGGCTACAGTGTTTTAGGAGAGGAGTAAAGTCAATTGAATTGATCCCTATATAGAACTGGTATTTATTTCATCAACTACTGTGAGATAAAAGTAAAGCAATATTTGCATTCATTGCACAGAATCACCGTATGTTCTACCATTCTACTACTCCATTGCTAAAGGATAAAAAATGTCCAATCTCTAATGGTATGTACAAGTGAGACATATTCTCCAATCTGTTCAGGAAGGTAGTAACCCAGAAATAAGAACTAATTCAGACCATGAGAACCCATCCAAGTATAGAAAAGATGTAAAAAGAACATAATGATGATGATATTTTAAACTCTAACACATCATGCTGTGTTGGTGGCTTTCAGAAATGGAAAGAAAATAGATGCCCTTCAGAAGTGGATCTTTTGGGTAGAATAAGCTGGACAGACAGCATAACAAATGCTACAGTACTAGAAAAACTGGAAGTCTAAAAATATTTATTAACAAGATATGTGCTGCATTGATTGCTATACTCAAGAAGACCCACCAAACACAACAGAATTGAGATCCTAAAATCACGGTGAGATATAAAAAGCATCGGTGCTGGTGCCATGTAAATAACACTGGTGATGGTGCCACATGAAAAGCATCCGGTACATTCTGTAAAGTGGTTGGCATTAGGAAGAGCATCAAGCTGCAGAAACCATGCCAAAGCAGACAGTGGAATCTGGTGTAGCCCTCTGGCTTGCCTAGCTCTTGTCAACCCATGCCAAACTATCCAACCCATGCCAGCATGGAAGATGGACATTAAATGATGATGACTATGAAACCTGGTGCAGTCCCTGGCATTTCAAGCCCTGTCAAACCCATCCAACCCATGCCAGCATGGTAAATAGAGGTTAAATGATGATGATGATAATGAAGAACACAAAGCTATCATATTTTAAACATAATGCACCAGTGAGAGGACATGTGGAAGAAAAGAGAGTGAGAGGCCATCAAAGACATCTGTGGACTAATAACATCAAAGAATAGATTGGAAATAGGAGCCTTGCCAATTGTATGCATACAGCATAACGCAGAGGAAACAGAAGTGTGTTGACAAGTGTAGAATTTATATGTCAATTGTTAGTTTGTAGTACTGATTTCCTACCATCTAATTTAAATATTTCAGAAGCATTGAGATGATAACAAGGGCTGGGAATTAGCTGTGGATTCATGGGAGTTTCAAAACAGACCACTTGATTCAAGTGGTTTTAGCATGATTGCACTCTGTTGAGTAAGTAATATTCAGAGAAACAAAGGCCATTGTACTAGTGGTGGTGGTGGTGGTGGTGGTGATAGTTGTTGTTTAGCCACAGGCCAGCCCTGATCCACCAGATCAATGATCAAAGATATTCCAGCCACAAGCATCCAGTCTCTTATTCTCAAACATACTATTTCTAGACAACAGTCTCTAATTTGTCCTTTCTTTTTATGGTGTGGGGTGTAATTTGGTCACTATTTCTAGTAGTTCAGTGACCAAAGAGAGCAGGGGTTCTCAACCATTTTTTATCCATGGACCCCTTTGATTACTATTTTATTCTGGTGGACCCCCATAGCCATTCGATGTTTAAAAACTAGTTTTATAGAAACTTCTTTCAAAATTCCTATTTTGTTTTTCACACATCAACTTGAGTAGGTTGAACTACGTAAAATGTTTGAGAAAGAAACCCAGCTATTTCTTGCAATACATATCAACACATACAACCAAAGGAAGATATTTTCAGGGTCCTTTAAAATACTATTGTAGATCCCCAATTTACTATTTTGTTGCATGGACTCCCAAAAGTTTTATATGGACCCTGGTTGAGAGCCACTGATGTGAGGATGTCTCACTGGTTGTAGCATTTGTATTAGAGGGAAACAAGCAAGAGAAAAAGAGAGAAGTCAGATCAGTATTGGTTAGTGGCTGTCTATTTGGTTTACAAAATGTAGATAGCACACCTATGGAGCTTATATACAGTTAAGTGGATGAGAGATAACTCACACACAGGTACAAGCTCATTTCTAGTAACATCATCATCATCATTGTTTAACGTTCACTTTCCATGGTTGGACGATTTGGCTGAGGGCTGGTGAACCAGATGGCTGCACCAGGCACCAATCTTGATCTGGCAGAGTTTCTACAGCTGGATGCCCTTCCTAATGCCAACCACTAACATTCTCTAATTATTTGGGATGAACAGAGACGAAGTATAATTTAGCTGCTGACCAGACACATAACAAAACACCAGCAAACTAATGAAGGAACCTGCATGTGGTCAATTAACTTATAAGAAATAACAGCTAAATCTTCTTCAAATCATTCTTACTGTCTTTAAAAAAGGCAGACATATCATCATTTAATGTCCATTTTCCATGCTGGTATGCGATGGACGGTTTGACAAGAGCCAGGCAAGCTGGAGAGCTACACCAGATTCCATTGTCTGCTCTGGCATGATTTCTATAGCTGGATGTCCTTCCTCTCATCAACCATTTTACAGAGGGCACTGGGTGCTTTTTATGTGGCACCAACACCAGCAGGGTCATCAGTCAAGTAACTTGCAAGTTGAAGACCTCAGAGCTGGGAAAGGGAATGGAACTGAAGGCGGGGGTGATTTTGTGCCAGTTGAGAGTTAAAGTATAATAGGCAGATAGTAGATGTCTTACTGTAGAGGAGACACTTGGGTATCCCAGTAGGAAAAGAAAGAAGAAAGAGAGATACAGCTAAACGGACAGAATGAGAGAGAGAAAGGGAGAAATAGATAAACAGCGAGAGGGAGTGTAAGTGGTACAGAGGGAATACAGGAGAATGTTCCATAAGACTATGAGGTGAGATGTTTAGAGAGGCAGAAGAGGTGACGCTAGCAAGTGGTAGCAAGGGAAATTGGAGTGGTTGGGAGTGGAGTATGGTAGATATGTGAGAGCATGAATAGTGTGTGGGTGGGCATGTGAAGGCTAGTGGAGGGACCTACAACAGGTGGTGATCATGGGTGGGGGAATGGGGAGTGGGTAAGAAGATGGTTTTGACAGAGGACAGATTATGTGTGTGTGTGTGGGGGGGACCTGGCCTTCAATAAGACAAGCTGGTCATGACTGGGTTGTCTTTAATCAACGCTGATACTGGGATAAATGCAACAACCACACTACTACAGACTATTTGAAATAAAGACCATTTAGGTGAGGTGTCCAACAATCAATATCTCCCTCAGTCAAAAAACTCGGGGGAGACCCCCTTCGGCCACGACACTGACCATGGGATTGCACCTAGAAAGTTACCCTCCTAGTCACAAGTCTGGGCAAGGTGGTTTATGGAAGACCAGCAGTTGCCCATGCATACCGGCCTCTCCTCTCCATGCCACCATTGTTATCCAAGGGAAAGGTAAGGGCCAATACAGCTTGGCACCTGTGACATCGCAACTCAGTGAAATAAAGGGTCTTGCTCAAGAACACAACATGCAGCCCGGACCGGGATTCGAGCTCACAACCTCACGATCGTAAGCTTGACGCTCTAACCACTGAGCCATGCACCTTCACTATGCAGCAACAAAGAAGAGAGTCACCACAAGAAACAGCCACTTAAGGAGCTAAGCAAACCCAAACCAGAAATGATTCTGATTTTGGAATCTTACACATATGAGGTGCATTCCAGTAGTTTTGAGACATTTTTGGAGAGGCAATTATAACTGTCCCAGGTTATTGCAATTTTACTATCATCATCATCGTTTAGCGTCCGTTTTCCATGCTAGCATGGGTTGGACGGTTCTACTGGGGTCTGTGAAGCCAGAAGGCTTCATCAGACCCAGTCAAATCTGGCAGTGTTTCTACGGCTGGATGCCCTTCCTAACGCCAACCACTCCGTGAGTGTAGTGGGTGCTTTTTACGTGCCACCCGCACAGGTGCCAGACAGAGCTGGCAAACAGCCATGAATGGATGGTGCTTTTTATGTGCCACCGGCACGGGGGCCAGGCGAGGCTGGCAACGGACACGAATGGATGGTGCTTTTTACGTGCCACCGGCACGAGGCCAGTTGGGGCGGCGCTGGCAACGGTCGCGAAACGGAAGGTTCTCTTACATGCCACCGGCACTGGTAACACATCTGCAATTTCCATTGATCAATTTCGATTCTGATCCTCACTTGCCTCAACAGGTCTTCACAAGTAGAGTTTTGTGTCCCAAGAAGGGAAGGTATGCATACGTAGGCTGGCTCCATCCCATGTAGAAGGCCACGGGTTATGCACTCACTTGTCCTGCCGGGTCTTCTCGCGCACAGCACACTTCCAGAGGTCTCAGTCTCTAGTCATTTCCTCAGTGAGACCTAAAGTTCGAAGGTCGTGCTTCACCATCTATCGGAGCATACTGGCTTCATTTCTTGCGATCTTACGCATATCCTCAGCAGTCACGGCCCATGTTTCACTGCCATGTAGCATGCTGTTCGTACACACACATCATACAGTCTGCCTTTCACTCTGTGCGAGAGGCCTTTTGTCACCAGCAGAGGAGCTCTCTGAACTTTGCCCAAGCTATTCTTACTCTAGCAGTTACACTTTCAGCACACCCGCCCCCGCTGCTGACTTGGTCACCTAGGTAACGGAAACTATCAACTATTTCTAGTTTTTCTCCCTGGAAAGTGACGGAAGTTGGTCTCAGAGCATTTTCAGTGTTTATTGTTCCTGAGCATCTGCCACATACAAAAACCATCTTCCTAGTTAGCCTTCCTTTGACATTGCTGCACCTCTTATGTGTCCATAGCTTACACTTGGTGCATCTTATAGAGTTTCTACCTACACCTTTTCTACAGATTGAGCAGGGCCATCTACCTGAAGGCATTTGTGATTTGTCTACCTTCCTACTGATTACGACTTTGGTTTTAGCTAGATTGACTCTGAGGCCCTTCGATTCTAATCCTTGTTTCCACACCTGAAACTTCTCCTCCAGTTCTGATAGCGACTCAGCAATTAGAGCAAGGTCATCAGCATAGAGGAGCTCCCAAGGGCATCCTGTCTTGAATTCCTCCGTTATTGCCTGGGGGACTATGATAAATAGGAGGGGGCTGAGGACTGAGCCTTGGTGGACTCCTACCTCTACCCGGAATTCTTCACTGTACTTATTGCCAACCCTCACCTTACTAGCAGCGTCCCTATACATGGCCCGCACAGCTCTCACTGACCATTCATCTATCCCTAGTTTCCTCATTGACCACCAGATAAGGGATCGGGGGACCCTGTCGAAGGCTTTCTCCATGTCAACAAAAGCCAGGTACAGGGGCTTATCTTTGGCTAGGTATTTCTCCTGCAGCTGCCTTACCAGGAATATAGCATCAGTGGTACTTTTCCCTGGCACAAACCCAAACTGCATCTCATCTAAACTAACTCTCTCTCTAATTAGTTGGGCTATGACCCTCTCCGTAACCTTCATCACCTGATCCAACAGCTTGATACCTCTGTAGTTATTTGTATCTAGGGCGTCACCATTACCTTTGTAGCAGTTGACTATTATGCTGCTACACCAGTCATTGGGTATGACTCCTTTGTGTATCACCTGATTAACTATACGGGTGACTAGGCTATAGCCGACACTACCAGACATTTTGAGCATCTCTGCAGTGATTCCTGATGGGCCTGGGGCTTTCCCTGTCTTCATGCTTCTTATTGCCTTAGCTACCACGGAACTATCAACTCGGATAGCTGGTCCCTCTGTTGGGTCAACATTCGGCAGACTCTCTTTATCCCATTTATTTTCTTTATTCAGCAACCTTTCATAGTGGCGTCTCCAAACCTCTCTCTTTGCATTCTCATTTAGCGCAAGTGAACCATCTTCCATGCGAACACACTTCTCTCCTACCACATCACGATTCTCTCTCACACACTGTCTTGCAACGCGAAACACCTCCAGTCTTTGGTCCTCACGGCGCAGAACATTGGCAAATTTTTTCTTATCTGCTTCCCCTCTGGCTAAATAAACCTGTCTCCTAGCTTCTCTTTTGGCAGTCTGATACAATTCCCTGCTACCCCCATTTTTCCAGACCTTCCAAGCCTGTCTCTTTTCTCTAATAGCCCTGTCTACAATATTGTTCCACCACCACGTTATTCTAGGTCGAGAGGGGACTTTGCACCAGCCACAGATCTGGTCAGTGGCTCTCAGCAGGTTGTCCCTTAGAAACGTCCAGTTGTCTTCTACCCCCTGTGATGCTCTATCCCCTTCTACTTCGTCAAAGGCTTCAAGTAATATGTCCCTAAATCTCTGTCCATTTGCAGGATCTTTAAGCTTCCAGATCCTTCTTCTCCATATTGGTCATCTTCTGGTTGTCCTCCTAGTCCTGATCCTAAAGTCATTAACTACCAGTCTATGTTGTGGGGTACATTCTTCGCCTGGGAAGGTTTTGGCATTTATAAGCAGCCATCTCTCCCTTTGCCTTGCAAGGATGTAGTCAATTTGGCTGGTATGTTGGCCCGATCGGTAAGTGACTAGGTGGCTGGTAGGTTTCCTGAAGTTAGTGTTGCAATCATAAGATTATTTGCATCGCAGAACTCCAGCAGCCTGGTTCCCTCCTCATTGTGGGAGCCATAGCCATAGCCTCCATGTACGCCATGGAAGCCCCCAGCATGTCGTCCAACGTGACCATTGAAGTCACCAGCCACAAAGAGAAGGTCTCTGTTGTTCGTCAATGAGGTAGTCTGCAGTAGAGTGTCATAGAATCGGTCTTTCTGTCCATCAGGTAGCCCCGACTGAGGAGCATAGGCTGATATAATGGTTGCTAAACTATGATGAAGCACTAATCTAATCTTAAGTATTCTGTCACATACTCTGATTACCTCAATTACTTTATCTACCCATTTCTCAGCGATAAGTATACCCACGCCACCAACCCCGTCAGTGTTCCCTGCCCAGAAAATCTTGTACCTGCGTTCCTTTCCTGTGAGGAACCTAGCTGATCCTCCTCTCCACCTTATTTCTTGCATGCAACATATATCCACACATCTCCGTTCAAGCATCTCGACTATCTCACCAGACATACCTTTCAGTGTGCCAACGTTGAGGGTGCCAACCCTGAGGGTGTGGGAGGCATGGGCTCTAGAGACCCTGGGACGGTGGACAGTAGCTTCGTGTACCTGAAAAGGAAGCTCGCATTTGGCAGAATTCATGTGCAAGTAATGAAGTAGTAAAGTAGCCTTCAGTACAACCTGCATAACACTAGCCTTTCATATTTTGCACTGTATGAACATTACCTTACCAAGGTCGAGACTAGGGGTAGGGAGGGGTAGGGATGGTGAAAGAGCATTTGCAGTCTTCATGGGAAGCAACCCCGGGATGGCAAAGAATAGGAACTTTCGGCATGTGTGGATGGGGTGGGAGGGCGGGTGCACCGTAACTTAGTAAGAGGTTCTGTTAATCGTGTGAGCTAGCAAATAGGTTTGAAAATCAAAGAGGTTCTGTTAATCGTGTGAGCTAGAAAATAGGTTTGAAAAATCAGAGTGGATATGAACCGGGAGACAAGACTAAATGAAAAAAATGTTTGAGCTAGACAGGGTAATGAGGGAATACTGAAAGAATGAGGAACAATACAATGAGATGGTAATCGAAGAATAGTGAAAGAATAATGATGATAAGTGCAAGGATAGAAGGTAGTTGTAGCGAGGCTGAACGAGTCACTTAGCTTTAGCCATTCATGATCTGTGCGTATTTCTTCTTTAGATATTTGGAAGCGAGTGGGGTTAACGATAATGCGATCGCTCTTTATATATGGCGATGATGGTTATGGAAAGGGAGGGGACATAGAGAAACATAGGGAGAGAGATATGGCGATGATGGTTATGGAAAGTGGGGGGACATAGAGAAACATAGGGAGAGAGATAGGGTTAGTTAGAGAGGGGTGGAGAGAGGAGGTCGAGGAACACGTGGGAATAAAGCGGTGTGAGGAAATTTGACTGGGGACGGCATTATCGATATTAAACATTATTTGATAAATAGGTTTGAAAATCAAAGAGGTTCTGTTAATCGTGTGAGCTAGAAAATAGGTTTGAAAAATCAGAGGGAATAATCATTATTGATAACTAATATAACACCGTAACTTAGTAAGAGGTTCTGTTAATCGTGTGAGCTAGAAAATAGGTTTGAAAATCAAAGAGGTTCTGTTAATCATGTGAGCTAGCAAGTAGGTTTGAAAAATCAGAGGGAATAATCATTATTGATAACTAATATAACACCGTAACTTAGTAAGAGGTTCTGTTAATCGTGTGAGCTAGAAAATAGGTTTGAAAATCAAAGAGGTTCTGTTAATCGTGTGAGCTAGCAAGTAGGTTTGAAAAATCAGAGGGAATAATCATTATTGATAACTAATATAACACCGTAACTTAGTAAGAGGTTCTGTTAATCGTGTGAGCTAGAAAATAGGTTTGAAAATCAAAGAGGTTCTGTTAATCGTGTGAGCTAGAAAATAGGTTTGAAAAATCAGAGTGGATATGAACCGGGAGACAAGACTAAACGAAAAAAATGTCTGAGCTAGACAGGGTAATGAGGGAATACTGAAAGAATGAGGAACAATACAATGAGATGGTAATCGAAGAATAGTGAAAGAATAATGATGATAAGTGCAAGGATAGAAGGTAGTTGTAGCGAGGCTGAACGAGTCACTTAGCTTTAGCCATTCATGATCTGTGCGTATTTCTTCTTTAGATATTTGGAAGCGATCATTACTATATATCTAATAAGCTACTCTGCAGACTTTTTTTTGTTCCAGATCCGTCCAACCCATGCTAGCATGGAAAACGGACGCTAAACGATGATGATGATGATGATGATTGAAGGAGACAGTTGTAACAACACTTTGAACACACTCTACTAAACACTGCTTGTTACAGTTAACTAATTTGCAGAATGCAGTTGGGACACTTTAGAAGCTCACTATGAAATAAAGCTTTCTCTTAAATTCGGTAAAAAAAAACACTACAGAAACATATGGAATGCTCCCAACTGCTTTCACAAGCGGTTCAAGGATGGTAGAAAGGAGGTGAAAGACAATTTCTGACGAAGGCCATTGTGTGTCTATAAAGATAAAGTTTAGAATGATGGGTATCCTGGTAACCAGCTGCTTGATAGAGATGGGCATCAAACCTGTCTCTCACCCTCCTTACAGCCCAGACTTTACTCCCTGTGACTCTTGGCTGTTCCCCAAGCTGAAGGAAAACCTAAGGGGCAGTTGTTTTGAAGATGGAGGAGGCTGTGAGAAGGGTTCTAGAGGACTTTGATGGGTGCCTTGACAAAGTGGCTGGAGTACTGCAAGTGCATTGAAGCCAGAAGATCTTACTTTGAAGGAGATTAGAGCTTTGTATTTCCTTGAAATTAATAAATGATATGCTTAAAAAGTCCGAAAACATCTGCAGTATGCCTTGTACTACTACTACTACTACTACTACTACTACCACCACCACCACCACCACCACCACCACTGCTGCAGCTGCTGCTGCCGCCACCACCACTACTACTACAACTACTACCACCACCACCACTGCAGCTGCTGCTGCCACCGCCACTACTACCACCACCACAACCACCACTGCTGCTGCTGCCGCCACTACTACTACTACTACTACTACTACTACTACTTCAGAATAATGTAGAAAGAAAAGAGAACTGAAGTAGGAATGAAGATGAAAGGAGAAAACTGGAGAAGAGTTAAGGAAGAAGAATAACAGTGACTTCCAGAAGTCTGAAGTAGGAATAAAAAGAATATTAGAGAAGATGAGCAAGGGAAAGGAAGACGTTAATAAAAAATACATAAATGAAGAGGTAATTAATAAAAGTAACTTTACCTGTAGGGCGGCTACAAATTGTATTGTACTAACCAGTGCAATACATGAGTCAGCAGGCAGATTGTACTTGATTGTCTCAACAAAATGCGTATTGTCAATCTTGATGTCCACAAATACGTAGAGCATATGTATATCTTGAGTCACAGTGATGGGCACTAGAAAGTAAGAGAATGAGACATCATTACTGAATAAGCTCTGTTTTGATGAAATGTCTAAATGTCTGAGATGTTGTTCATCATCATCATCATCATCATCATCATCGTTTAATGTCTGCTTTCCATGCTAGCATGGGTTGGATGATTTGACTAAGGGCTGACGAACCAGATGGCTGCACCAGGCTCCAATCTGATCTGGCAGAATTTCTACAGCTGGATGCCCTTTCTAATGCCAACCGCTCCGAGAGTGTAGTGGGTGCTTTTATGTGCCACCGGCACGAGGGCCAGTCAGGCAGTACTGGCAACGGCCACGCTCAAATGGTGTGTTTTAGATGCCACCTGCACAGGAGCCAGTCCAGCAGCATTGACAATGACCTCGCTCAAATGCTTTTTCATGTGCCACCAGCACAAGTGCCAGTTAGGCGATGCTGGTAACGATCATGCTCAAATGGTGCTTTTTACGTGCCACCAGCACAGAGGCTAACTTGTTGCTCTGGCAACGATCAAGCTTAGATGGTGCTCTTAGCACTCCACTAGCATGGATGCCAGTCATCAAATTTGATTTCGATTTTGGTTATAAGATAATATTTTAAAGCAAACACTTGTTTGCTGAGGCTGATGCTGTTCTCTGTCTTCAAATGCAGGAGTTCAGGTGGTAAAGCAGCTTTGGTGTTTTGGCCCCTTCCATTGCAACACCAGAGCTGCCTAGGGCCACTCACTAGTGTAGATGACAAAACTCCCACAGATGTTGCTATCATTCCTCAATGCTTGTTCTTGCTGCACCACACCTCCCTTGAAATAGATTTCTTCACTCACTTTCTCAGTGACTTCTGACAATTTTCTGGCAGCATCTTTCCTTTTCTTTATAGCTTGTCCAAGACTCATGAATATCAAGTGGAACCTGATTCCAACAAGTCCTTTAACACCTATCTCTACAGGAAGGCATATTTGCCTCCAATCCATTGTTTTCACAGAGTTCAAACAACTCACTGTATTTTCTGTCTTTCTTGAGGAAAATGTCTTTGTTCACTTCCCAGGGAGCTACCATCTCCACCATTTTCATCACCTTCCTTTCTTTGCACTTATGACAAGATTGGGTCTTTTGTTGGCAAAAAGCAGGAAATATTTACCATCAAGATCCTGCCCATTTTGGATCATTTTTCTTCCTTTCAGAGGCTGGTTTGCAGCATTCACCTTCCTAACAAAACTTTTTTTTCTCATGCTCCAATACTTGTAGTCATTTGCTGTTGTCTAAATGTTTGACATGAGTTGCTATTTGTCATCATCATCATCAATATCTTTTAACATCCACAGTCCATGCTGGCATGGGTTGGATGGTTTGACTAGGGCTGGTAAGCTGAGAGGCTGCACCAGACTTCAGTCTGGTTTGGCATGGTTTCTACAGCTGGATGCCCTTCCTAACGCCAACCACTCCAAGAGTGTAATGGGTGCTTTTATGTACCACCGGTATGGGTGCCAGTTGCATGACACCAGTATCCACCATGACTACAATTTCACTTGATTTGATGGGTCTTCTTCTCAAGCATGGCATATTGCCAAAGGTCTTGGTCATTTGTCACTGACTCCGTGAGGCCCAATGCTCAACAGGTGCTTTTTACTTGCCACCGACACAGGTGCCAGTTATGCAACACTGTCATTAGCTACATTGCCTCTGTGAGGCCCAATGCTCAACAGGTGCTTTTTAAGTGCCACCAACACAGGTGCCAGTTATGCAACACTGGCATTGGCTACATTACCTCTGTGAGGCCCAACACTCAACAGGTGCTTTTTTTAAGTGCCACCAGCTCAGCCACATTGCCTCCATGAGGCCCAGTGATCCATAGGCACATTTTATGTGTCACTGGCACGGGTACCAGTTATGCGACACCAGCATCGGCCATGACTGCGATTCCACTTAGCTTGATGGGTCTTCTCAAGCATGGCATATCACCAAAGGTCTCAGTCACTAGTCATTGCCTCTGTGAGGCCCAACATTCGAAAATCATGCTTTGCCACCTCATCCCATGTCTTCCTGGGTCTACCTCTTCCACAGGTTCCCTCCATAGTTAGAGATTGGCACTTCTTTACATGACTGTCCTTGTCCATGTGCATCACATGACCATACCAGCACAGTTGCCTCTCTTGCATACAACATCTGATGCCTCTTATGCCCAACTTTCCTCTCAAGGTGCTTACACTCTGTTGTACATGCACACTGACATTGTACTTTTTTAATGCCTGCAATAATCACTATAACTAAGCTGAAAAGTATTCCAGCCATTTTTTTTGTTGTTGTTGGAGGAAGGCATTGTTTGTCTAGGACTATTTTTATCCAAAGTATTTTCTCTGATATAAGATGGCAGAATATGTTTTAAAGGAGTAGAGTATGTTTTTTAGCTGCTGTTTCTAGTACATCAAGCAGTTATTTAAAAGTTCCTATATTGACTCATATATCATCTGATGCAAAAGAGTTAAGGACTACAATAGTGTGGACATGTGATGTGTGTTAGAAATGATGGTTGAGAACAGGAATGTGAGGCAATTCAAGTGGAAGGAACCTATAGAGGAGGTTTGAAGAGGATATGGACAGAAGTGGTCAGGGATGACCTCAGGACATTGAACTTTACAAGGACTGCAGCCAGAGAGATGCTAACCTATCCAAGTCATACCATCATGGGAAAACAGATGTAATGATAATGATGGTAATAACATACATAGGTGTCTGTTGCCATGATGTAAAACTATTATTATTATTATAATTTATAATTAACAGTGAAGATTGGGTTTTTTAATTTATTTGAACCACATTTCTAGCATTAGCATTTACTAATACTGATTCTTTAAATAGAATAAAAGCAGATCAAGTCATTGCAAATTGGGGAGATGTAAACTGTCTCAACCAACCTCATATAAAAATACAACTTTGTTTACTTACCAAGACAACTATGTCCATAGTGGATCATAAAATCTGCCCCGAGAGCTTTTGCAGTGAAGTCATCAACACAGCATGCACCATAGGTGACATCTCCCATGATAAGGGTTTCTGCATCAGTGAACCTGAAGAAAAGAAGTATCAGTAAATGAATCATCATCATTTAATGTTTGTTGTCCATGCTGGCATGGGTTGGATGGTTTGACTAGAGCTGGCAAGCTGGGGGTCTGCACCAGACTCCAGTCTGATTTGGCATGGTTTCTACAGCTGGATGTCCTTCCTAATACAAACCAACATACAGAGTGTGCTGGGTGCTTTTATGTGGTATTACACAGATGCTTTACATGTCACCACATGGATGCTGTTATGTGATGCCACAAATAAATAAAAAGTCATGTTTTGTGGCTGGCTCCAGACCAGCCCAACCAAGTAGATCTATGATCAGAGACCTTCCAGCCACAACACTTATAACGGTAGTCTACATTTTTAAAGACCCAAGACTAAATAATGACTTACAGAACATTAAAAAAAAATTTCATAAAATCAGTAACAAAGAATGGATGAAGATAGATTTAAAAAATTTTTTTAATTTCATATATAAATACCTACTGTTTGATAATATCAGAGATAACACAGGCATAAATAAGGAGGCCTTCAGGGAACTGGAGTGCAACTAGAACAGAAAACAGAAAATTCAACATTAACCAAATAGAGTTAATCATACAAGAGTAGGATAATAAACAAGTAATGTGCACACACACGCATATTGGGTTGTCCGGAAAGTTCATGCCAATTTATAGTAGCTTACTTTTTTACTTATTTTAGAACATGGTTGAGTCCATAAAATAGGATTTTACTACACCCCCATCTAGAGCACATTTTAAACTATCTTTTCATGGAAGAAGGTTTCTGTTCTTATAATTTGTGTTAATTCTGTAACCCTTTAAAATGGAAGATAAATTTCATTTTCGGCACTTGATCCTTTGAGAACCAAACAAAAATTGCTGCAGCTTGGCTGGAATGAGTTACCCAACCTTCCATATTCACCAGAATAGTCTTAATGGTAAAAATTTCAATTTCTTAGATGATGTAAAAAGATACCTTGATGAATTCTTTGCCATGAAAGTACCTCAATTCTGGGAAGAGGGTATTTTCAAGTTAAAGGAAAGATGGGGACGCATTGTGCAACAAACTGGTTCATATTTGGTTGATTAAAAATGTAATGGCAAGTATTTATTGACCTTTTTCTTTCCTTTAAAAATCGGCACAAACTTTCTGGGCAACCCAATATATAAGGACAGATAGATATACAGTTAAACAAACAGACAGATATAGGGAAGGGGCTCTATATTGCCCCACACTGAAAGTGTCACACAGTGGGACTAAATCCAAAACCACATGGTTACAAAGAGAGAGTCTTAACCACAAAGCCATGTCTGCACCTATGTTTTGATTTTTTCACTGTCTTCTGAACAGTCTGTGAATGTTGTGAAAATACATATAATTATTGGTATCTTTTGTCTTTTTTGTGTTCAGTATGGTGGTTGCCTACGTTTCATGTTCTCTAGCAGTGAATGGAAGAAAACGAATTCAGTTAGAGCTATTAAATAGTATACTTTTCTTTTTTCTTCAAATTTGATCTGATTCATGCCTAGTTTCACCTTACTTCTAATATTACTGAAACAGGAGAGACAATTCAGTTTTGTAATGGTCAGTTTGCATGTTTACTGGTTAGGGATTGGTGGCAAAACAGTTAAGTGTACATAGAGGAATGCAGTTATGGTATCAATAAAGACAGGTATGTTTATTTTTTATATTGATTTGGTCTGAAGAAAGGAGCTGTATGGTTAAGAAGTTTGCAATCATATAGTTGTAGGTTTGATCTTAATACACAGCAAGTACCTCTCCTACTACTGCTTCAAGACAACCTAAGCATTGTGAGTCATGTTATGTAGAGGAAACCTAATTTCACTCATAATTGTGAGTGAGATTGTGAGAAAACTCACTGAAGGGTCTGTACATGTCCTTGAGTGATAGACTTAATGTTGCCCAGTTAAACATCACAATCTGGCCATCAGTTACCTTTGGTGAGGTTCCCTATTGCAAACATTTAGATCAAATCTACAATCTAGGGGTAACTCAAAATGTTTGTCCTATTGAAGCACTTCATGTGTTGTGGTTTCTTCTTCCATTTCCACACACCAGTCTTGGAAGACTCTATAAATGTTCATAACTGCTGATCTTTACCCTTTAAATACTATATTAAAAAAAAAAAGCACAAGAGTAAAACAAGATTATAGATGTAGTGCAAAATCTAAGAGATAGAGGAGATGAAAACAGAAGTGGGGATAGAAGGCCAGTGTAATGAGTGGACTTAGGATAGAGCAATACAAAGATTGTATGTTTAGACTAGTGAAAATAGAGTGGACATAGAATGCATACATGCACACACACAGACACACATGCATAAATGCAACAGCCATCTACAGTTTCTGTTTAACAAATTTCACTCACAAGGTATTGGTTGGACAGGGCTATAGACAGAAGACACTTGCTCAAGGTACTTGCAGCAGAATAAAACTTAGAATTACATGATTGTGAAGAGAAATTCTTAACCACATAGCAACACATTCACCTATATAAATATGAACATGTTTCTAGCACAACTCACCTCTTTGAGCTCCTGTGCTTCTGATTCTCCAGATACTTTTATGAATTTCAAAATTATAATTCCTTGGAAGCTGGTAAAAAATTATCAGGAAAATGATAAATAAATAAATGAATAAAAGAAACAAAGAGAAAAATTCATTATTATGTGCATCGTTAAATTAAAAACATGAATTTTGTCTTGGAATTCTTCACATTTGGGTAAGATATCCAAGCATACGGTGGTGGATACCTCTGCATGAATTTTTAGTGAGATGTCCATTGCTAACAAACTGCCTCATCAAGTCCTGGATTTAAAAGCAAAGGACATTTAAATAGTGAGGTTAAGTACCTTCTTATTGTTTTCTCTCCATGAGTGTAGGACTTGAACTCAGTACTGCTAGTTATAGTATATTCACAGCTTATAGTTGTGAGCTGACAGCAGCGAGTTACACAGTATGTTTACAGCTGTGAGCCTAAAGTTCCTAGTTATACACTTTTTCCACTGCTTAGTTGTGAATTGGGGGTTGCTAATTATACAAAATGCTTACAGTTTTAAGTGGGGGCTGTTAGTAAGAGAGTATGTTAAGTTGTGAACTGGGAGCTGCTAGTTTCATAGTATATTCATAGTTGTGAGCTGGGAGATGCTAGTCACACACTTTATCCACTGTTTCTAGTTGTGAACTGAACAAGACACTGCTAGTTATATAGTATGCTCATTGTTGACCGTGGTAAGCTGCAAGCTGTATACAAGAAATTAGAGAAAATCAGCCAAAGTTAGATATCTTTTGATATCAGAATAGCAGAATATAAACCACTGACCCTTCTGTTGCTAATCCATCACCCTATCAACTCAACCAGATGTGGATTGTTTTGGGGATGAATTTAATTATTTCATACGAACATCATTTAAATAGAATCAAATATGGGTTTCTGACATCACAACAACATCATCTCTTTTTGTAGGTCAAAGGATATAGTTGTAACTGATTAGATTAGTTCTATTAGATGTGTGGTGCATAATTTATTGACCTCCAGGAAAATGAAAAGTGAAATCAACTATCAGGAATTGAACTCAAACTTTAGAAATAACTAACTGTTGTCAATTAAGGAACAAGGCCGGCACTTTTTAGTCGATTACATTAACCACAGTACTTGACTGGTACTTTATTTTATCAACCCAAGAGGGAGGAAAGACAAAGTTAACCTTAGTGAGATTTGAACTCAGAATGTAAAGAGTCAGAATAAATACCATAAAGCATTTTTTCTTAATGTTTTAACAATTCTACCAATCCACCATCTTCAGAATGACTAAATAATGTAAGGTGTCTAGTCTAGTAATCTACCATTTTCTGCTGCTCCATTATCTTCATATACAACTAAATAATGGTTTCAAATTTTGGCGCAAGGCCAACAGTTTCAGGGGGAGTGAGTTAGTCGATTACATTGGCCCCCAGTGCTGGACTGGTACTTATTTTATTGACCTCAAAAGGATGAAAGGTAAAGACAACCTCAGCGGAATTTGAACTCAGAACATAAAAATGGACAAAATGTTGCCAAGTATTTTAACTGACATGCTAACAATTCTGCCAGCTCACCATCTTAAATCTAATTAAATAATAAATGAAAGTGTTACTTATGGATTTTAATTACCTTTCTACAGCTTTGATATTAAAAAAGTATTAAAAAAGGACATTAGAATGCTTGCTTTAGTTAAATAAAATAAAGTAACTGTCTTGTAAATTAGCAGTTTGACAAACAAAGATCAATAAAATAAGTATTATAGTGAAATAAATACTGCGATTGATATCATCATCATTGTCATCATTATTCAATGTCCTCTTTTCCATGCTTGCATGGGACGAACAGAATTTTGTTGAGCTAGATCTTCTACAGCTGGATGCCCTTCCCGTGCCAACCCTCTCCTGTTCCCAACTGAAGTAACATTCCCTGTGACCAGACATGTTTCCATGGGAGACTAAAATTGAAAGACACCATTTCCTTGATGGTGACCTTTGTTTACAACTACACATGAACTCTAGGCAAGGAGACAGTAACACATATACGGGATTCTTTCAGATTCCGTCTACCAAATCCACTCACAAGGCTTTGGTTGGTTCAGAGCTATAGCAAAAGACACTTGCCCAAGGTGCTTCATGGTAGAACTGAACCTGAGACCATGTAGTTAGAAAGCAAACTTCTTATCACACAGCTATGCCTGTGCCTAATTGACTAAAAATCTTTAAAGTGGTGTTCTTGTATGGCTGCTGTCCAAAGATTAAAACCAGCAAAAGAAAAATAATATTTACTTCATCAATAGCACTTTGCAGTTGAGGATCATTTAGAATATCCTCTGGGATCTTGTTAGTTGCACGTCTCTTCCCAGCTGAAATAGAAAAAATAACAATAAAAGAAGGATGTAAATAAAAGCATATACACTATTCCAAATAAATCTATAAATACCATTTAGGATGTATCTATAAATTCCATATAGAAAAATACTTACATATATTTTCATCATCTTTATATACCTTATAAACAATTTTGCCTGGTGATTTCAATGGGCATGTTGGACGACATGCTGGGGGCTTCCATGGCGTACATGGAGGCTACGGTTATGGTTCCCGCAACGAGGAGGGAACCAGGCTGCTGGAGTTCTGCGATGCGAATAGTCTTATGGTCTGCAACACTAACTTCAGGAAACCAACAAGCCACCTGGTCACCTACCGATCGGGCCGGCATACTAGCCAAATCGACTACATCCTTGCCAGAAAAAGGGAAAGATGGCTGCTTAAAAATGCCAAAACCTTCCCAGGCGAAGAATGCACCCCACAACATAGACTGGTAGTTAGTGACTTTAGGATCAGGACTAAGAGGGCGACTAGAAGACGACCAACATGGAGAAGAAGGGTCTGGAAGCTTAAAGCCCCTGCGAATGGACAGAGATTTAGAGATATGTTACTTGAAGCCTTTGACGAAGTGGAAGGGGGTATAGCTACACATGGGGTAGAAGACAACTGGACGTTTCTGAGGGACAACCTGCTGAAAGCCGCTGACCAGATCTGTGGCTGGTGCAAAGTCCCCTTAAGACCCAAAATAACGTGGTGGTGGAACAATATTGTTGACAGGGCTATTAGACAAAAGAAACAGGCTTGGAAGGCCTGGAAGAACGGTGGTAGCAGGGAAGGGTATCAGACTGCCAGAAGGGAAGCTAGGAGACAGGTCTATCTAGCCAGAGGGGAAGCAGATAAGAGAAAATTTGCCAATGTCCTGCGCCGTGAGGATGAAAGACTTGAGGTATTTCGTGTTGCAAGACAGTGTGTGAGAGAGAATCGTGATGTGGTAGGAGAGAAATGTGTTCGCATGGAGGATGGTTCACTTGCGCTAAATGAGGATGCAAAGAGAGAAGCTTGGAGACGCCACTATGAAAGGTTACTGAATGAGGAAAATGAATGGGATAAAGAGAGTCTGCCGAATGTTGACCCTACAGAGGGACCAGCTATCCGAGTTGATAGTTCCGTGGTAGCTAAGGCAATTAGAAGCATGAAGACAGGGAAAGCGCCAGGCCCATCAGGAATTACTGCAGAGATGCTCAAAATATCTGGCAGTGTCGGCTATAACCTAGTCACCCGTATAGTCAACCAGGTGATACACGAAGGAGTCATACCCAATGACTGGTGCAGCAGCATACTAGTCAACTGCTACAAAGGTAAAGGTGATGCCCTAGATACAAATAACTACAGAGGTATCAAGCTGTTGGATCAAGTAATGAAGGTTACGGAGAGGGTCATAGCCCAACTAATTAGAGAGAGAGTTAGTTTAGATGAGATGCAGTTTGGGTTCGTGCCAGGGAAAAGTACCACTGATGCTATATTCCTGGTAAGGCAGCTGCAGGAGAAATACCTAGCCAAAGATAAGCCCCTGTACCTGGCTTTCGTTGACATGGAGAAAGCTTTTGATAGGGTCCCCCGATCCCTTATCTGGTGGTCAATGAGGAAACTAGGGATAGATGAATGGCTGGTGAGGACTGTGCAAGCCATGTACAGAGATGCCGTAAGTAAGGTTAGGGTTGGCAACATGTACACAGAAGAATTCAAAGTAGAGGTTGGGGTCCACCAGGGTTCAGTACTCAGCCCCCTCCTATTTATCATAGTACTCCAGGCAATTACGGAGGAATTCAAGACAGGCTGTCCCTGGGAGCTCCTCTACGCTGACGACCTTGCTCTTATTGCTGAGTCACTATCAGAACTGGAGGAGAAGTTCCAGGTGTGGAAGGAGGGTTTAGAATCAAGGGGCCTTAGAGTCAACCTAGCTAAAACCAAAGTACTAATAAGTAGAAAGGTAGACAATCCACAATATCTTCAGGAAGATGGCCCTGCTCGATCTGTAGAAAAGGTGTAGGTAGAAACTCTATAAGATGTACCCAGTGTAAGCTATGGACACATAAGAGGTGCAGCAATGTCAAAGGTAGGCTAACTGGGAAGATAGTTTTTGTATGTGGCAGATGCTCGGGAGCATTAACCTCCGAAAATCTGCAGAAAACAACTTCCGTCACTTTCCAGGGGGAAAAACTAGAAGTAGTTGATAGCTTCCGTTATCTA
This sequence comes from Octopus sinensis, assembly GCF_006345805.1. Classification (NCBI taxonomy): domain Eukaryota; kingdom Metazoa; phylum Mollusca; class Cephalopoda; order Octopoda; family Octopodidae; genus Octopus; species Octopus sinensis. The sequence goes on from NC_043002.1 coordinate 19,363,869, forward strand.
GGTGACCAAGTCAGTAGTGGGGGTGGGTGCGCTGAAAGTGTAACTGCTAGAATAAGAATAGCCTGGGCAAAGTTTAGGGAGCTCTTACCTCTGCTGGTGACTAAAGGCCTCTCGCTCAGAGTAAAAGGCAGACTGTATGATGCGTGTGTACGAACAGCCATGCTACATGGCAGCGAAACATGGGCCGTGACTGCTGAGGACATGCGTAAGCTCGTGAGGAATGAAGCCAGTATGCTCCGATGGATGTGTAATGTCAGTGTACATACTCGACAGAGCGTTAGCACCTTGAGAGAAATGTTGTACCTAAGTAGCATCAGTTGTGGTGTGCAAGAGAGACGATTGCGCTGGTATGGTCATGTGGCGAGAATGGATGAAGATAGGTGTGTGAGAAAGTGCCAATCCCTAGCAGTTGAGGGAACCTGTGGGAGAGGTAGACCCAGGAAAACCTGGGACGAGGTGGTGAAGCATGACCTTCGAACTCTAGGCCTCACTGAGGAAATGACCAGAGACCGAGACCTTTGGAAATATTCTGTACGTGAGAAGACCAGGCAGGACAAGTGAGCCCAGCCCACTTATGAATGCCTTTCCTCCCTTGGACACAAAGACCGGCTGAAGCAAGCGAAGTCGATATAGAACCTCATCCGACGACAGACACCCATGCCAACCCCCCATGCTTGCGAAGACATGTTGGGGCAAGCGAAATCGAAATCGAAACCGAATTGAACCAGCCAGGATCCCATGCCTGGTGGTACGTAAAAAGCACTATCCGACTCGTGGCCGTGGCACGTAAAATACTCCAATGCGACCGTACGACAGGCACCCATGCCAACCTCCTTTGCTTGTGAAGACATGTTGGGGCAAGCGAAATCGAAATCGAATTGAACCAGCCAGGATCCCTGGTCTGGTGGTACGTAAAAAGCACTATCCAACTCGTGGCCGATGCCAGCACCGCCTCGACTGGCTTCCGTGCCGGTGGCACATAAAATACACCAATCTGACCGTGGCCGTTGCCAGCCCCGCCTGGCACCTGTGCAGGTGGCACGTAAAAAGCACCCACTACACTCACGGAGTGGTTGGCGTTAGGAAGGGCATCCAGCTGTAGAAACATTGCCAAATTAGACTGGAGCCTGGTGCAGCCTTCTGGCTGCCCAGAACCCCGGTCGAACCGTCCAACCCATGCTAGCATGGAGAACGGACGTTAAACGACGATGATGATGATGATGATATCATTTGCCTTGTGTTAGTATTTTGTTGAGCCTGAAGACAATACAGACTGGTTGACTTGGCAAGTTGTGAGATTACTAGTTCATGGCTTGTGATTTTGAATCTGTTGCAGATGTCAGACAACCTCACTGTGAAAGAATAGGAACAACAAGGTTGACTTTGCCTGTCACCCTTTTGGGGTCAATTAAATAAGTACCAGTTATGCACTGGGGTTAATGTAATCGACATAATCCCGTTGTGAGATTACTAGTTCATGGCTTGTGATTTTGAATCTGTTGCAGATGTCAGACAACCTCGCTGTGAAAGAATAGGAACAACAAGGTTGACTTTGCCTGTCACCCTTTTGGGGTCAATTAAATAAGTACCAGTTATGCACTGGGGTTAATGTAATCGACATAATCCCGTTGTGAGATTACTAGTTCATGGCTTGTTATTTTGAATCTGTTGCAGATGTCAGACAACCTCACTGTGAAAGAATAGGAACAACAAGGTTGACTTTACCTGTCACCCTTGTGGGGTCAATTAAATAAGTACCAGTTATGCACTGGGGTTAATGTAATCGACATAATCCCGTTGTGAGATTACTAGTTCATGGCTTGTGATTTTGAATCTGTTGCAGATGTCAGACAACCTCGCTGTGAAAGAATAGGAACAACAAGGTTGACTTTACCTGTCACCCTTTTGGGGTCAATTAAATAAGTACCAGTTATGCACTGGGGTTAATGTAATCGACATAATCCCGTTGTGAGATTACTAGTTCATGGCTTGTGATTTTGAATCTGTTGCAGATGTCAGACAACCTCGCTGTGAAAGAATAGGAACAAGGTTGACTTTGCCTGTCACCCTTTTGGGGTCAATTAAATAAGTACCAGTTATGCACTGGGGTTAATGTAATCGACATAATCCCGTTGTGAGATTACTAGTTCATGGCTTGTGATTTTGAATCTGTTGCAGATGTCAGACAACCTCGCTGTGAAAGAATAGGAACAACAAGGTTGACTTTACCTGTCACCCTTTTGGGGTCAATTAATAAGTACCAGTTATGCACTGGGGTTAATGTAATCGACATAATCCCGTTGTGAGATTACTAGTTCATGGCTTGTGATTTTGAATCTGTTGCAGATGTTAGACAACCTCGCTGTGAAAGAATAGGAACAAGGTTGACTTTGCCTGTCACCCTTTTGGGGTCAATTAAATAAGTACCAGTTATGCACTGGGGTTAATGTAATCGACATAATCCCGTTGTGAGATTACTAGTTCATGGCTTGTGATTTTGAATCTGTTGCAGATGTCAGACAACCTCACTGTGAAAGAATAGGAACAAGGTTGACTTTGCCTGTCACCCTTTTGGGGTCAATTAAATAAGTACCAGTTATGCAATGGGGTTAATGTAATCGACATAATCCCGTTGTGAGATTACTAGTTCATGGCTTGTGATTTTGAATCTGTTGCAGATGTCAGACAACCTCGCTGTGAAAGAATAGGAACAAGGTTGACTTTGCCTGTCACCCTTTTGGGGTCAATTAAATAAGTACCAGTTATGCACTGGGGTTGATGTAATCGACTTAATCCCATTGTCTATCCTTGTTTGCCCCCTCTATGTTGAGCCCCCTGTGAACAATAAAGAAATATATTATTATTATTGTTGTTGTTGTTGTCAGGACAATAGATTGTCAGAATTAGTAAACCATCAGTAATTCGTTACAGCTGTTGATGTAATTTTTTTAGTTAAAATCCCACCAAGATTGCTTTTTGTTTTCTGGGGTTCATAAAACAAGAATCACTGTATTACTGGGTCAATTGAATTAACTGGAGAATCCTTAATAATTTCTTATCCTTATTGGTTTGTCAACAGAAGGCTGCCTTTGTAACCTGCTTTCGGCATTAACATTGATTAATATCACTTATGCTTTCCTTTTGCCATAGTTAGATCTTCTGGGATAAGAGCAGCTTTTTTTTTCGTTTTCAAACAGAATATAAAAACATTGTGAGATGTATAAACTGTTTCAGATAACTAATTAAATAGCTTAAAGAAGGAGCTTCTATGCAGTTGCTCCGTATGCTAGAAATAGTAAACAAATATCCTAAAATCACACTCTATTATCTTTTTTTTTAATGGAAGGACGTGTTGTATACTGTAGTTATAGATATACAAAAAGAGGGGAGGGTCACAAATGGAATACCTTTGATCATAGTTCTGATAGAGCAGAGCTAGTCTGGATTTAAACAACAATAGCTTTAACAAAACATATACGAAAGATACGGTTATTTGAGCTGCTAAGTTGGTTAAATTACATTTAATTGAGACGTAAAATCACAACAAGCTATAATCTTTTGTTGCACTTCAAGATAATTGTTTCTTTTATCCACAATTACTCCTTTTCTCTTTTACAAAGAAGAAATGACTAATAAGTGAGTTAAATAAGTTTATCTGTTGTTGACAGTGGAGAGAATGTGCCGTTGTTTAACCCCAGACTAGATCTGACCAAGCAGATCTATGAACAAAAGACATTCCAGCCCTGATCATCCTGTATTTTTCGTGTTGCTGGAGCTATAAACAACAAACACTCGGCTGATTGAACTGAATATCAGGTACATATTATGTTAGAGATCTTTTACTGAAAGATTGTCTTGATAAAAAACTAAATAATTAAGAGACATGTAAGACAAAATATAAGGAGAAAGAAAACAGGGAGCAGTGATGCTGAGACAAGACCCAATGTTTTCCGAAAGAACCTAGTAAATTGAACTATCTTTGACCTAGGTTAGAAACCGTTCTGCCTTTTCGGCTTACTGCGATTTTACCTCGTGTGTGAGACATCGCTTTCCCATAACATAAACACGTGTATATGATATAATATGAAAGAGAAGATCAAATTATAAAAGTAATATTACAAAATACTCATATGATTAGGTAACATAGCAAAATCTAAAAGACTACCTCCGGAAAAAACCTTTTGCGTATGTTGTTTGGCAGAAATAACCACCGGACTGTTCTCCGACTCCACGTCGTCAGCCATTTTCAATGTAGCGATAAAACGTGCTAGAGTGATCTGCCCCTGGCTGGTTCCATGACAACCGACGTAAATGTTCGATGCTATATTAATCAAAGACATTCAAGCGGATCCCATCCTGGCTTTTAATCCATACAGTGTATATAAAACAACGTTATTTAATGCAACCTTCCTTTTCCTTTTAAAGTGTTAGTGTGGGATTAAAAGTTTTCTTGTAGTTTGCGTGAGCGCATAGAAAATCTATCGCTAGTTCGTGTACCCGGTGAATTTATGAAGCTTGTGCTGTCCGCTGTTGTGTAGCTACAGGTCAATCCTGGACAGACGGACAGACAGACAGATAGGTGGCTGGATGGGAATATTGACTGAGAAATAAATAGACAAACTGATGAATTAATATTTTATTGGTATATGTGCGTAGGAGTGGATGCATGGTAAGTAGCTTGCGGCAATCTTTCGTCTCTAGTAGACCTTTCCGTCGATTTCCGTAAAAATTTTTTTTTTTTTTACATATGGGATTGCGGGAACTTTTGAAGTAATGAGAGCGAAAGAGACTAAGAGAAAGCGATTGTATGACGAGGGAAGTTCTTTTGAAGTTACCGTGCAAGGGAAGCATTGACGTACATGTGTGTGTTTGATGGGGTGTGGGAGACAGACAGTATGTTGTGTAAGTGAAGTGCTTCTGTTAGTGTGTGTGAAAGAAAGAGATAACTGAAATTTTTTACTCGGTATGTGTATATGTATGTATATTACTTCAAAAGTTCCCGCAAGCCCATATGTAAAAAAAAAAATTTTTTACGGAAATCGACGGAAAGATCGCCTAGCTTGCTTATCAACCACATGATTCCGGGTTCGGTCCCACTGCGTGGCACCTTAGGCAAGTGTCTTCTACTATAGCCTCGAGCCGACCAAAGCCTTGTGAGTGGATTTGGTGGACGGAAACTGAAAGAAGCCCGTCGTATATATGTATATGTATATATATATATATGTATGCATATGTGTGTATATGTTAGTGTGTCTGTGTTTGTCTCCTCAACATCGCTTGACTACCGATGCTGGTGTGTTTACGTCCCCGTAACTTAGCGGTTCGGCGAAACAGACGGATAGAATAAGTACTAAGCTTACAAAGAATAAGTCCTGGGGTCGATTTGCTCGACTAAAGGCGGTGCTCCAGCATGGCCACAGTCAAATGACTGAAACAAATAAAAGAGTAAAAATAGTAAAAGAGTATAACATATGTAGTTATAAAATGCTATATTCATGGTCAAGTATATTTAATCAGGCAATGATAATCAAGAAGGAATTTCCTTTTTTTAGTCGCGAAACCAAGAAACGAAAAGAAAAGTTACATAAAATAAAGAAACTGAAAATAATCTTTTCTACTCTAGGCACAAGGCCCGAAATTTTGGGGAAGTGGGTTCCAGGCGATTAGATCGACCCCAGTTCACAACTAGTACTCTATCGACCCCGAAAGGATGAAAGACAAAGTCGACCTCGGCGGAATTTGAACTCAGAACATAAAGACAGGCGAAATACCTATTTCTTTACAACCCGCAAGTAGCTAAACACAGAGAGGACAAACAAGGACAGACAAACGGATTAAGTCGATTATATCGATCCCAGTGCGTAACTGGTACTTATTTAATCGACCCCGGAAGGATGAACGGCAAAGTCGACCTCGGCGGAATTTGAACTCAGAACATAGCGACAGACGAAATACCTATTTCTTTACTACCCACAAGGGGCTAAAAATAGAGGGGACAAACAAGGGCAGACAAACGGATTAAGTCGATTATATCGATCTCAGTGAGTAACTGGTACTTAATTTATCGACCCCGAAAGGATGAAAGGCAAAGTCGACCTCGGCGGAATTTGAACTCAGAACGTAACAGCAGACGAAATACGGCTACGCATTTCGCCCGGCGTGTTAACGTTTCTGCCAGCTCGCCGCCTTAAAGGGAGACTAAAAATGTGGACAGCTTCGGTGTGGTAGGAAGCTTGCTTTCTAACCACATGGTTCAGGATTCAGTCCTTCTACATGACATGGTGGGCGAATGTGTCTCCTACTGTAACCTCAAGTCGACCTAACCCTTGTGAATGAATTTATTTAGTAGACGGAAACTGAAAGAAGCCCATCATGTGTGTGTGTGTGACCACCACTTGACAACTGGTGTATGTGTATTTACATCTCCGGTTCGATGAAAGAGACCGCTAGAATAAATACTAGGCTTAACAAATAAGTCCTGAGATCGATTTCTTCAACTAAAACCCTTCAATGTGGTGCCCCAGCATTGCTGAAACAAATAAAAGAGAAAAGACCTCGTGGTATGTTTATAAAAAGTTGTACCGCTGCGTAAAGTTTGGGCAGACGTAAAGAATGTGGACTCCACTTTTTTTTTTTTTAGTACGGAGATTCTGCAAAAAAAAAAAGACAAATTTTAAAATTTTAATTCTCCACCCACCAAATTCTTCAATTTTCACGTTTTTCAGAATTTTTTTTTTTTTACAATCATAATCTCCGTATTTTTCTACGTATTCCGCTAAGAAAATTTTCTGAAAAAAGTGAAAATTGAAGAATGGGGGTGGAGGGTAAAAATTTTTAAATGCCATTTTTTATTTTTTGCAGAATAAATCTCCGTACCCGAAATTAGGGAGATTCTGTAAAATTTTTTTTTTTTTAAATAACGAAAGCGAGTGCGGTCCACATTCTTTACGTCTACCTAAAATTTGTCTATCATCCACATAATGACACAAAATCATCACAGTGAAGTGTGGGGTTCCGTGAAAGGATAGAAATAAAAATTCTCTCTAGCATTCCTGTTTCAGAAAAAGTTCAAAATGTGTAGTGGGTAAGGAAAAGAAAAATGCTTAAATAAAAAAAAATTAATGAATTGGATCCAAGAACAATAAACAAGCAATGACATAGAAACACATAGTCGTACAGAGTTTTCTCCCTTACATTATACGAGCCCTCGGTATTTTGATAGTTTTTCAATATTTCCCGAGCGCTCACACATGACCATGTCTATAGTGTGTGTATGTGTGTGCATACATAAAACACACACACACAAATACACATATATGTATATGTAGCCTATATATATAATTTTAAAATAGGATAAAATCTTTATAAGAAATTATCAAGTTGTTAGCGTGAAAAACCTTGTTAGGGAAAAATTTATTAATTATTCCCTTTAAATATATTTATTTATATTAAGGGCATTACTATACATAAATGCCTCGCGTTAGGAGGGACTCTTAAAATCAAAACTACCATAATAATTATTATAGTCCTGGTTTCGGGTCAGGACGGCTCTACTAGTCCCGTCGTTAGTAGATGGTATGGGTTCGCTCCTCTGCTCGCATGCCGCTGTGCATCGTTAACTAGTTAAAGGAGATGTCCTCTTGGGTTTAAGGAATCGCAGTAGAGTCCGCTCGGATCTTTACCTTTTGACCTACAGATTTAAAAAATAATTTTTTGTAACTAAACACTTTCAAACTTCGGATACTGGTAGAATGTATCATATAAAACATGTTTTACTCCTAGCATTTTTGAGAAAAACTTATATTTACGAAGTAATTTCACGTTAAAGTAGTCCTAATTCGGCAATTTCAGCCAATCAATGACGTGTATTCAGTTGAATAAATTACTGCCGTTGTTTGTCAACAACAACTATCGGCTGTGTATTTTTCGTTTGTCACAGTTATTTATGACTTCGTTCGTGCGTTTGTACTGGTTTTAGCTTTAAGGTTTTTAGGGTTAGGGTTAGGGTTTTAGGATTAGGGTGTTAAAGTTAGGGTTTTAGGGTTAGAGTTTTAGGGTTAGGGTTAGGGTTAAGGTTGTCATAACGAAAAATACAGTGACAAACGAAAAATACACCGCCGATAGTTGTTGACAAACAACAGCAGTAATTTTATTCAGCTGAATACGCGTCATTGATTGGTTGAAATTGCCGAATTAGGACTACTTTAACGTGAAATTACTTCGTAAATATAAGTTTTTCTCAAAAATGCTAAGAGTAAAAAATGTTTTATATGATACATTCTACCAGTGTTTGAAAGTGTTTAGTTACAAAAATTTATTTTTTAAATCTGTAGGTCAAAAGGAAAAGATTCGGATCGCGGTTTCGATTCCCAGACTGGGCGTTGTGAGTGTTTATTGAGCGAAAACACCTAAGGCTCCACGAGGCTCCGGTGGTGGCGAACCCTGCTGTACTCTTTCACCACAACTTTCTCTCACTCTTTCTTCCTGTTTCTGTTGTACCCGTATTTCAAAGAGCCAGCCTTGTCACACTCTGTGTCACGCTGAATCTCCCCGAGAGCTACATTAAGGGTACATGTGTCTGTTGAGTGCACAGCCACTTGCACGTTAATTTCAGAAGCAGGCAGTTCCGTTGATCGGATCAACTGGAACCCTCGTCGTCGCAACCGACGGAGTGCCGACGTATTATTTTATACTCTCTCTCTCTCTCTCTCTCTCTCTCTCTCTCTCTCTCTCTCTCTCTCTCTCTCTCTCTCTCTCTCTCTTTCTCTCTCTCTCTCTCTGAACAAGATCGGGAGTGGTCTATTTTCGTTAGTATGTAGGAAATAAAAGAAAAAAAAAGAATTGACAAAATTCATTATTGTTGCTATCCTTACCAACAATTCTTTATATTTCCGACACAAACTTCAATAAGTTACATGCACATTGCTTCGTTTGGATTCACCAAATTATAGTCACGACCATTGCAACTTCGACAGCTATGACATGTCAGTCTTTCGACAGGTTGTATGCACATCACTCCAGTCAAAGGCAACAAATTGCAATTTCATTAATTATTGCGTACTAGCAGTATCACCCGGCGTTGCTCGGGTTTGTAAGGGAAATAACTATATAAGCATTTTTAGAGATGTAAAGTATAATAGCCATCTCAATATGGCTAACCACAAAGGGGGGGGGGTTACTGTAGCTTTTTACGTTCTGAGATTTAATAATAAATTTTTAGAGAGTTACTTCCCTTATATATGCCAAAAATGGATTAAAAATGTGAAAAATTGATGGTAAATTGTTTTTAAAATCGTAGACTCATTGTAGACGCGCGCTAATACCCAGAAAGGCTCGATATGAATCACGACTATAAGATACCCGGTTTTGGTTAAACTGCACCGCAAAATGTGGGAGTAGTTAGGAATCTAAATCGTAGGAAACAGACAGCACACAACCTCACTTTTATTACTGTTAAAACTCCGTTACTAATAAGTCTCTTTTTTCTTTTTCTTTTTTTTTACTAATAAGTCTTACAAGCAATCAAGTATAGCAAAGTAAGTTCGAGGATTATCAAGTCATGAACCATTAGTAAGCGGTTTTACTTTTTTTATCTTTATTTTATTAATTAAAAAAAAGTCGTTCACAGGGACCAACAAACTCTCTTCATTGTATGTATCTCTTTTCAGCAAATAAAAAATATTAATTATGTTAAAGCTGAATGAATAAACTCAGTATCGCTTCTTCCCAGTTCACAGTATCGCATCTTGTAACAGCTTTTCGCAAAACATATGCTTATTTTCTCTCCTTTTCCACCACAACAACGTTATCCACTTAAATCACTGATACACTTATATTGGGTTGTTAGATAAATTCGTTCGTTTCCTTCTATTTCGCAGTCTATTTTCATATGTTTGAGAAAAGGTAAAATTTATTCCAATTTTGTTGTGTCTAGGGAGAGTCATTTTCTTTTTGTGCCTTATAATTTAACACACTCACCGGTAAAATTAACAGTTCAACAGAACTTTTCTCACAGTAAAACAATAGTTTTTCTGTGACAGCAGTTTTACATTTGCCAGATTGCCTTAGCTAGGCCGAAATAATGTCTTCACCACTTGGCCTTTTCTAACCTCTTCTATTTCACCAAAAGCTAGAAGAGAGATATCACAGCACTACCAACGAAGTCCATTGTTCTCAACGATATGTCTATCCTTCTGGTTAGTTGTAAAAGCAAGAACCCCAAGCAAAAACCAGTTAGTCATTTGGTGACGACTCAATGAGTTAGTCACTTTAGTGACAACTCTTGAGTTGAGAGAGAGCTAACATCAGTTAGTGAACCAACCACTAGAATCATGGAATCAGGCAGACAAACGGCCAGAGGGAAAAAGAAAAACAACGTCCCACACTCTCTCACTCTCACTAGCTCTAATTCTGTTCTCTTACAACATCATTCTATCTCTCTCTGTAATTACTACTAAACAATGATGAGAACACAAACTGTGCAAGGAAAACCTACATCTAACTTTACTTCGCATGCTTTACGATTTTCATCCCCTGCCCGTCGAGGCAAGGTATTGTATAACGTAACGATAAAATAAATATTTCCTTAAAACTTCATGCATTGTTCATCTTTCACATCTTACAACATGCCGTTGCAAATAAATCTCAACCTTCGTCAAACAAATCTTCAAACGTTACATTTATTTCTGAAAATATACGAAGCACTGATGCTGATCATGGTTTAATCAATAAGCGTAGGAGCGAAGTAAATGCAGTAAAAATAGGACATTCCCAGGGATTAAGGGAGTTGCCGGTTTGAGTTTCATTATCCTTGCATCAACGGTCTAGGAGGAGTTAACGAATATAAAAACGCAACGACCAGACAAACATCACTCAAATTTATAACAGGACGAGCAAAATGCCCCCCGTCCAAAGGACGGTACTGAGTTGTCAAATATCTAAACCAAATTTTCTCAAAACAACTTGTCCGACCGTCCCATAGGCCGCCCCCTTTGAGAAACACTGATTTAACCTAAATTTGAGACACCAGAAAAAGACGGATTTCGACTGATATACTTGCGCGTACAAATGCACGTTCCCACGGCTCTATCGATCGCATTCTCACCTGGAATCGATTTTTGTAATTTTTTCAAGACTTATACACGCCCTGATACCGTTAGTATTAACCGCTAGTCATTCACTGGTCTGATTTACCCTAAACCCTATTTCTAATGCTAAACTCTAACTCAAACACTAAACATTAATTCTAATCCAAAACTCCAACCCTAACTCTAACCCTAATTCTAACCCTAAACCCTAATACTCACCCTAAACCCCAACCCTAATCTCTAACTCTAAACCTTAATTTTTACACTAAACCCCAAACTTAAACCTTAACTTTAACCCTAAACCTTAATTCCAAACCTAAACCCTAACTCTAAACCCTTACCCTAAACTCCAACGCTAAATCCTAACCCCAAACTCCAACCCTAAACCCTAACTCTAAAATCCAACCCTAAACCCTAGCTCTAACCTTAGTTTATCTCTAACTTTGGTGTTTTGAATTTCCGCTATTGATTGTTTACATGAACTGAACTACAGTAGTGTAACATACAATTTGTTATTTCGTAATTTTCCGCCAAAAAAAAAAAAAAGTAGAAAAATTTCATAGATAATTTTTCCTTTTTATATTGCCTATTCCAACGTTTCACTTATATTTACGAAGTAATTTCACGTTAAAGTAGTCCTAATTCGGCAATTTCAGCCAATCAATGACATGTATTCAGCTGAAACTTCAAAACTTCTTTCATCTTTTGTCGTCGTTATATATTACTTTCGTTTTGTTTATCAAAAGTTATCACGCAGAAAATACCAGCTTCCAAATCCTGTTTTCTTATTAGGAAAAAATAATTAAACTTTAAACCTTTGGAGCATTTTTCAAAAATTTTTCTGGGACAAGAATTAGCGTGAAAAATTACATCGACATACCAAATTTGAAAATTTTCATTTATTTTTAAAATTTCAAAGAATGAAAGCCAAACAGAAAAGATCCTTCAAAAATATTTTACGATCCAATTTCGTGCATGCGCGATTCGTATTTAGATTTCCAGAGATAACGTTTAGCCATGGGTCAGAGTTTTCTATGTATCTGCTCGTGTACGCACAACTCTGAACATGTTTGTATGTGTGTGTGTGTGTGTAATAAAGCATGTCAGTCCACTTCACACCACTGATGCTATTCGAGAGAAAGCCTTAGAGCCTATACAGATTGGCTCCAATGTCATTCTAAGCGTTGCTGTAAGAATGCAGAGGACAGCTCTAACAGTTCCGCCAAACCATCGCTTTGGATTGGATTGAATTGGATTGGTACTTTTTTTTTATCGACCTTAAAAAGTGAAAGGCAAAATCGACCTTGGTAGGATTTGAACACAGAGCAAAGAGAGTCGGAACAAATACCATGAGATACTCTTTCCAACGTCCCAACTACTCTGCCAATTCATCACTTTACACACACACACACACACACACACACAAACACACGCACGCACGCACACACACACACATACACATGCACGCACACGCGCGCACGTACGTACATATGCATATATATTTGTTTATGTATGTATATATACTACGCATACATACTTGTGTATGTAATACATACATATGTGTAAGTATGTGTATACATACATATATACATACATACATATATATGTGTGTATGTATACGTATACATACATACATACATACATACATACATACATACATACATACATTTATGTATGTACTCACACACACAATTATCTACTGTTGTAACCACTATGCATCCATTTTTTTCCTTCGGGTTCTTGTTACTGTTGTTGATGTCAAATTTTATTCAACGAAACAAAAACGTTAAAATCATAACAAATATTGAATTTTAAAAAATTGAGAAAGCACAGTTGATTAGTGACTAATCAAAGGAGAACTGCCTCTGAGCTATGTATTGTCAATTGGACTGAATGTTCGCTGATAAAATTAGTTGCAATCAAGAAGAAACACAGACAGACGATAATCTATCACTAAATTTCTAGTTTCTTTCTCTTACTGCGATTACAATCTCGGCAATGAAATAACCTACCTATGATACATGAATCGAATGATTATCTCTGGTTTCTTGTGCTCTATATGTATAAAAGAAACACATGCCCATTAAACAGTAATACCACCCTCAACTATATCATTAGCCTCAGTCAAAGATCAAGGATACAAAGAACCAATAATAAATACTGAAGAGAAGCAATTGTTGCGATTCGACTAAGACCATCTATATTTTGATCACTACCAGAAACTACAGACACATACCGATAGGATATTGGGAAAAAGCCACGACCCAAACTTCTGTATTCGTTAGACAAAATCCATGTATATCTCAGTATACAATATGGTCATTCGCAGAGCTGGTTGAACGTACTAGCAACTTAAGCAGTCATCTGGGGCACCATGTATTTGGAGGCGTCACGTCATGTGTTTGAAATATTCCAAGAAATACTTAGGGTAACATAAAGAAATAATGCAAAAAATAAAGTGGTATTATTCGAAAGCTACAACAATGCGAAATGGACAATAAATTTTGAAAAATCGAAGGCAACAAAGATGTTAGTGTGTTATTTATTTTATCTATTTGTCCTAATATTTCGGGACTAAACTCCCTTTGTCAGAAGACGAGTGAGAGAAACTGTTCAGAGCAGTGTGACTCTGTTGTTATAGGCTCACCATCTTGTTGCATTTAATACTTTTTATACGTCTGCTGTTTGAAATGTTTTTAAAATTTAAGTAAATTTTTAAAAAATTATCGATCAATGACGTTAGAAATTCTTGTCAACCCAGAGCACCAAAAATTCCTGGAGTCGGTCCTGGTCCTTCGGTATGTAGATGCACGGTATATCTGGAATGTTAGATATGTAGATGGCCTCCTTGTGGTGCCAGAATCTACTCAATCAGAACTGCGTTGGGCATTAACAAAAACCAAAAGCAACAGTAACAATCTTCTTAGAGTCAGATGACTTCAGCCTTTGAGAGTTTGGCAGCTCGCATCACCGAGGTGTCAGGTGATGCTCGTGAGGGTGCTTAGCTTTCCCAACGCCTCACCATCGCCCATGGTAATGCTGCGAGATTACTGGCTTGCTTCAGTAAGTTCCATTAAACCTTGTGGTGTGTGACCAGTTGGTTTGTAAAAAAAAAATTAAAATTCCCTACAAATGTTTTCAATACAGTTTAAACACAAAGATTGGGAAGAATTAGATGAAAGTTCTCCAGTAATTTTCTTTCATGTAAATAAATGTTTATGTTAATTTAAAAATTTGCCAGCAAAATCTTATAAAATGACAATGTTCTTAAAGATGTACATGTTTATATGAAAATAAAATTTTCTTTAGTTTTAAAGAATGCAATGCATTTTTGGTGACGGAATATCTCCACCATCTTCTGTTTGTCTGCTGCTTTTTATTTTCAACCCAGGCATCAAGTTTTCTCAGGAAGACGTAATGGTAACTATAGAGACGCGGAATGAAGAGAAGGATATAGTATTAACTGTTGTAGATAAACCCCTTATTACCGTATGATATATTACATGGTATTACAACACATCATCAATCATCACACATATATATCTTCAGCCATCGTACTCAGCCTTTAATTAGAAACTGAGACACAGTTTCAATGACAAAATTAACGGAAATACTTGCGAACTCTCTTTCCAATGAATAACCATTCACTGGGGTGGTTTCGTTGCTTTTCACAGACCCAAGGTTGTAAAGTGGTTAAACATAGCATGGCGATCTAACGAATCCAACCCTCTTGTTATCATATTTCTGTTGAGATGCTCTGTATTTCTTTTACTTAATTTTAAATATAACAAAGAATTTAGTAAAATAACTTACTTATCATTAAGCTAGTATTAGTAACGTAAATTGTGACTAAGGTTTGGTGGAAGATTTTAATTCAGAACTTTTGAAAGGATGACATTTGTACTGCAGAGCCAGAGACGCTTTCAATCGGATTGGTATCAAACGGGTTAAAGCAATGATAGGAAGCGGACCAAAAGCTCTCATACTACTTATATTTGTAGGTTGTGACTCTCACACAGTGCCTGTTTACAGTTAGATGAACAGGAGATTAATTAAATGGTTTCGCTACTGACACAGCGTAACTTTACGCCAACTAATAACCACATTTTGACAAGTTGAGGTTTTACGGAAAAGAAATAAAATGGAAAAATCAGCCTAATTCTTGGTTATTAATGTTTTCATTCTGACAACTAACTTTTTTAGACTATATATATATATATAATATATATATATATATATATTATATATATATATATATATATAGATAGATAGATAGATAGATAGATAGATAGATAGATAGATAGATAGACAGACAGACAGACAGACAGATAGATAGATAGATAGATAGATAGATAGATAGATAGATAGATAGAGATAGATAGATAGATAGATAGATAGATAGATAGATAGATAGACAGACAGACAGACAGATAGATAGATAGATAGATATAGATAGATAGATAGATAGATAGATAGATAGATAGATAGATAGATAAAGTTTCTTTATTGGCCACACAGGACTGCACACAGATGGGACAAGTTACAAGGTAGAGCTTTTCTTTTGGGGGAGAAAAAAAAAGATGGCGTAGGTTTTCGATCAAAAGGGAAAAAAGAAAAAAAAGGAGAAAAAAAGGGAAAAGGACCAAAAGAAAAGAAAAATGAAAAAAGAAGACAAAAGAGGGGAAAAAATAGATAGATAGATAGATAGATAGATAGATAGATAGATAGATAGATAGATAGATAGATAGATAGATAGATAGATAGATAGATAACAAAGTACAATGAAAATCAAGTACAACGCAGCAGGACTGTAACAACCTGTAACATAATCCACTCAGTTTACGTTACACAAACCTTTAAAGATGGAAGCACCTAATGAAAGAAAACAAATCAACTTGAGGCTTTGCTATGCACTGCACACCTTAACCATAAATCACAAACATAATCTTAAACCCTAAACCCCTCATCTAATCCCTTGATGGTATCTATTAGCTGATATGGAAACAAATACAAATGGTGGATTTTCTGCATTGGAATGGTTTGATTGGCTAAAATTATTAAAAAAAAATTAATCTTTGGAAATTCGTAACTATATTATTATTATTATTGATTTGACTTAGGATCAGTCTTATTCCTGGTAGGATTTATGTTGGTAGCGGGTTACTACCTGTAATAGTCTTGGAAGCCTCCTGATAATCTTTCCTGTCCCTAAGAGGTAAACTTCCTGTAGAACCTCAATCTCCTTTAACCATTGGTTTATATCTTTGCTTACAATTCCCATTGCACCAATTATTATAGGTACAATCTTTACAATTTTCATACTCCAAATTCTTGCAATTTCAAAGCTTAAGGGATTGTATTATTATTATTATTATTATTATTATTATTATTATTATTATTATTATTATTATTATTATTCAGTAGTTTTATTTTTATAGCGTGCTTTCACTTCACTACCGAGCGCAGCTCTGTGTGCCTTGGGTATGTGCTGTGATTTGTTGTGATGCTCTGATGGTTATTGTATGGAAAGTGTTCTGCGTAGGATGTGTGCAGTGCCTAGTAGTGCAATTTTCTGTATGTTATATGTGTTTCTAAGTCCTGGTGTTTTTGTTATGTATTTGTCTGAATATTTTTTTATCATGCCTAATGCACCTACTATGATAGGAATTGTTTCTGTTTTCAGATTCCACATTCAGATTCCATATTATTATTATTATTATTATTATTATTATTATTATTATTATTATTATTATTACTATTATTATTATTATTATTATTATTATTATTATTATTATTATTATTATTATTATTATTATTATTATTATCATTATTATTATTATTATTATTATTCCTTCATAACACAGTGTAGGTAAAAATGCACCAGAGTCTTTAGTCATTTGTCAAGTCACAACAACGACCTCATTAGAAATAATACTTTCCTTAAGATGTGCGCTGTGCCCAATAAGGCTGCAAGGCATCAATTTTGCCTGGGATTTCCAGTTGCCTTAAGAAGTCTTGAAGTTTCAATGGGATTGAGCCCAACGTTCCGGTCACCACTGGTATCACTTTTACATTACCCTCTCGCATTTCATACAGTCTTGCCATTACCACTTTCAATTCGGAGTACTCGGTGATTTTTTTCAACCTCTTCACTCACAACATTCATGTCATTTGGTACAGCTACATCAATGATCTGGCAGTATTTGTCTCTCTTATTCGATAATAGCTGACGTGTCCGGTAATTCCCGGGAAAACGGGGCTTATACTTTGGGTCCGTTCTCTTAATTCTTTCGCTAATCCAATAACAACGATACAAAGTATGCAGCCCTTAAAACGGTTTTTGTGCATTTACAGAGAATACCGAACTGTGTTACACACGGTCTTGTTTTTAGGAATTCCCAATAAGTTATGAATACCCAAATGGTGAAGTCAGTTACGTAATAACATGAAATTAGTTACCCGATACTAAGAACTCAAATTATTGGCTCTTATACCAAAATGGGATTTAATGTGTTCCCTGAGTATATAGAAATTAGGAGGAAATACTAATAAGGCATGTAAACTAAAATCGTGAAGTATGTTACGTAATAACAGGCTAATCAGATAATGAGATAATAACAATTCAACGTAAATAACTCTGAAAAGGGCTTTTGTGCGTTCCCAGAGAATATTACCCTCAGCAACGCTAGTGTTAGAATATTCGTGAATAAGTCACTAACAGAAATAAGTGGATCTATTATTTAGGAAAATGCTATTTACTTGATTAATTTTTGTACTAGATAAATTGCGAAAGTAACTCTAACAGTTCAAATACTAAGAAATAAGCATACTCAATTTGATTTATACCAAATGATTTAGGAAAATGAATGGATTATTTCCCTTGGCTGTTAAAAGAATATATATAAGATATATATATATATACACACACACACACACACACACACACACACACACACACACACACACACATATATATATAATATATATATATATATATATATATATCTATATCTAAATCTCTATATATAAAACTGAAATGCGTTTTTACCGCTTGGTTCGCTTTCAATGCCACTACATCCCGTCCGATTCGCTCCAAAATTTACACGGACATGTAGAATGAGGTGACGATGCGCGTGGGCTACCTTAGAAATCCCTATCTTAAAATGTGTGGTTGCTAGGGGGCCATCTTCCTACCTCACCCTATTTCCTCCAGTACTCTGTCACTCCTCTTCATTTGACAATGCAACTACCGTTATTTAATGTAAAGTCTTCCTCAAATCGCTCTGTCGCTCTTTACTCTCTTCCAAGAACATTTTCACTCACTCTTATTTCTTACCTTCCTATACATTTTACTCATGTATCTATCAGCGTTCATGGACAGTAACAAATATTACATCGCCATCCCCATCGCCATCGCATTCTATTGTCTACCTGTCAACACACACACACACACACACACACACACATATATACATATGATTGATTGATTGATTGATTGATTCCAGTTTCAGCTCATGAGCTGTGGCCATGCTGGGGCACCGCCATTTGGTGTTGCTACTTGGTTTCACTTCATGGAGGCTTTCTAGCAACTGCTATTTGGTGCATGAGAGAGTTCGATGCAGCTGCCCTCATCTGCCCCATATCTAATATTATATTTTTATGTTTTTGTTTTTTTACTGTTTCATTTCCCTGTTAGTGGTTTGATCTCTAATTTAATTTCTACAGTGCGCGCACACACACACACGCACACACACACACACACACACACACACACCCCTATATGTGGCGCCAGTAGACCCGAATGAAATCGGGTTCTCTTCATCAAAATGTGAAAAGGGGTCTAGAATTATCATCGCCACAACTTATGTTTTTCCTAATGATAATTATCATCGCCACCACCAACACACAATCATGACAATCTTTCTCTTAAAACAAATCATGTTTACATTGCAAAATATTTCATTTTCCCGTCCTCTCTTTCATATATGTGACCCAGGTTTGGGTGGCCGCACAACTACAATTAAACAACGGCTAAAAACATTCGATGTTGATAATGCCTGGATCGTTCCATTCAACCCTTTGCTTTCCAAAACATTTAATGCACACATTAATGTTGAGTACTGCAGTTCGGTGAGATGCATACAATACCTCTGCAAGTACATTAATAAGGGCGATGATATGGCCGTGTTTGTGTTCAGTGATGAAGACCTTAGACATGACGAAATTAAACAATTCGTTTGGGATAGGTATGTATCCTCCAATTAAGCAGCGTGGCGCATTTTTGGATACGAGATTCATCTAAGCTCACCATCAGTTTTCCACCTGAACGTTCATTTACAGAAGAGACAGCTGGTTTACTTCACAGAGAAAAATGCACGTCAAGTCATTGAAAATCCAAAAGGGACTACGCTTACAGCATTTTTTAAATTGTGTTCAGTTGATGAGTTTGCTGCTACTCTCATTTACCCTGAAGTACCGGAATATTACACATACAACAACAATAATTGGAAGCGCAGGTCACATGGAACAGAACTTGACAATTGGCCCGGTGTTTCTAGGAAGAACGTCATTGGGCGTGTGTATAATATCCATCCTACCAAACAGGAAATCTTTTTGAGAATGCTACTTCATGTAGTTACTGGACCGAAGTCTTTTGCTGATCTTCGCACGGTTGATGGTATCATCTGCGCCACTTACAGGAAAGCATGTTTGAGGCGCGGACTTCTTCTCAATGACGACCACTTACACAGGACATTAGCAGAGGCCTCAAATTGTAAACTGCCATGGCAAATGCGTCGATTGTTTTGTAGCATATTAATCCACTGTAATCCCAGCAACCCTCTTAACCTTTGGGAATCGTTCAGACAGAGCCTATCAAAGGACATACAGGCTAATTTAGCGCAACGTGATGGCAACGACGATGTTTATAATGAGGCATTAATCGACATGGACAGACACATCAGACGCTATGTTATACGCGGTTTAAGTGAATTCCATCTGCCAACACCTGTCGATCATGAAGCGCCTTTGGATGTTGAATACATGTCAGAAAACAACTACAACATTGCCGAATTGACGGAAACAATTACGCGAGATGAACCAAGACTTTTGCCTGAACAAAGAGAGATTTATAATGAAATTATTGACAGCGTTAGATTGAACCAAGGAAAGCTTTTCTTTTTGAATGCTCCAGGTGGTACTGGTAAAACTTTCGTTATCAATTTGATTCTCGCAAAGCTGCGCGCTGAACGTCGATTTGCCATTGCATGTGCCTCAAGTGGTATTGCAGCGACACTGCTTCAAGGCGGCCGTACGGCACATAGTGCATTCAAATTGCCCATGGACATTGGAAAGAAAGATAATCCTATATGTAATATAGATCGTAGTTCCTCAAGAGCAAGACTTCTTCGTGAATGCAGTCTTTTTATTTGGGATGAGGCTACAATGAATAATAAGGCCATGTTTGAGGCTCTTGACAGAACTCTCCAAGATTTGCGTCACAATACAAAAATAATGGGTGGAGCTATGTTTCTCATGGCAGGAGATTTTCGACAAACTCTTCCTGTTGTCCGAGCAGGCACTAGAGCTGATGAGGTTAATGCATGTATAAAGCATTCTTTTGTGTGGCACAGTGTTATCAGTCGCCATCTTCAAACAAACATGACAGTCCACCTACATGGTGATGTGGAGTCTGAGGCTTTCGCAAAACACCTATTAGATCTTGGTGATGGAGTTTTGCCTTTCGTTGATGATGAGCATATTCGGTTGCCTTTTGGGAATTTCGTTCCAAATGTAGAAGAACTTATAAGAGCCGTTTTACCTGACGTCGAAACCAACTTCCAGGATCTCGATTGGCTAAGAGCAAGAGCTATTCTATCGCCTCATAATACAACAGCTCATGCTACAAATAAACAAGTACTTGATATGAATCCTGGTGAGATAGTTTCTTTCATGTCCATCGATACAAATAAATATGAGAATGATGCAGTCAAATATCCACCCGAGCTACTCAAAAAGCTAACACCTCCGGGACTTCCACCTCATCATTTGTGTTTGAAAGTTGGTGCTCCAATCATGGTGCTCAGAAATATGGAAACGCCTGAAATATGCAATGAAACCCGAATGGTTATTAGGAGGATTCAAAGCCATGTTATAACTGCTGAAATTTTGAGTGGACCATTTGTAGGAACAATCAAAATGATACATAAAATGAGTATTTCACCCTCTGATGTTCCCATTCAGTTTAAACAATCAACAAGTCACAGGGACAATCACTGGACATTGTAGGCATTAACCTGTCACAACCGGTTTTCAGTCATGGTCAATTGTACGTAGCCTGTTCTCGAGTTGGAAATCCACATAAACTCTTCATTCTTGGCAATCATGAGCGCACAAGGAACGTGGTTTATCAGGAGGCTCTGACAAAAGAAAACTGATTGTAAGTCATGAAATTTTGCTTGATTTTTTTATTTTGCACCTCTTCATTATCTCTTCATTCTTGAAAATAAAGACATTAAAAAGAACATGGTTCATAAAGAACATTGGGTTCAGATGTTTGCAAACATTTGATCCAACTCATTCTCTTTATTCCTCATTTTCCGATTCCTTCTACGTCTCCATTAAACGGTTTTGTCAAGTTATTGTTTCTTCGCTAACATAAGACATTCATCAAGTGAATGAGTTGTTAATTACATTTTATACACTTTTCCATTGTTTAGGTGGTGTCGAAAGGACTGGCATGTGTCACCATATAAACTCTCTCAGTCAAACTCCCAACTCATGAGTTCACATCGTGATACTCTTTCTACAAAACTGAGCTGGGTGTGAATTCTAATTTCATTCACTATAACAGATTTTTTAATTTTTGAAACAAACACATTGCCTCTTTCGTTTTAAAACAATAAAACAATACTACCTTAATACATTGGTCCAACAAACAAAACATCCAACACTCTCATTCTTTTATGTATCTGTCTTCCTCCATCACTCACTTACTTTTCTCCCTTCCTTTCACTTTCTATCTATAACGTCGTTTCACAGCGTCTACCTCCCTTACATTCACTTTCTCTTTATAACGTCGTTTCACAGCGTCCGTTATCCCTCTCCCTGCCTTCCACAGCGCTTTCACACACTCTCACTCTCCACGTCTGTCTGCATTCATAGAGAGAATTATCATCGCCACAACCACCACTCAATCATGACAACAAATATTATGAATCAGATATTTATTGGGTTAATTTATATATGTGTTTGTGTATCTATATATAAATATGTATATATAATAATCTTTATATATACAAAGTGCATATATCTGTATTTACATATATATATATATATATAATATATATATATATATATATATATATAATATATATATATATATATAATTTGTATACATTTATATATATATACCACACTCTTACCCGCGCGTAGAGCGGGTCACCTTCAGCTAGTATATATATATATAAGGATTCTTTCCATTCCTTCAAAGGGCCTTATTATCGATTTTTTCAACAAAGGGAGTATGCAATGAGGTTTCCAGACATGAGTTCTACTCAAGTGTCAAGTTTCATCAAAATCGATAAAACGATGTAGGAGGAGTTAGCTAACAACTCCACAAACACACCCACAGACAGAATGTCCTACATATGTATTAGATGATAATATCCGGCCGACGGTGTTCGATTACACGATCCGTCTGAAAATCATAGTTCCAGAGTATCGTTACTTTTCCATTCTCCTGTATAACTTTACTTGGTACATGCTGATACTAGTTCTCTGTTACTTCATATTGATATTGACGGTATAAGAGCCAATGAAGATACGCACACACTTTATCGTGACGGCTCTTGTATTCTTTTTGTGCGAGGCTCTCACATCTACTTACCAAGTGAGTCATATTTACCACACTCTTTCCAAAGAATCTGCATTTCAGAGTGTCAGAAGTTTTATAGATGTTATACTTCACTGACTTGGTAACGAGAGCCTGGTCTTGTGCAGCAATGATCAGGCTGTCGGCAGTACGCTTCAGATCTCCTCGCTCAAGCCATAACCACGATGCTATATTATCCTTAACGTCCTGTGTATTCCTTTCAAACTGTCCATGTATTCTCATTTCAAGAAGATCTTTTCTCTTCTCCTCAGCTCTTTTGTTAAATTCTTCCTTGCCCATCATTTCATCTGCTTTTACACCCATATCTTTCGCGGCATATTGCAGCAGCTCTTCATCACTATTTATCAAATACTCGGCAAGCGTTCTCCTTTCACTCCTTATATAATGGTCTATACTAATCCTCAGCCACCATTCTTTCTTTTCTCACAAATTCATCTACGCCAGTATGGTTCTTTACCTTCTGTTTGTTCTTTTTAATATTATTGAGTGAAAGAGCAGTGCATGCCATCTAAGTGACACTGGGGTAAACTATACGAAGCCCAGTATACCCATCATGACTACCCGTTTGATAAGGATACATCAGGTACATGGATCACAACCATATGTGCGTGACATGATGATTTCATATCAAGATAAACAGCGCATGCGTAGCCCATCCTGTTCAAATGGTCCTTGAAAAAGGATTATTCAAGAATGTTGAACGAAACACCCATGTTTCCAGAGGTGAATTATTCAAACTTCAAATAATTCCTCTCAACACATGGCTATGATGCTCCTCCACTACCTCTGCTCGTGATCAGAATGCACATATTGTCAGCCACCAAAGGATATGTTCTATTGTTGTTGTTATTATTATCATTATTATTATTATTATTATTATTATTATTATTATTATTATTATTATTATTATTATTATTATCATTATCATTATTATTATTATTATTATTATTATTATTATTATTATTATCATTATTATTTCGTAGTCTTCTTTATATTTTTATCACGTGCTTTCACTGCACTACTGAGCGCAGCTCTGTGTGCCTTGGATATGTGCCGTGGTTTGTTGTGATGCTCTTATTTTCACAGTATTGAAAGTGTTTTACGTAAAATGTGTGCGGTGTTTAGTAGTGCTATTTTCTGTGCATCAAATGGAATAGATCACCTAGATATTTATCAAACCAAACACTGCTGTCATAAAAAGAACAATCTGGATAACTTAGCATGCGATGGAGCGTGGCCTAGTGGTTTGAGCGTTGTACTCCTGATTATAAGGTTGCTTCTATCATAGATATGCTGTTGTGCTGATAGACAAAAAATGAAAGGTAAGAGATGCTGGTAGTCGAACTGATATCAGGCTGCGTATAATGAATGCACAACACTCGGGATAAATTAACAAGATTTATTTCACTGCACGAGTAATTTTCATGTCGCTGATGAATTGGAAATTACAACAATAAAGTCAGCACAATGGAATTAATAATTCAGTAGCTTTTACAAAGAGTTGATTTAAAAGGCTCTGTGATTAAATTTGTTAAGACAGGAGAAAAAACACACACTGGATTCATACTGATCGCCTATAATGGCATATCAAGGTTGAGTAAGAGCTGTGATAACGGTTATTAAAAAGAACAAGAGAATATGTGGAGCTGAGCTGCGGATTGCCCCATACTAAAGACTGGCGCTCAAAAACGTGCCTATTTATAGAACTAATTAGGAAAATATTTTGGAAGCTCTTAGAATGATCCAGCACGTGATAACTAACTGCTGATTGATCCATAAGTCGGTTGCTCATGTGAACAATCTGTTGCATGCCGTGATTTTAACTCAGTTTCGAGTCTTGCTAAACTTCGATTCCTAGATAGGACGGTGAGCTGTGTCTTTGGACAAGGCATTTCATTTCAGGTTCTATCAGTCTAGTCACCTGCAATTAGTACCAGCTGAGTGTTTGCACTACCCTCTCCGCTTTCGTCTGTTACATCCTAGATCTAAGATGCAACAGCTGTCCTATTAGGTCAAGACCGGAGGGACTACTTAGACAACAAACCATAGTAAACGCTACCAAATCAGACACGTTTATGAGCGACAGTTGTTGGAGGTTGCTTTTAGAAATGCGATGCACTGAACCTGTTAAAAAGGACGAAAATTAAAAAAAAAAAATTAAGTTTCACGGATGGAAAATCTTTGATCATAGATCTGCTAGCTAAACAACTACAATAATACTGCGATTATCATCGCTAATAACAGGGGTGGGCCCGAGAGTGAGGGCTAAGGGTACGTGTCCCCACCCTCAAGAAAAGAAGTACGCCCTTCAAAATAATGTTATGACGCCGTTTTCTCCTGGAGTTGTATTCCTTTTTGACCTTGTGCCCTGCTTTCGAAAAATACCTGAGAACAACCAACAGCAATAACACTATCAACTATAGCACTAGTGTAACAAGCAGTCACTATGATACAATGACAACGGATTGACTCTGATGTTGTGGTGTCAGCTATTAACCGCAA
This sequence comes from Octopus sinensis, assembly GCF_006345805.1. Lineage (NCBI taxonomy): Eukaryota > Metazoa > Mollusca > Cephalopoda > Octopoda > Octopodidae > Octopus > Octopus sinensis. Next base: position 19,389,351 of record NC_043002.1, read on the forward strand.
TGGCAGAAAAGGAGAAACAGTATTTAAAATCCTTGTTCTTATTTCCTGTCTTCCGGTTAAAATAGGAGGTATTTTTAGGGTGCTGTTAATAGTTATTTGAGTGCGCAACTGAAATATAGTATAATGTTTTTGCTGAGCCACCCCTGTTCATTTCTAACAGAGCAAGTCTATGGCACGTGGTCGTCAACCAAATGACTGGGCACAATTCACAAATAACCAGTGTACATGCCTAACTGAGCACTAAGCTGTGACGTACCAAGAAGGGGGTGGGGAGGGCAGCACAATTTATTTGCATTAACATATCATTAATAAAAATGTAGACTTTAATAATGAATAGCAGCTATTAAAATTGCCTTAAAATTTAAATTTAGCATCAGTAAACTTGTATTGTGTGTTAACATTATGTAGCATACAGTATCTCTCTCTATCCGCTCAGTCGAAGTCGACTCTCGGTCACTCGTTGGATCAGTGTCCTCCAGTCAGTTCTATCCTGAACCGCTTCCTTCAGACTGGCCATGTCCATTCCGGTATCACTCCTGATGGTGTCAAGCCAGCGGGTTCTTGGTCGGCCTCTTCCTCTCTTGCCACTGACCATTCCGAGCATGATGTCCTTCTCCAAGGATTCTCTTCGCATAATATGACCGAAATATACAGTATAATATTGTTAATACAGTAATATTGTGTGTTACTGGATAAGACAGTGTGTCGATGATATTCAGAAAGTTGATTATGTTTTAGGCTGGTCTATACTCTATTTGGTTTTATTCATATAAATTTACGATAACTCTAATATAATTTGAGATGAAGCGAATTAAGGACAGCAGTGCAGCATTTCGAGAATAAAAAAAGAAAAAGAAAGCGAGAGAAGAAGAAAGGCCATAATTAAATTTCTCATCGGACCCGACCGTCCAGACGAAGCTGGTATTACGGTAGAAGGTCGTGGAGATGATGTTGTTAATGAAGTGCAACTTGAAAAGAAGATAGAAGATGAAGTTGATGATGCTGATCCACCACAAACTACTGAAGAATAAAATGCTAATATTAATTTGAAAGACATTGGGATGTGGCTTGCAAAGTTTAATCACGGTGACGGTATTCGGGAAATCCTTGTACAACAAGGATTGAAGGCTGTGCAAAATATTGACTGTGAATTCGAAGAAGTTGTACGTCCAGGACAAATAAGAAAACTGAAAGGGGAGACTAGAAGACTGTCAAGAAACTGGTTTTTTCGAACTTTACAAAACGGGGAAAAAATCTTGAGAACTTGGATGATATACTCTCCACCGAAAGAAGCCGTATTTTGTTTTGTTGTAAGCTATTTTCGAGTGAAAACTCAAAGTTTTGCTCAGTTGATGGTTTCAAATCTTGGTGAAAATTGAATCCCAAGATACAAGAACACGAATCTGGCCCTGCGCACGAGAATGCGTTCACTCAGTGGAAAGAGCTAGAAATTTGTCTTTTCAAAGGCAAGGTGATAGACAAAGAACAACAAACTCTTGTTGAAAATGAAACAAAGAAATGGAAGCAAATCCTGACTAGATTCTTGAAAATAATTATGCTTCTTGCTAAGCAAAACCTAGCTTTACGAGGCCAGAGAGAAAACATTCGAGTTGAGAAGGCAAAAGAAAATAAAGGAAATTTTCTGGAGCTTGTTCAACTGATTGGAAAATTCGACCCAGGGCCACATGAACGTTTGGTAAAAGTAAAAATTGATAAGTTTACAACTTCCCATCTCTCATCAAAAATTCAGAATGAATTTGTGAACGTCTTGAGAGATCAAGTGAGAAAGAAAGTTATCGATGGAGTAAAACAGAGTAAATACTATTGCATTATTTTTGATAGTACTCCAGACATTTCTGATATTGACCAAACTTTTCAGGTGCTACATTATGTTAAAATAGATGAAAAGGAAGTAAAAGAATCATTTCTTCGTTTTATTGAGATGAAAGGCAAAAATGCTGAGTAAATTACATCAATGATTCTGAAACAATTAGAAATGGACGACATTAACATTCAAGACTGTCGTGGACAAGCGTTTGATAACGCGGCAGTAATGGCAGGTCATCGATTCGGTGTCCAAGCGCGCATCACAGAAGTTAATTCAAAAATTATAATTGTGCTATGCATCAATCACTCTCTGAATTTACAGCTGTGCAAGCAGCTTCAGTGGGTGCAGATTTAGTTACATCTTTTGGCACATTGGACCGTTTATTTTCAGTCTTCTCTGTGGTGTGTGCAGTGCCCTGTCTGCCTGCATCGATAGCAAACGGGCCCCGGCTGCGTACAGTCCCGCGCCATGTGCGGTCCCTGGCATCTAAAACACCGTCCTGAGAACGGCCGCTCTCGTTGCATGATAAGCTTCTGTACGTCTTTCTCGGGACGTCGTCCGTCTTTACGCGCCTCCGTCACCGCCATCGCTATCGCCTTCCGCCCAGAGTGTCTCGTCAACACGCGGGCCTGAGCCACGAGTTCGCTCAGCGCCATCTTTTTAATCCCGGGCAATCGTTGTAGGTGAATCCCTACATCGTCGAGGAACCCATTCACAAACGCCAGCCGGGCTGCTCTCTCCAGCCCTTCTCCCGCAAACCCAGCCAGAGTCGCTAACCTTCTAACTTCTGCTGCATAGTCATCCACTTGGCTTCCCGTCCACCTGATCGCACCTAGCTTAGCAAAAGCTGTGTTTTCGCATTCCGTGTAGGCATCCCGCAAGCGTCGCTCTATGTTCTCCTCGCTGAGCCGTTCCTCTTCATCCATCTCAAGGTATAGCGTTAAGGCGCTCCCTTCTAAATACAGCGCCATAAGACTTTCCACATCGCTTATACCTTGCAGTCTTGCCACCAGCCTGATTTTGCGAATCCAGGCCACTACATCGCCTTCACCATTAAAAGGTCTGACGACGTCGCTGGCGATCCCAATTTTTTCAGACATCGTGGCGACAAATCGTGTTGAAATGTAAATGTTTAAGAACTGCCGAAATAGCTTGTGGTGTGTGCACGATTTGAATATAAAGGCACCTACCTTCTCTTCCTCGTGATGGAGACCCTTCTGTGGTAGCTAATCCTTCGACACAGCCCCGACCCGAACACTAAAGATAGTAGCTGCTCACCCAAACCCTTAGCGACCGTCCTCCCACGTCTTGTCACCTGGACGACCCACGTTGGAAAGGCCCAATTGGCCGCTGCCTGCGCACGCCTGACAGCCTCCCCTTCCAGTTGCCCCAGCTTCCGGTCAACGCACCCAGCTGCTGACGTCATCCCACATTCTCAGCCTCAACTCATCGATTAGATATCACGATTGAGATAACTGGTGCAAATATCAACCGGGCTGGGGAAACGAGATGGAGTAGTCGAGCAGATGCAGTGAAAGTTGTACATACAAAATTTACGGAAATCATCGCTGCGTTAGAACGGTTGATGGGAGATGCAGAAAACGCAACTACGAGGTCTGATGCAGGTTTAATTCTTCAGGCGATGCTGTCATTTTCTTTCTGGTCATTTCTTGGCTTTTGGAGAGATATATTTCCTGAAATTAATGACATTCAAAAGTATTTCCAAACGAAAGGTCTGGAGTTGCAACAATGTGCCGTTAAACTATCAGCCTTGAAAACTTCTCTACTTGTAAGCAGAGACAAAACAGTAAATGACGTGTTGGCCTATCCAACCGAAAATTACTCTGATATGGGAATCAGCACAGAGCGTCGAATTCGCAAAAAGAAAAGAATGAGCTAAGAAGAAAGTACCGATGCCCCCCTCAGCTACAACGCTGAGCTAAGAAGAGAATTGTTAGATAGACTGGTTGAAGAAATAACCTCTAGATTAGAAAGGCTTCACGATATTGCAAAGAAACACACCTTTCTCACACCGTCCAATTTGTTAGATAAAGAGTGTAATTGTGATGTAGATGCTTTTGGTGAGAATATTAAAAGCGAAGACTTTCTAGTCGAAAGGGCAAGACTGCAAAATTATTTGGCGGCTGCTGACGCTGACGACATGGGAGGGCCTTTCTTCTTCAGTTGCAAGTTCTTCAGTTTATTCAGAAATATATTCTAATTGATTCATTGTCAAACATTGTAATACTTTAAGAGTCTTCCTAACTCGTACCATTAGTGTTGTTAGCTGCGAACGGTCCTTTTTTAAACTAAAGCTTATCGAGAACTACCTAAGGTCAACAATAAGACAAACAAGGTCGACTGATTTGGCAATACTATCCAGAGAGCGGGACCTTGCGGATAAAATTAATTTTGATGAAATCATTCAAGATTTCGCGAAGAGGAAGGCACGTAAAATCAATTTGTAAATCGTTTATTTTAGTAATTCCCACATCTGTTCTTTAACATATTTTTCCTACTACTACTACTACTACTACTACTACTACTACTACTGGATCTATTAAACAACGTTAAACTAGAAATTACAATTCCGTTTTCATTTTGGGTTACAATCATGTTTTCTTTTGACACATTCTACCAGTATACGAAGTTTCAAATTGTTTAGTTAACTAAGAAAATCTGGCCTTCAAACTGAAAAGATCCTAAAGTAGTCCCGTAAATAACATGTAGAGGCGTAACGCGGGGTTTAAGACGGCCTCACGCACACACACACACACCACACACACACATATATTTTGTTTCTTATGTAAACAATTAAAAAAATGGGATCATCCCATATTTATGACATCTGCTAACCAACGCCAACAATTTGAGCAGATCCATTTTTCTTTGTGCATATTTTTGACTCCGTAAACTTTTCGTCTACTGCATTTACAGTTTTGCAATTGTAGCGAAAAGTTTAGCCAGAATTCGAAACCCGAACTCTTGATTCACTGTTTGCAAATCTCGGCACATTTACAAGCTTGTGTTTTTGTTGATACTTTGTGTTGTAACCCAGAATAAAAATGCATTTATTTGGTCTAAATCGACCAATCAAAACTGTTCTCTTGATCCTACAATTCATGATTCAGCTTTCTAATGACTGTTATAAAAATAGAAACAGTTCATTGGTTAATTGGTTCTTGGCATTCGTGAGAAATATAATCAGCGAAGACAACACATCGGTAGTGGTCAGTACCATTGCCGTCGTCATAAAACGGCAACGGCTGCAACCACATCACCAATTCCATCTCAATCACTTGTCATCCAATTGACATCACTAGCTTACCATAACTGTTTAGCATTTAAACCGGCCATATCCAGCCCAGATATTCTAACAGTTTTTATGTTAAAACTGGTTAGATCTGGCGTCACACACCTACCCAACAGTGTCATTCTAAAAATATATAATCAGATCATCGAAATATCGATGATAATGCATGATTAATTCAAATCAGTGGACAAAATTATTTGAATACTAAAGGATTAAAGCTGGTATATACGCGTACACTGTCAAAAATTCGACCAAATGTTCACAAACACGCACAACTAATATTACAGGCATACAAACATACACTGTAGCCCTTCGTTTACCAGAAATATATTTTACTGTTCAACACTTAATCTTTCTAACGCCCAATAATGGTGTGCAAATAATGCATTAAGGTTGCCCCTCGACAACGCTAGTTATGTCTGGTCTCCAATCTCTGTACTTCAGACAATAATTAGTTATACATAAAACAGCTCACTATAATACATAAAACAGCTCACTATACATAATAGGTTGTACTCGGATTAACCTGCAGGCTGCCGACTCAACGAAACAAAAATACTAAAAGATGACAGATCACGTGGATATGCAAAGGACTCAGTTTGTGGCTACAGAAAGCTTCAAACCTCATAGTTCCTGTCACTACATGAAAAACCAACCCCTAACAACCGGACCAAGAGCACGGTTACAACAGTGTCCTAAATGCACCGCCATTCTAACTCAACCCAGACAAGCATAAAGAATACAAACTCATGGAAATGCTTACACCATTAATAGTCTCACTTGTCCCAAAAACTGCACCTGGGGTAGTTGCGTCGTTGGGTAGAGGAGGGGCCGTGGAGTGGTCCACCAAGAGCAACAGTTTTACGAGGGCAGCACTTTTGAGTTTACTGTATAATTGATGGGGGACGGAGAGCAGCAAACTCATGGGCTGTCCCGGGGCAGCACATACTGGGATGCACACCACTGAATGTATAAGAACAGTAACTATTGCGCTCTTATTGGACACACCTCGTCCTCCACTTATTGGTCACCATTCAGAATCTGTGGAAGCACAGAAATAGCTTGAGAATGGAGGGAGTGAAATATGTTCGGACTGTCTCTCTGTACCTCTTACGATTCATAACTGCCTATCAGTATATTCAGTATGATCCTCAGTTTGACGAAAACATGGTATAACTGGAAAAATGGACCTGTGGAATGCTCCTAGTTGTTTGGCCTCATAGGATTGTTCGATCAGTGTTCAACTTAAGACTTGCTATCAGCATCACGAAGTATCTTTAACCCCGTCATATCATACCATTATAATCGCCACCATCATCGCAGCCCCTCTACTCTGGCACCTTACCACCATCACCACCACCACTACCACCACCACCACTACCACCACCACCACCATAACCACTACTGACAGCAACATAGCTGATACTATTTTCACCATCATACCAGCTGAAACTGTCAACATCATCATCACTGCCATCACTATTAATATTACCAGTTAAAATTGAACTACCAACATCACTCCACCGCCAACGTCACCAATACAATATACACCCTACCACGACCACCACTACCCCCCCGCCAACAACAACATCAACAAAAACAACGACTATCACCACCAAAATCTACCAACACATAATCATCATCGTTAATGACAAACAATACACCATTGCAAAAGAACCTCGTCGACTTCGCATGTCATGTCGTAAAACGATCTAGGGTTAATTTATTTAAATTAGTCAATTACATTGTTGTTTGTCTTATTATCTTTTCAACAATGTTTATGTGTTTATTAATTTGTGCGTGTGTGTGTGTATGTGTGTATGTGTATATGTGTGTCTGTTGTTTATTTTTAGGTCAACCCCAATTGAGCAGACGATCTACGATCAAAAGCATTCTATCCATGTTTATGCTGTCTGCTTTTATCAGGCCAATATATAGATTAACCGTAATACATAAAATGCCTTTCCTTAAACTGGTGGATGTGATTTGAAGGAGATTTGGTTGCTATTTCTTGCACGCAAGTGACCTACGAGAGATGCATTCTGTAAGATGGAAGAAAGAAAGAGAGAGAGGGAGGGAGAGAGAGAGAGAGAGAGAGAGAGAGAGAGAGAGAGAGAGAGAGAGAGAGAGAGAGAGAGAGAGAGAGAGAGAGAGAGAGAGATATGCTAATTTTTAAAGAATGCAGCATATCATGTGTTGTATGGTATGTAAATATATGAAGCTTATAATTCCAGTAATTATGTTTTGAAACATCCAACTGCGAAAGTATACGAGAGTTATCAGAACATCGAACAGCAAACTGTGTATGTGTGTGTGATACACATTCGCATCATACGTATGTCTATGTGAATGTATGTTTATATATATATAAATATATATATATATATAGGGGGTGGGGAGAATTCACAAAAATAAAATCAAAAGACGAAGACAGGTGGTGTAGACAACAAACAGATGTATTAGTATAACGCTCGGGAAGTGAAAAAGTCTTTAACGTTTCGAGCCTACGCTCTTCCGCAGAAAGGAACACAGAAAGAAACAAGGAGAGATAATAAAGAATGTGTAGTGGCTAGCAATCTATCATGGCGAATGTCATATATATATATATATATATATATATATATATATATATATATATAGGGAGATCTACTCGCATAGCAAGTGATTTGATCTGAGATCGTGTGCTGAAACGAAAACAATTGCAGCGTGGAAGATGTTTGTAAGCCATTTAAGAAACACACAAAAGCCGTTCGATTCACTTCAACATTTAAGTTTAATTTGTCAAAATATTTTCGTCGCTAAAATCCGCGACCTGTTCACTGACAAAAATCCGTGCTATTTTTGTCAGTGAACAGGTCGCAGATTTTAGCGACGAAACTATTTTGACAAATTAAACTTAAATGTTGAAGTGAATCGAACGGCTTTTGTGCGTTTCTTAAATGGCTTACAAACACCTTCCACGCTGCAATTGTTTATATATATATATATATATATAATATATATATATATATATATATATAATATATATATATATAGAGAGAGAGAGAGAGAGAGAGAGAGGAGAGAGAGAAAGGATGGAGACAGTAGGGAGAGACTAGCTGAATACTTAGCGTTAGCCAGGTCAAGTGTGGGCAGTAGAGAACTATCCATCTATCGTGAATATTGTCGCGCCTCCTTCCTTGAAATGGGAAGTAAGAGCCATTTTCATAGTACTTGGGGCTATGGCGAAAGAATCTGTACGGTGGACGCGCGTCTGAAAGGTCTAGAGACAAACACCTTCCTCTCTGGTCAATCTCTCATCAACTTCTTCAAGTATTACTTGAAGAGGAAGGTGAGAGTAGAGAGGGAAGTTTTATCTAGTGAATGCTTCAAAAAAAGATGGGTGAATGTAGCAAGGATGGCACGTGCGAATGACGGAGCCAGCTTGAGCATAATCCTATGAACCAAAAGAAGAAAAAAAGCGAAAGGAAAAAAGAGAGCCACTTACTGTAATGTGTTTTCTTTTTGCATGACACTATTGCCCAAGGTTCCCGTGGTCTTTTCCGTAGGCTTTTCTATCCACAGACAAACCTAATCTGTTCTCCCTTTTTACATCGACATTTTTGTGATACACGATCCCTATTGATCGGACCCACTTTTTTTTCCTCACGATCCTTTTGATCGGAATTTCACCCCCCTTTCCTTCTCCCCCCCCCAGCTCTACTTTGTATTTTGTCCCTTCTGTGTTCAGCCCTGCGCGGCCAATAAAGAAATCTATCTGTTGTCAAATTTCATGTTGTCCAGTCAAGGTTTTGAAGCATTCATTTTCTGATGCTCCTTTTAAAAAAGTTTGGTTCTTCTTTACAGACGTCTTGGAAACCTTTTGGTGTATTCATTCTAATCTATGTAATGTGACTTCCTTTTCAGAGTAACACAGTGACCATGAATCATCTGGGTGTTAACAACATTAAAGAGTTCTTCGTCCATGCAAAGGTTTGTAATCTCTACAGAACTAATGTAATCAATTTAATTGAAGTGATTCTTGATTGTAAACGTTGTCAAAATGCGCGCATGTCGCAGTTCGCTTTTTCCATGACATTATTAATGGAAGCATCATCTGTAACAAATTGCGTGAAAAAATTAAAAGGAAAGCTACATTTAGTCGTGACTGTAGTTTGAGTTCGCATAGACAAAGTTTGTTTAACTGCGTACTCGTATAATTAGCTGTAAATCTAATGAAAGCTGCTAATTTTGTCACCTTGCTACTTCGTTTCTAGAAGGAGAGAGAAAGAGAAAGGGAAATAGAAAAGTGAAAGAAATGGTGTTACTTTCAGAGTGAAAAAGAGATTAAAACAAAAAGGGGTGAGGGAGAGAAAGAAAGTTAAAATGATTTGAAAATAGCGGTGAGAATAAGAGACACGTACAAAGAAAAGGAGAGAGAAATAAAAGAGGTACAATTTCAACGGGAAGCAAGAAGAGAATAGAATGGTGAGTAAAACAGATTTAGCGTTGCTGTGGCAGAGGGCCAAAGGTAATAGCTACGCTTAAAAGAAAGAAGAGAGCAAAGAAGGTGGCCACACGCACATTCACATAAGCGAGAGAACTTTATCATAGACAAAAGAATGAAAATATATTTTTAGCAAAATATGCTACCAGTTTCAATTGTTTTATAAGACGATTTAGTCATGCTTGAGAGAAGGGAAATATTAAAATAATGCATTTCAATTTTATTTTCCCTTTTCTTACTTCTATCGTTCTGCTAGTGTCTGTTAATATAAATTTACTCTTGTGAAGCCTCTTAACCATTAGAATATACATAGTGCCTCTGGCCCTTGTATTACAAGTTCTTGGCTTCATGAGTTGTGTATAAAACAGTGGAAAGAAATACAAGAGAATGGGTTTTCAATAAACTGCGACACTTTATTCATCTGCTAAATGAATTTGTACAGCAAACCAGTTGGATATATCATGAAGATAACTGTCTGCAGAAATCATACATAATCGGCTTCTCAATTCAGTCGGAATTCGGTTACTTGTGCTTCAACAACAGGAACAAAATGGCGTGACATAACTTCCAGGAAATTCTCACCTCACTGGTGAAAACAGGAAAAAAAATCTCATATTTAAAGATAAAATGAGGCTCACACAGGCTTTTGATTTTGCCGCGCTGGTTGGTCTATCACACAACGCGATTGGATACAAAGCTATCAGGTTGAGTAAAAAGTAAGCAACGTTTTGAAACATGAATTCATCACAATATATTTCAACAATGCGAAAATTTTATTCATCAAAGTAAGTACCATTACAATCGACACATTTTTGGTAACAAGTTACAAGTGTATTTATTCCAGTAACGTAAAAACCTGGAGTTCTGGAGCTGATGAACTCTCTGAACGCACTTTCAGCATCGGTTTGATTTTTGAACTCCTTCTCTCGCAGGAAATCATCAAGGTGCTTGAAAAGGTGGTAGACGGTAGGAGAAAGGTCTGAAAAATAAGCTTGGTGGGGAAGAACTTCGTAGCCAAGTTCCCTTGACTTCTGGAGCATCATTAGTGAAACGTGTGGTCGAGCATTGTCGGGAAGAATGATTGGCCTTCTTCTGCTGACTAATCTGGAACAGAGGAGTAGCAGTTTTTCGTTCATTTTGGCAATTTCCTGGCAATATCTTTCTGTAGTAATGGTTTTTTCGGGGTTAAGAAGTTATAGCGGATGAGTCCAGCAGTACAGCACCAAACAGTCACCATAACCTTCTTTTTGAAGAGCTCGAGTTTAGGGAAGTTTTCAGTGCTTCATTTTGGTCTAACCACTGCGAAGAATGTTTTCTATGACTGTACAGAATCTACTTTTCATCGTAAGTTACAATACGGTCGAGAAATTGATCGGTCTGGTTACTGAGAAGAAGCGACAAGCAAATTTCATATCTGTGCATTTTGTGATTTTCATTCAAATCGTGTGGTACACATTTGTGGAGCTTTTATGATTTTCCAATCGTATGCAAATTGTTGCAGGCAGTTTTCTGGCTAACTTGAAGTTCTTTTGCCAGTTCTCGAGTGGTTTTATGTGGATCTTTCTCAATGATGGTCTTTAATTGACCGTCATTGATGACAGATAGGCGTCCACTAAGCTCACAATCTTCAAGGCTCAGGTCTCCACTGTGAAATCGTTTAAACCATTTTCGAGCTGACAACTCACTGGTCATTTTCTCACCAAACGTTTAGTTGATATCGCGAACAGTTTCAGCTGTATTACGTCCTTTTTTGAAGTTGAACAACAAAATTGCTTGAATATCGCGTTTTGACATTTCCATTTCAGATAATTGTAACAACGGTGAAAAAAAATCAATGTTGTTTTATTGAAGCACTTGGTAAGGTTAAAAAAAAGGTTAAAAAAACTCAAAACTGCAAAAATCCTGTACAAATTTTTCATGGTTCAAAACGTTGATTACTTTTTACTCAGCCTGATATATCCCACGTAAAACTAGACCAATCAGACTAGAAACGAACTCGGTCGATTATTACGCCTTCACACGACCGGCTTATGTGACCAATCGTTAGGAACATGCAGGATGAGCCGATTTCCGACTATTCAAGCTTAAACCTTCCAACAATTTATGACAACAGACGAGCTACACACACACGCACGCACGCACGCACGCACGCACGCACGCACGCACACACACGCACATACACACACACACACACACACACACACACACACACACACACACACAATTAATGAGAGAGATGGAAGATATGAGAATCTTTATTGATCACTACAATCGTTTCAACCTATGTAGCATCGATCCCACGTGGATGGGATACTGCACAAATGGTTTGGTGTATCCCTGAGTGTAGATGTGTTTCCCCAGGTGCAGAGTCCTGTTGCCAGGCATGGTGTGTTCCAGCAGCCACCCTCTTGACGCAGGGCAGCACAACCTCCTCCAGGCACTTGATGTAGGTCTCCGTGTCGAGTCTGAGGCCGCGTGAGATTTGTCTGTCGGCGAATAGTCTGCACACAGTGAAAACGCAGGCTGGAAAGCGAAGCGTTTTCCAGTCGAAGTCGGATGTAGGGGATTCGTAGGACAGTGTGAGGTGACTGTTGTTATCGTTAGGCCTAACTCATCATAAAGTAAATACCACCATGAGTGATATCCAAACTACATTGGAAAAGGCAAGCCACTGGATTTGTTTAAAAAGAGACGATGAGCAATGGCTAGAAGAATATCGAGCGAAACCAGTTGATCTAGCAAGCGGGGTTACATTTGAATGAGTGAGGAGGAGGTGCACAATGATGCCGTCGAAAGCTAGGCCCCGAAACGACGCACATTCTCTCCTGATGGGCTCATAAACCTGCTAGTATCCGGTATGCAGAGCTTTCAACTGGTAGCACTTGCATCTGCGAGTTGTTTGCAAAAAATCTATATGTCATCCCAACATCGCTTGACAACTGATGCTGGTGTGTTTACGTCCCCCGTAACTTAGTGGTTCGGCAAAAGAGACCGATAGAATAAGTACTAAGCTTACATAGAATAAGCCCTGGGGTCGATTTGCTCGATTAAAGGCGGTGCTCCAGCATGGCCACAGTCACATGACTGAAACAAGTAAAAGAGTATGTATGTATGAATGTATATATTTATGTATGTTTGTATGTATGTACGTATGTATGCATGTCTGTCTGTCTGTCTGTCTGTCTGTCTGTCTGTCTGTATGTATGTATGTATGCATGTATGCATGTATGTATGTATGTATGTATGTATGTATGTATGTATGTACGTATGTATAACATATAATAGAGATGAATATGATATAATGCAGATATGTGTTTCTGTATACCATATAACAATATAGTTGCATGTATCTGTGTGTCATATATGTAGAGTAGAAATGTTGCTGAATCATTCTCTTCATTATTTTACGTTCTTGCATGAGAGGAACACGTCTTTTCTTACATTGCTCTTTACCGTTTGTTGCGATCCTCTGTTCTCTCCTTCGTGGGAATCAACTTTCTGCGATCAGTCTTCATTACTTTTTTGCGAAGTCTTTCTCAACCTTTCTCTTCCACCAGTTCATTCTGCTTGAATCGCTTGGCACTTCTTTACCTATCTGCCACCGTCCGTGCCAACGAAATCTCACTGTTGTACACTCTAGCCGATTCCTTGTATACCCAGTTTTCTCTTAGTTCATTTATACTCAGTTGTTCATACTCACAGACGTTACATACCCAGGAAAGTATGTTCACTTCATTTCTTCCTAGTTTTCGCACAACCTCCGCATTCGGTGACTATGTTATACCACCGTGTAATATTACACGTTGTGCACAAGCATCATACAATCTTCCCCATCTATCGAGGAAAAGAGAATCCCCTTGTTGCTATAAGAAATAATGGTTCTTTGTTAATTGCTGTAATGATGTATTGTATTGATCGGTGCAAACGATCACTATTTTTTTCCTACTAAATGTTGTGGAACACGCAATTTATCACCGGTTTCTTCTTCACTGACATTTTAAAAAGAGTACACCGAATCTGCGGAAACAACCTACCATCAATGGATATCAATCACTTGCAGATGTCACAAAAGGATTCTCCTTTTCTTAAAAGAGAAAACACTGCTCAACAAGAAGAAACTTCGACTCTTAGTGTTTTGTTTTTACTAAATATCTGGTAAATAAATAACTTGTAATTCATTTCAACCGTCTTTACGTTCTGAGTTCAGATTCCGTCGAGGATGACTTTGCTTTTCATCCTTTCGGGGTCGATAAAATAAGTACCAGTCAAGTACTGGGATCAATGAAATTGACAATCCCTCTCCCAGTGAATTTCCGACATGTGCCTATAATAGAAAGGATAATATGAAGCAACGTAAGTTAACAATTAGGCTCCATTCACAAGCAGATTCATCTAACTGCAATGAATACTGAGCAATCCAAAAACTGCACGTCTTCTACATCCTTTCCTTTTCCCTAATTTTTGTCGTTGTATTGTAATATTACTTGAATGATTTTCTTATATCAGTCGCTGACTTGTACTAAAAGGAACTCAAACCCCTACTAACAACTAGTTTTCACCAATAACAAGCGACTTTCTGATTTTGGAGAGCAGTAATGAAATATTATACGAGATCACAGCTTATTTTCCAGTATTGATGCGGATGAAAACATACTTGACAATCGGTTGGTTGCAAAATGATGCTTTAAATCAAAATGAATCTTTAGTTGTTCTGTCAAAATGTTCAGAATACGCGCTTAAACATAGGCAAACAATGTTAGTTCATCTAAGCCAGGGGTTCTCAACCATTTCCACCCCCTATCTATTGGCCCTTCTGATTATTATTTTATTCAGGTGGACCCCCTCGATGCTTAAAAGCTAGTTTATAGAAACCTCTTTCAAAATTCCTATTTTGTTTTTCACACATTACCTTGTGCAGGTTGAACCTTGTAAAATGTTATAGAAAGAAACCCAGTTGTTTCTTGTAAAATATACCAATACACACATCTGAAACAAAACTTTTTAGGGACCCTTAAAATACTATTGTGGGTCTCCAATTTACAATTTCGTTGTGTGGATCCCCAAAATCTCATAAGGACCCGAGTTGAGAACCACTGATCTAAGCGATATGCTTTATTACTTACTTGAAAGTGCACAATGGCTCAGTAGGTAGACAGGATGAAGCTAACACAGAGAAATAATAGAATATTTGGCAAAAGTTACCTCACGAGGCATCTGGATGTTTCGGTGACAGCCTCGTCATCCAGTGTTAACAGATCGGTAATTACAGAATATATAATAGTTGTAAACGTCACGACTGGAAGGTCTACAAATCAACTAGAAACAAAGGAACGAAGCTGTTACTTTATTATTTCCCAGACAATAATGACAGTGATTTAACAATAGTTAAAATGCTCTACTGGGAGGAATGCAATAAGTTGGAACTCTTTTATACATATCAGAAGCTATATGCATATGAACTTACACAGTACAATGTTCCTTCCTCAAAGCGAGATACTCAGCCATTGATATTGTATAATGACTAAATAGCTCATACAATGTATAATGACTAAATACTCATACAACGCACGCTCGCACACACGAATTCAGCTTTGAGTAAATGTTCCATTCAAACAGTATTGAATGCTTTTTCACTATATTACAATTCTACCAGTGTAAACCCAGAATCAGTTTGTGTGTGTGCATGCGTGCGCCATTATGTGTGTGCCATTCATTTGTATATTAAAAAAAAAAGAAAAGGCAAACACTTCTACAAGTGTCTTTTGCTTTTGTTATTTTTACAGCCGGCTATATTCATATGCCTTGACATTTTTGTAGATCTTGACATTTAGATTTAAATACTCAGTAATCGACAATATGATAGTTTGGACGCACAGAACGACATATTTGGGAGAGAGGTGTCGGCGATATTTTTTTATCGACTCCGGGAGGATGAAAAGCAAAGTCGTTCCCAGAGGGTTTTAGCTCAAAGTGTAAAATGACGTAAATACCGCAAAACATCCTGGCCATAACACTATTCCTACTTAATCTGTGATAATAATCAGAGCAATCTTCTAATATAATTTTATACTCTTTCTAGGATGCTTTATAGGA
>NC_043002.1:19410070-19637570 GCF_006345805.1 Octopus sinensis
CAACATTGAATTTCTCTTGGGGGAACAACATCAATAAACCTTACAGGTAGTTTACCTTGATGCTAGTCAACATAATGTAATGGTAAGATCAATAATATCTAACACAGGTACAAGGCCACATATTTTTGAAAAAAAATACAGTCAATTAATTTGATCCCAGCACTTAACTAGTATTTATGTCATCAACCTCAGAGGTATAGAAAGGCAAAGTCAGCCATGGTAGGGTTTTAACTTAAAAAGTAAAGGGATGATTTAAATACTGCAAGGTATTATATTTTAGTACACTGTCAGGTCAGCTATTTCGCTGCTCTCTAATGCTTGTTTCTAACATAGACACAAAACCCAGCAATTTTATGGTAGTGGGCAGGGGATGGGGGTTGTCAGTACATTGACCCTAGTACTTGATTAGTACTTTATATTATTGACCTGGGGAGATGAAAGGCAAAGTTGACTTTGGCATTATTTGAACTTGGGAGATAAAGATTCAAAAGAAATATTTTAAGGCATTTTTTCATTGCTCTAATGATTCTGCCAATGATAATGATGTTTCTAACATTGGCCCTTGAATTTGTTTGCTGCTCTACGAATTTTTATACATAGAACTAATGACAACATTTTTGTACATAGAACTAATGACAAAACTAAACAACACATATTTGTATATTACCATTTCTACCTTGCACCAAAGGGGTAACCTCTTTGACATCTCTCAACCTGCTTAGAATAACAGCCAAATTTCCCTCTGGAGACAATAATAGCCTGATGATGATTGAAATGCTTTTCATTATAGTTCTGCTTGATCAAGGCTGAGTTAGGGCTAAAAAAAACAAAATAATAATTTCAACACAATATACACACACAACACACATCTAATAAGAGTCAACAAGGTATCCTCTGTATGATCATTTGGCCTGCTTGAAATAGCAGTCACATTTCCCTCAAATCACAAAAGGAAAGACACATTGAATAATGCAGTATAAACATGCTGAAAAGAAAAAAAAATGGTCATGCTAGAATGCTTTTGCTTGATCACAGTTGACCTTCGACTAAACAACAATCACTACCATTTCCACCCATTGCTTAGTACACACAAAAAATAAACACATACAAACATGCAACTGAAAGTAGGTAAAAGTATTGCATATCTATATACTGTGGGAACATAGCCTTATTCAAAGCTGATTATAACATGATTTGAGAAAAAACATGTGTACACACAGGGTGTAAGACAATATTATAGTGATAATCACTGTTGTTAAGATTAGTATAAGGCTAAAACTTTTAGAGGAAGGTACACTCAATTAGACTGATCCTACAAATAACTGAATTTAAAGGTATGTCTGGGAATTTCAGCATTTAGGCTGGCCATATGTAGACTAGATAGTGTTGGGAAAGATAAGATAGAAAGATTGGACAAAATCACTGGCATTGCAACACACGAGTATACTAGAACTGAAAACAAGGTACAAAAAAAGGATGAGAAGTATAAAAGACCTCTGTTATAATACTGTAACTAAGTGGTTGTTAAAAGCAAGACAGATATCATAGCAGCAGTATATAAATTGTAGGAATAATAGCTCACAAATTAAATACTTAACTAAAATTGAGACTAAAAATGCCTTCAAATCAAAATTGGGTCAGATATCTCCAGAAACTGATTTTAACTGATAGCTAGAATATTAAGAATACATATCAGCCTTGAACTCATTAGTTCATTGATGCTTATTTTTATTGACAATGTAAGGATGAAAGTCAAATTTTGAACTTGGTGGAATTTGAACTCAGAACTTAAAGGAATGCTTCTAAATATTGATTTCACATTTTGGCACAAGGCTAATAATTTCAGAGTATGATTAAGTCGATTACATCCAACCCCTGTGCTCAACAGGTACTTACTTTATTGACCCTGAGAGGATCAAGGTAAAGTTGACCTCGGCAAAATTTGAACTCAGAACAGAGATACAAAGCATTTTGCCAAGCATGCTAATGCTTCTGCCAACTTGCCGACTTAATGCTTCTATGTATTAAATCCAGTATTGTATGCTCTATTACTTGATATTATAATGGTAAAATTATGATGACAGTGAGGAAATAATTATTACAATTTAGAATTAGTTTATAAGCAATAATAAATCTCTGAACGAGATTAACCACCCTTAGTGGTTAGCCACATTTAAGTGGCAAATATACTTCACAATTAGTTTATATTTATCTTATAAATCTTTTTTTTTCTTCAATAAAAATGATCAAAAAATATTTGTTAGCCTTAGTTTGGTTTCAAAATACATTTGTAAATATAAGTATCCTGTGTCATAATAACTTGAGATCAAAACAGCCTTCCTCTTTCCTCCAAGATATATCAAGTCACCTTATCTCTCTGTCTATCAGTGAAGACTTATAACAGGCCAAGTTGACAGTCTGCTAACTGTAGACCAGAACACTGTCAGTTCATTTCATATCAGCAAAACTGTACTGTCTTTGGCCTAAGTACACAAAAGTTAAGTTAGTACTTGTATATTTTATGCGGATAGTATTAAAAGGCTAATTATTTTTATTGTAAAGAATGAACAATATCATAGAAGATATTGAGTGCTGAGAGATATTGTCCAGGGGGTATTTTGTTTGGGGTGGATTTTGTCCTCAGGAGAATTTTGTTGTAGTACTTTCTAGACAGATGCAAACTGTAAGTGTGGATGTACCATAGCTATTTATAAGTGAGACAAAGAAAGTGTTAGTCAAGTGCTCCTATCAATTATAACAGTTAGTATATAGCAATAACTCTGAATATGTTTTAGTCTTATTAGAACCCCACAGCAAAGCATAAACTTAACTGTATATACCAAAGTAGTGACGAGAAAATCACTAAGCAGATGTACATTATTGTATATAAGTAAACATTTAGTGTGAGATATTATTCAGACACACCATCTGCATAAAACATTAGTTGAGTCTGTGTAAATATATTTAATGCTAATTAGAAATATTTTTGCAGTGAAGAAAGGACAGCTTTAGCTCAATGACTAATATTTTTAAAATCATTCTAGTAAATACTGTTAGTCTTTCTAACATAGATTTGAAATGCCTCATATTGTAAGCAGTCAAGCATAGTATAATTAGTAAATGTTTAGTTATTTTGCAGGGCTGGGTTCATTCTTTATAGACATTCTTAATACTCTAGCTATATATAAAAACATGCTTCTGGAGGTATTCTGTCCCAATTTCCATTTGGTGGCATTTTGAGAGCTAATCTTAGTCAACAATTTAATTTATTAACAATTATATCCACAATTCATAATTAGAATGACATTGAAGAGTAGTGTGAAAGGCCAAATCTGGCGTATTTGAACACCTAACAGGTAGAATACTTGAGCTGGATATGGTCAGTTTAAATGCTAAAGGGTTAAGGCTTATAAATAGCTATGGTAAATCCACACTTAGAGTTTCCATCTGTCTAGAAGATACTAGGACAAAATTCCCCACCAAGGACAAAATCCACCCCTGACAAAATTCCCCCTGAACAAAATCCCTTAACAGTCAATATTCCCTGGGATGTTGTGCTTTCCTTACAATAAAATATTTTTGGAAAGTGAAATTTTATTAAAAAAATTTTTAATATTTATTAGTTGATATTTATGTTTAAAATTTGTCCGGTAGGATTTTGTCCTGACACCATTTTGAATCCCCATCTTGTTCAGAATATCAGTCTGTTGGAAGCCGTCCAGAGATGTGCAACCACATAAATACCCTGTTTCAGTCAACTACCATATCTTGAATGACTTCTCAGGGCATAGACACACTAAATCTTCAACATCTAGGTGCTGACTAGGTAGAAACTCTCAACATTATCTACCATCTTTACAATAACTTTAGCCACCTTTTAAAGTTCAATCTTTCTTCCATTTGTGGACATGCTTATAAAACAAAACACAGCACAGCACCCATGGCTTTCAAAAACAATTTTTAATGTTCAGAATATTTGAAGCATAGCATAAATTACCTGCATTGGTTATTAGCTGTCATGGCACTGTATCCTCCAAAAATGATTTGGTTACTGAAATTTGCAAACACTACTCTTTATGTACCTATACACTCATTACTTTTTATGGCTCTTTCACTATTCACTTTTCTGACTTCTTATTGCTGCATTCTGTCTCCTCTTTACTCTTTCCTGGTGAGTTGTAATCCATTTCTGCCCTGCATACAATGATCTCATTGTTTGTTTTGTTATTGTGTCTAATGCAACATTATCATTTCAAATGCAATGTTATCATTTCAAATGTAATGTTATCATTTCAAATGCAACATTATCCTTTCTAATGCAACGTTATAATTTCAAATGCAACATTATCATTTCTAATGCAACATTATCATACCTAATGCAATGTTATGTTTTAATACAATATTGTCACATCTGAAAAAACTCTTTTTTTATTTTGTAGATGCTGCAAATATTTGTCAAAATTCAGTCATTGGACATGAAAGCTGCACTTTACTCTAATGCAATTTACCTATCCACCCTGAAATTGATTTAGTCTTTCTGTGATAAAAAGTTGTGTTAAAAAAAAACCAAAACAAAAAAATAACAGTAAAAGAACCAAAACTTTTCCCATTTTCTTTCACTGTAATAAAAAAAAAAAGCGAAAATGTGCCCCCTTAAATTCAAGGAGAAAAATAAGATTTCACCTGAAGAGCAACTGCAAACCCAAAGACTAAATCGAGATATGGGTTATTTTTACCTGTTTGTGGCCAGTATTGTGGCCATCGCCTGGCTACTTGGTGCATTTGGTTTTTCCTTTATATGGACGTTGGGTCTAATTGGAATTCTGTTTAGCATTTGGAAAACTAAACTGTTTAACCTGATACGTAAGATATCCAGCTTGGAACAACTTGCTGTGCACAGGAAACGTGCATTACGTCAAAATGAGACAGCTGAATGGCTTAACTTTCTTTTCAATCGTTGGTAAGTGTTTAATTTATTGATAATCAAAACTAATCATTCAAGTTTGATAACACTTAAAGGCATGCATCAGTTTATATATAACAGAGAGCAGTTGCCATTTTTTCTATACCCACCATCTCTGATAAGCATACTTTATTAGGTAATTGTTTGTTTACCTAATATCCAGTATGATATTGATTTATAAGATTGGCTGTAATGAATCTATAATACTGTATACTTTGATTTATATACCCACTCGTTAGACAAACATATGAGTTTCTATTATTTTCTGATTTATGGATTCTTAGATGACATATGCTCTATGCTTATCTCTCGCTCCCCACTCCAGCAGCCCAACACCACTCTGTCATCTCTCTTCCCTGTCTTCTCCCTGCCAATTGTATCATTGCTATCATGTCACCCCATCCCATATACTCAGTAAGATGATTTGCAGCAGCGAAATTGACGAGTCTTTCACCATTGGCGCATTGGTTGCCAATCACCTCCCTCCGACAAGCCATCCTAAGGAGCCGTCTGCATTGGCTGGGTCATGCCTTCCGTCGTCAACCAGGAGGATTCATCTACGAAGCAATTGCCCCAGCTCCCCTTCAGGGTTGGCAAAAGCGATGTGGTGGACAACGAAAAACCTGGCTGATGACAGTCAAGGCTGATCTGGAACTCAACCTAGGCCCCCATATCTACGGCATTCGCCGCTGGAATAAGGAGTGGTTGGAGATCACACAGTCATTAGCCCTCAAATCCCCAGGTCTGGTCAGCGTTTGTGGGAGATGCAGCATTGAGGATGAATGAAGCCAGCTCAACCCACCCCGGGTGAATGCTGTCTCAAGACAAGAAGATCCCATATACTCGTGTTTCACCACTCACTGCATTCTCCCTTTCTCTCCCCTCTTTCCCTTTGCACTTTCCTGAACTCCCTGCTCATGCACCCTGGGCAGTCCTTTACCATTCCATTTATATTAATGTCCTTGTACCTTGAGAGTATGTCCTGGCACATTGCCACCATCTCTCTTGCTTTCTCTTACTCTCACTCTTTCTCATCTCATTTTCCTCCAACTGGGGTAAGCATGTATCTTCTCTACAGCTAGACACCTGTTTCTCTCCCTGTCCTACATTAACCTCTCATCACCTGGAACAAAACCACCTCCCTCAATATCACTTTCCATTTCCGTTGCGGGATCTTTGTCTTGCAAGTTACTCAGTGACTTCACTGATATTGGTGCTATATAAAAAACACCCAGTCCAATCTGTAAAGTGGCTGCCATTTGGAAGGGCATCCAATCATAAAAAAGCAGACAGTGGAGCTTGGTACAGTTCTCTGGCTTACTAGAGAACCTTCCTTTCAAACCATCCAACCTATACCAGCATGGAAGACAGATGTATGATAAAAATTATGATGATGATATACGAAACGTGTGTGTGTGTGTATACACCTATACACACAAAGTGTTTCTATAATTTATTTTTGTTATAAGATTTGATCTCAAATAGCATGAAAACAGATATTGTATTTCAGTAGAATTGCATTAGTTTGTTATTCGTAAAAGGTTTATTTTGATTAATAGGGTGGTGGATTGGTAGAATCGGTAGATTCTAGTAGTTTGTTATATTGTTTTACAATCTAAGTTCAAATCTCACCGTGGTCAACTTTACCTTCATCTTGCTAGGGCCAGTAAAATAATTATTATTCAAGTATTGAGGTTGATATAATCCAGTTTCTTACTTAGAAAAATTTGAGATCTTGTGCCTTTGCAAGAAATCATTATTTTACATAATGTTATTTTCAGCTTTGCATCACATTTTTCTGACCTAACAACTGATCTTTACAACCTACCCATTGATATCTGACATACTCATTGATCTCTATGGCAGTTACAGTAGCAAACACTGATGAACTAAAATAATAAAGAAATATCTACATAATTAACAGCGTGAGCATTTTATTAATTGGGAAATTACCAACAAACATGACCACTAAAGTGTAACATATAATGTGGTAGAGGTAACAAAAGATTTTTCTGGTTGAACAAAAAACCCAGATTATATGGGATGTGTGTATAAAGACTGTTACTACATGACAATGAAGCACATAATGAATTAGAGAATTTGAAGTAATTGTAAAGGAATGAGCTGAGAATAGGTTGTATGACTATGTAGTGTTATGAGGAAGCTTGTGTGCATTTGGGTTAAGGATTTCAATTAGAATACTAATTGAGATTTAACTGTTAAACTCATTCGTTTCATTCTTTTACTTGAGTCACTTGGCTGTGGCCATGCTGTAACACTGCTTTCAAAGGTATTGTTCATTATATAAACCCCAGTACACATGAGGGTGAGAAGAAGAGTCGATGAAAGGTGAAGTCATGCTCAGAAGGATCTGAACTCTAAATGTAAAGAAATATTTTTTAAATTAAGAAAAGTATTGATATGATCCATGAAAATAAAGTGTCTTGTTTAGACAAGTCCTAGGATACCAGATTCAGTGGTATTAACGAAGTACAGTTTTTCACTAAATTCCTTTGCCTTCATCCCTACTTTCTACCTCATGCTCTCTCTCTCTCTCTATCTACCTCTCTCCCTTTATTAAACATATTGTCTATGATTTCTTATACTTGCTATATTGATACTACAATTTTATATATATGTGTGTGTGTGTGTGTGTGTATATATGCACAATACACTTACACACACATGCCAGTCCTCTTTCCTTTTCCAACTACCAAATCCACTCATGAGGGTTTGGTTTGTCCAGGTCTATAATAGAAGACACCTAAGGTGTTGCACAGTAGGACTGAATCCAGAAGAACTACATGACTGAATTTCTCAACTACACACCCATGCCTGCACCATAAAGTATATATTTTGTTCATGTAAAGCATCACTTTGCTCATCTGCACATTTGAAGAATTTCATCCACCAGTGCATGTATATATATGAGACTATAAATTTTAAATTTTGGTGCAAAGTTAGCAATTTTGGAAGAAGTGGGAAATGGATTACCTTGACCTCAGTACTCAGCTAGTACTTATTTTTGTCAATCAAAAAGATGAAATGCAAAGTTTACCTCAGTGGTATTTGAACTCAATGAAAAGAACCAAAAGAAATGCCACTAACCATTTTGCCTGGCATATTAACAATTCTGCCTGCTTGCTGCTTTTATGATTACATTTGTAAATAAAAAAGTAAATGATTTGCTTAAATCAACGCGGTTTGTATATTTCACCTAATACATCAATTTAGAATCACTATTCATTTATTCAGTTTGTTTTCACCTTATTTTATGCAACACCAATAATGTGTAAATGGTCTTGACTTTACTTTAAATGAAGTCAATGATTCGGTTTACTAACTGCAACTGCATTCTGAATTAATTGATAAATAATTTTTTTTCAATCTAAAGAAATAAAATGAAAAAATGTTTTTACATTGGCTGGCCCCCGTGCCGGTGACACGTAAAAGCACCGTCCATGGCCGGTTGCCAGCTCTGTCTGGCCCCGTGTCGGTGGCACGTAAAAGCACCATCCGTTCGTGTCCGTTGCCAGCATCGCCTGGCCCCGTGCCGGTGACACGTAAAAGCACCATCCGTTCGTGGCCGTTCGCCAGCTCTGTCTGGCACCTGTGCAGGTGGCACGTAAAAAACACCCACTACACTCGCGGAGTGGTTGGCGTTAGGAAGGGCATCCAGCCGTAGAAACACTGCCAGATCTGACTGGGCCTGACGAAGCCTTCCAGCTTCACAGACCCCAGTTGACCCGTCCAACCCATGCTAGCATGGAAAGCGGACGCTAAACGATGATGATGATGATGATAAAGCTAAACATTTTGGGAATAGTACAGAAGATTAAATTAACTCTAATGTTTGGGAAGATACTTTAAATAATGTTGTCCTAGATCATTGTCTGAAAAATGGTGAAATGGCCATGATGGGAAAGTCTTTCATCTTAAGATCTGTTTTGTTTTAAGACTGACTTCTGCCGAAAGCAACAACCCTGGAAATATGAAAGGTGAAGTCATGCTCAGCAGGATTTGAACTCTAAATGTAAAGAAATATTTTTAAAATTAAGAAAAGTATTGATATGATCTATGAAAATAAAGTGTCCTGTTTAGACAAGTCCTAGGGTACCAGATTCAGTGGCATTAGAAAGAGTAGAAATAATGTCTTCCTAAATACCATACTTGTGTACCACAGGTTATATCCCCAGAAGATCTATCTGGTCAGGATCTGAGATACACTGTTGTCTTGCTAAGAGATAGACCAACTCAGTCATTGTTTTAAGGGACAATATATTCGCTTAACAATCTACTAGAGAGGAGAAGGAGCTAAGCTTTTCAAGTATATCTACTCATTTTATCGTCTATTGACTTTCATATTTTTGTTGCACTGAATATAAATAATAATGAAATTATTGTATACAGTGCTCAGGTGCACCACAACTTGTCAAAAGTGCATATAAAGCATATGCAACAATTTACAAATGTCTGGGAAGTGAACAGTGTATGAGTCAGATACATGCTTGCATGTGTATGGAGGGGAGAAAATCAGGTGTAGTGTTGGCAAATCTCAGGAAGCATGGAAGTTTTGAAGGATGCAGTGCTTTAAGGATGCACTGTTTTAAGTAACATTGTTATTTTTGTATATGATAGAAATTATTGTCTTCTTAGTGTAAAAATATCAGTCAGCTTTATTTTCAAACAATTAATAAGTATTGCAGCTGATGAGAAATCCAGACCCAAGAACTGTTAATCCACTGGCCATTTCATGTTTACAAGAACATTAATCTCAAAAGTCCGGCTTTGTCGTACTATGTCAAGCTACACGTCTGAAGAATACTATTTTCCTGCTACACTGCATTGTGATTGGGTTGCCTTTTAATTGTCTTCAGATACCTCTTTAGATATCTAGATGTTCATGGTCAGGTTGTCCACAGCCAAAACCATATGATTAGAAATAAAAATTTGGAGTTGAAACTCAGCCTAGAGATGTATTAATTTGTAAACATAAGACATCTGAAGTTGATCAGAGATAGAATCAACTGAAATATAGTGTAGCAAAAAAAAAAAAAGTTAGAGGAGATTAAAAGCCAGAAAAGTTTCTTAAGAAATCAATAACTGAACTCAGGAAAATAATTGATAACAGAATTTTCTTGAAATATAGATAATATCAGTCTGTTTGTGATTTACCTACTAGGAAAAAAAATTCACAAAATATCTTTATATATTGAATTTTTTATCTATATTTATATGTAAGTTACTGGATTTTTTTTCATTTTTTTTTATAACTGGTGTATTTATCTGCCACAAGTAACACCTAGGAAGTGTTCTTAGACTGCTAAATCTTTGATTAGAATGTTCTATTCTTCTTATCCCTAAGCTAAAGCAGCAAATTTGTAGAATAGGGCGTTAGATAGAATGGTTTATGGTACTCATTTCAGTTCTGTGTGCTTTAAGTTCAAGCTTTCTGATGCTAGAGCTTACCTTTTATCTTTTAGGCTTGACAAATTACTAGTCTAGTGAGTGAGTTTAGTTCTCTCTCTTTCTCTCTGGATTCTGCTTGTAAGTATATCAGATACATTAAAACCTAGTAATAATGGACAGAAAAAGAAAGCAAAAAACAATTTTGTTTACCGTTTGGGAATAGAGTCAACAGAATCAGGCAAAATGCAAGTTTCTCATTTACATAGCTACCTTACCTACCTAATTATTTATTCACCAATTGCATGTGTACTTTTGAAGTACTTAAATTATTCAAGGTAACAGTCAAATTTCCTTGAACAAGCAACCTATTTAATGTCTTTTATATGGAGATCACATGTAAGGTTCTGGCATTTAATACTACAACTTGAAATATACTTCACAGTAAAGGACATGTGAGCCCACTGCTAAAATGACTAGTTAACTGGCAGCAACCCAGCAACAATATGTGAACAACCCCCTCCCCAAATGATGAGGATAAATGGAATGTTTTGAGAGAGAGGTGGGATCTCTAAATACTTGAAAGACAATCTCTCTCTCTCTCTCTCTCTCACACACACACACACACACACACACACACAGAGTTCTACAAGAACTCCTCAGAGACAACCAATAAATAGAATGTTTATCTAACATGTGTAATTCTACTATTTATATATTATTTCATGTTAGCAGGATCTAAACCCAGAACATGGAGTGCTGGAAGATACACCACAAGACATGTTATCCATTGACCTAACAATCTTGCCAGTCCACCACCCTTAATAATAATTCTTTTTACAATAGGCACAAGGCCTGAAATTTCAAGGTTGAGGGCTAGTCAATAACAACTGGTACTTATTTTATCCTTGAAAGAACAAAAAGTAAAGTTGACCTCAAAACCATTTTGAACTCGGGACATAAAGCTGGAAGAAATACTGCTTAGCTTTTTGTTTGGTGAGCTAATGATTCTACCAGCTCACCACCTATAATAATAATAATAATAATCCTTTCTACTAAAGGTTCAAAGCCTGAAATTTGGAGGAATGGACTAGTTGATGACATCAACCCCAGTATTTCACTGGTACTTAATTTATGAACCCTGAAAGGATGAAAGCCAAAATCAACCACAGCAGAATTTGAACTCAGAATATAATGACGGACGAAATACCGTGAAGCATTTCATCCAGCATGCTAACGATTCTGCCAACTCACTACTATAATAATAATAATAATAATAATAATAACAACAACAAGAGCATTCAGAAAGCGCAAACCTCCACCAAAGCAACACTAACGTCTTCTCAATGATTAACCAGAGATGATTTTTAAAATGAGAATATCTGAAATAAACTCGACTGCTCTCACAAATGTGAATACTAAAAATGAACCCAATCGCTCTCAAAAATTAAGTAAAAACACAGGAAAAATAATCCAGAATCATTTTCTAGTACCAGATCGATCCCAATGGTAGTCATGAAATGTGAAAGTGGGTGGGTGCACCATGTTTGTAATGCTGTGTGCATGTCGTCTGCAGAGGGAACAGGAACAGTCTTCTCTATGAAGGCCTTTTTTAGTCTGTCCACTGATATAGTGTCTTTATAACCATTACGATCTATAGTGAAAAATTTATCCATGCGTGAAAGCAAATGGAAAGGACTTGCATATGGTGTTGTTAACAGAGGTTTAATAACATCGTTGCACACAAAAACGTGAGTCCATGAAGTAAAGCTTCCTTTAAAGCAGAGCTAGAAATGCAATTGTCAAGTGGGTAAGAGGTTTTAAACAGGAGCAATATATTCAAAATTGGTAAAACTAAAAATTGTCGAGGATAAATTAAATTTATTATTGTTACTGAATATGTTAGTGTTATTTAATTTCTGAACAATTTTGCTGATGTTAGTTTATGTAGTTTGATTTCTTTATCCATCAATTTCTACTAAGATAGAGACACAAGTAAAATTAATAATAGAGAAATGAAAATAAAACTTTGGAAACAGCAGTGCTACCATAACTTACATGGAAACCATGAGCATGCTTTCAAGGGAGATAATCAGAGAAAGACTTAAAAGTCAACGTAAGATCGTAATACTTCATGTAAAGTAAAGTAAATATAGCAAATGATCCAGAATCCTTGTCCAATACTGGATTGATCCCAAAATTTTATCAGTTCATGCAGTCACAAAGCCAAACATTCCTGAAAGTTTCATCCGAATCCACCCAGCAGTTCTTGAGATATCTTGTCCACAGACAAACAAACAAACATGACTGAAAACGATATCTCTGCCTTTGCTAAGGCAGAGGTAATAATAATTGCCAGGGTCTTATGGGGTA
Organism: Octopus sinensis; assembly: GCF_006345805.1. Lineage (NCBI taxonomy): Eukaryota > Metazoa > Mollusca > Cephalopoda > Octopoda > Octopodidae > Octopus > Octopus sinensis. The sequence goes on from NC_043002.1 coordinate 19,422,813, forward strand.
TCCCATGCACAACCATGGATTATTTTATACAGTAAAGCCTTCTCTCAATTCTTACCATCAATCTACACTCATATAGAGTAAACTCAATTAACCATGGTAATTTTATTCTTTCCTACCATTCATCTCTGTCTACCCTATTCAACTGGTACTTAAAGAAGGCAATGAGGGTTTCCAAAATTTTAGAAATCTTTTCATATTTCTAATTTAGCCGGTTTTTGTTGACTAGCCTTTATAATCCTTACTTGTTGACCTATGATCAAAGGCATTCCAGCTGTGACCATCCTGTCTTTTTAACAGGAGCAAGGATTAGAGTATCTTCTTTCAAAGGGTGTGATTTGAGAGACATTTGGCTGCTGTTTCTAGAAAGTTAGGAAACCATGAAGAGGTTCCATCATTGACCCATTATGTGATTGGTTGATTATATGGCAACTTCAAAAACATAGGTATTGTTCCAGCTGTTTAGTTACTTAGCTACCTAGTAACTGTAATATATTTTTACCTAACATCTGTTTGCATGGTTGCATGGCTATGTGCAGTTTCTTTCTTCGAAAGTTTTATACCTTAGCAGCTTGATATCAGCAATTTTGGATCAGATACAGGGTAGAGGGAATGTTGTTTTTTTTTATTCTGATAGTGACAGTTTGTGCTTGTTGTCTTACTGCTTTCATTGGTGCAGGCATGATTGTGTGGTTATAACATTAGTTACACTATCTCATCGTTCCAGGTTCTCCATGGCCATTCAGACTGCTCGAAAATACCAGTCAAATCTTTATCAATTCATGCTATATTGTTTTACATGAAAAATACATTGGTCAATGTAGTCTTAAATATAAAAAACAAAAATATTTAAAAAATGGTCTTTAAACTAAACAACAACACTCTTCTCCTCTGCACATAGATTAAAAGGTAAATTGATCCTGCCAGGGTTTTGACAATGAACATTTGCAGTTGTCTGGTCAACTGAACATTCCATTCATTGAATGAGCATTTAACTTGCTCAGTATTCCACCAGACATTTGTCATCCCCAAGCAGAATTAGTTTGACAAGGTTGGCTTTTTGAATCACATGTTCAGTTCATCTGACTGGCTTCCACACATCTCTCTAACCAGTTTTACTTACAGGTTTGAGGTACCCTGAGGCTTTGTTGAAAAACATTGTCCAAGTTGCCATGCAGTGGAATCAAATTTGAGATTCCATTATTGCAATGCAAACTTTTTAACCACTTAGCATGCATGTATTTGTATATATATATATATATATATATATATATATATATATTACATATAAAGGCGGTTCTCCAGCATGGCCACAGTCAAATGATGGAAACAATTAAGAAAGAATATATATATATATATTAATTAGATAGATAGATATAGTCTTCTAAGGATTCATAAGACAGGAAAAACCAGGTATTTATAAACTTGTCAATAAAGAAGGTATATCAATATTTTTATAATGCAGTATTGGAAATTCATTTTAGCTAACTTTACCAATTATTTTTGTGCATAACAATTTGGGGAAAAACCCCTAACTCTTCATGTGTAGGGAGAATATGGTGACAGCATATTCTTCCTGCTAACCCTTCTGACATGAGCAGGGATTGGGTTTTTTCCTCTAACTCTTGTATGTGAAACTGATTGGTTAAAATGGTAGAAATGGATTTATAATACTGTATTGTATAAATGTGTGTGTGTGTGTGTGTGAAGTTACGTGGTCTCGTGGTTAGGGTGTTGCACTCACAGCTGCTGGATTTAGAAGATCTATTTCCAGACTGGGTGGCGCATTATGTTCTTGAGTAAAACCCTCATTTCACCTTACTCTGCAATCATTTTGATGTCTGATGTGTAAAATACTTGTGCACCTGTACAGGCAATGTTGATTTGAGGGAAGGTGTGAGCTAATTAATGTACAGCACATACATTTAGTTACTATAAACAAATCATCTGTGCAGATCGTTGAGCAAAATATGAACACTCATACATCGTCTTCAACAGGAAATCCCTTCACACACACACAAATATATATATGATCACATTACAGTAGAAAATAGATTATGTAACTCTATTCATTAGCTTTCAGCTAATGTGTATTACTCGATTCTTATTCTTTTGTCATTTATCAATTCACTTTGTATATGTGTTGCTGTTCACATGAGAGCCTAAATGAGAGAATAACAGTGAGATCACACCTCCTTAAGATTGTAGCTTATGGGTATCAATGATTATAAGTATGTTGTGTTCTAGCAACCAGTTATTTGTCCTGCTATAGCACTATAGGAAATCTGAATTATAAAATCTGTCTGTGTGTGTATGGTTATATATATATATATATATATATAGGCGCAGGTGTGGTTGTGTGATAAGTAGCTTGCTTTCCGATCACATGGTTCTGGGTTCAGTCCCACTGCGTGGCATCTTGGGCAAGTGTCTTCTACTATAGCCTCAGGCCAACCAAAGCCTTGTGAGTGGATTTGGTAGACGGAAACTGAAAGAAGCCCGTCGTATGTTGTACATATATATATATATACATATATATATGTGTGTGTTTGTGTGTCTGTCTTTGTCCCCCCAACATTGCTTGACAACCTATGCTGGTGTGTTTATATCCCTGTAACATTAGCGGTTTGGCAAAAAGAGACTGATAAAATAAGTACTAGGCTTACAAAGAATAAGTCCTGGGGTCGATTTGCTCGACTAAAGGCAGTGCTCCAGCATGGCCACAGTCAAATGACTGAAACAAGTAAAAGAGTATATGCACATACACACATTCTCACACTCATACACATAGATAACTGGTCTTTGTTGAACATATGCTTGCAAGAATGAGGTAACTGACTCCTGCTAAAAGCTATATTTCTCTTCCTTTTTGTCACCTTGACACCTGAGAATGATATGTATGATATCTACTGACCCTAAATTTTTCTTCCAAATATCTACAGAATGATTTACCAGTGCGGGGGATCCTAATGAACCAGTTCACTTCTCTCCTTCAGATATCTTCTAGAAGGAGGTATATGATGTCTACTGAATCTATGATTTCTCCCATTAAATTTCTGTTTAAACATGGTACCAAAGTCCACCTGAATTCTTATCTATCCTTTACACTGTGTGTTTGAATTATTTATTTGATGCTTAAAGAACTTATGTTGTTTTCTAGATGTCTGCCAAAATAGAGCACTTGACACTTTCAAACCTAGGTTCCTTTCATACAAAGAGAGCTACTACCATAATTCCTTGTAATCTTGTGTACATAGAATGTGTGTTTGTGTGTACATTGTGTGTGACTGTGTATATAAAATGTTTGTTTATTTGTGTACATAGTGTTTTTTTTGTTGTGTATGTGTACGAGCATATAATTTTTTATGTGTATATATTTATGTTAGATATCTATTTTTTTATCAACAATATAGTAACAGCTGATGTGTCAAAAATAATAATTGATTATAATGGCATAGGTTCATAATTCAGCTAGGAAAGTCACAGTTAACCTAACTCAACATATCATTGGTATTAATTTAATGCCTTACCCAAAATGTAACAGCAAAACTGAATACAGAACGACAACGACCACCATCAGCACTACTACTACTGATAATGGTCTCTGATTTAGGCACAAGGCGAACAATTTTGAGGGGAGCGTGTTAGTCAATTATATCGACCCTAGTACTCGACTAGTACTTTATTTTATTGACCTTGAAAGAAAGGAAATCTAAGTTGACCTCAGCAAGATTTGAACTATGAACATAAAGAGTTGGAAGAATTGCTATTGTGTATTTTGTCTGACAAATGATTCTGGTCATCCATTGCCCTTTGACCTGAATTCTAATGCTTAACTGACACTTATCCTGTCAACCTCCCACCTCCAAGTTGATTAAAAATGAAGTGAACTAGAATGGGATTTGAACTCAAAATGTAAACATCATTATCATGATCCTCTTTGTCATCATTTGACCTTCACATTGCATGTTGGCAAGGGTTGGATAATTAGACAGGAACTGATGGGTCCAAGGACTGCATCAGGCTCTAGTATCTGTTTTGACATGGTTTCTAAAGCTAGATACTCTTCTTAACATCAACCTCTTTACAGCATATACTGGGTACTTTTTTCATGCCACCAGCTCACAAGGCTATGAACCTGGTGTGGGTGGGACATGATGGCTTTATGTTAGATGAGGGTTTAAAGTATGAGAGAAGGAGCAGAGGTGGTTTCTTGTTGAGGAGTTAAAAGACTTCTCACATTTAGAAGAGAAGGCAATTAATCTGCCACTACATTTTTACTACTTCACATCTCTACCTATAACAGTAAAAATAATGATTTATTAAATAATTTGCAGGTGAGAGGCATTAGTTAATTAGCTCATAACATTTTATCCAACCCCTAGTCAGTCCTAACTTGATTTGAACTCAGAATGGAAAGTGATGTACCTTAATATTCCAAGATATTTTGTCCTTGAAGAAATGCTGTTGTGACTGAACTGACAAGTTGGATAAATTGCTGTTTGTCCAAGCAGAAGGTGCAGCAAGTTCGGGTGTGGTTGAGAAACTTCATGCTAATTGAATGGCCTTTCTCTTTGATGCAGTCTAAGCTGCCTAGGATAATTGACTATTCTCATCCTTCCAACTTTATAGCCTTGTGCTTATGTGAGAAATAATAATTATTATTGTTACTTGGGAATAATGAGTCACTCAGACGTTTATAAAGGAAGGAGAATGAGATTGTGTGGTGTTAATGCCTTTCTCAAGGACATTACTGATGTAAACAAAGTGAAACGACTTTAACCAGGAATAGAAACTGGGTCATTAATAATTAAAAATGATTATAAATTATCTAAATTAAGATGGTTATTAATTTTAAGAAGATTTTATTTCATGATTTATATTTTATATGGATTATTCCATGATCTAATGTCATGCACATACACATGCTCCCATACATTTTCAGATATTACTATGCAAGTGCAAATCACTTTCTCTCTCTCTCTCTCTCTCTCTCTCTCTCTTCACACACCCACATATTATCAGACCTAAATCCCTCCCTTTCATAGATGTACAAATCTTTTTCAATACACTCACAAATATTCAATCCTAATTCTCATTCTTACCCACACATACACACTCACATGCACACATGCATTCACACACTTAAGTTTCATGCTTTTTCACATTTCCTGATGTATGTGTACACACACACACACACACACACACACATGTGCACATATGCATACACACAGGTGTTTCTATTTACACACCAGGAGGCTTAAAGTGCAAATAGTGCAGCATTTAAAAACTAAGTTATTCAAGCATAAGAGAAAATATTATGCTAAAACCAGCATGAGATAATATTGGATGAAATTACCTTAAAATCCTCATCACTAAATCTGACACTTTCAAGACATGATTAATATCATCATCACCACTACCACCATCATCATGACCATCACCATCATCCATACCATCATTACCAGTACCATCATTACTGCCTTTATTACTATCATCATAATCACTATCATTATCCCTACCATCATCACCATCATCATCATCATTACTACTACCATCATCGTCTTCACTCCATCATCATCATCATCACTTGCTAGTGATAAAGTTTCTGTACAGTCACTTAAGCTGCTCAAAAAAGCAGCCAAACGTCTGCAGCAAGCTTCCTGGACTTTTGCAATTGCAACCATATTTTAAAAAAATATTGGTGCAGTATGCTATACATTGATTAAGAGAAAGCTATATTGAGAAATATAGCTTTGCAACAAGGACAAAAGTCATCATCATCATCATCATCACTGTCATGGTAGGAAAAGAGAGGGTGAAAGCATCTGTATAGAGGCTTATCCCATCAAAGTTAATGAATATTTTCATTAACCCCCACCCCACCCCTGGCCGTGTCAGTGGGAGAAAACAGGTGAAGTTAGAATTCACAGTGGATTGGGAGGAATGAGATTAAGATTGTTAATGTTATTAGTTGAAATGGTGCAGATATTTGCGAGAATCAGTTTGCAGAAACTTTACAGTATTTAATTTGAGTTCTATTCACTATTCTGCATTCAAATCTTGCCTTTGACTTTGTCCTTTTAATTCCTTTTGGATGGGAGTGATTTGATAAAAATACATTCCAATAAAATTCCGTCTCCTGTAGAATTAGAAAATTGTGAATAATTGAAAGAAATCATTTTCATCACTTCTGTTGATTAAAGAAGGAGTGAAAACTTAAATATTTGAAATAAATGCCTTTATAGTAGAACCAGAAAGAAAGTGGGATTTAGCTTTCAAGAAAATTTAATCCTACCTCCTTTAACATGAATGTCCTAATATTGGATTTGAAAGAAATACAGAATGGTTGATCTCATCCATGTTAATACAGACAGTTGTGCATAATTCAATGGCGACGGGGATGATTAGGAATGTTGGCAATAGCAAAACATCAGTTAGGGATTCATTTACAAATAGGAGGAGGAAAACCTTATTCTCTCTCCCTTAGAATTAAACCTGGCCAAGTTGAGTTGACCTCTATCCTCTTTTCCTTTACATCAGTTCTGAGACAGTGAGGCAGCCTCTACGTAGTTATGCAATCTGCTTGAAATAACAACCAAATTTCCTTCAAACCAGACTTAACATATTTAAAAGAAGGTAGTTTAAATTTGAAGATGTAGTTATAGGTATCATGTCTGAGAATATGATTGGATGGTCATAGCTGAAATGCCTTGATTATAGGTCTGATTGACTAAACTCCACACACAACTTATCACAAAACAAAGATGTGTTTAGTATATTTTTGAATAAAAACTAGAACAAGGGTAGATATTGTATACTGAATTAACAGGTTGCCCCTAAATATCTAATGAAACTCTAGATCTGACCAGAAATAGTTCAATGTCATCATGACTTGGCACTACAATTAATATCATTGCTATAACAAAACAATATATGAGAGTAAACACAGTATGGTTTGAGCCAGACTCTAAAATAATTGCATAACTAGAATATCTGGCATGCTGGATTTGTGAGTCATCTGCAAAACAGTTGATCAGTTGTTTTTGATACCTTGGATAACTGGGAGAGAACTTACTGAGACTAAACAAAAGTAAATAAAGAAAAAAATAATCAGATAAAATTGAAAATATGTGCAAAACAATAAAAAGAATTTTAAAAAGCCCTAACTGTGGACAGTGAAACAATTATGCTGTGCTTTATCTTCTCATCAATAATACACAGAAATAAATACTAATACTTGACAAACAAGATTCCCCAGAAATATCAAAAACTCAACTGACATGGGTAGACATTTCACAAAAGAGAATTATCAGAAATTATTGTACTTAACTTTAAATTCATAGCTGTCAGTAATACTCCAAAACTCATTTACAAAATTTCACATGAAATTCATTACAACTCTTTTTATAGTTTTCTGGTTTTTTTTTTTTTTTTTTTTTAATATTGTCTACCGGTTTTGCTACAGTTTAATTCTCTTCTCCATACTTTTTTTATTTATCAATCTGTTCAAGATTCCCATTTTCCAGATCATATTTTTGTTTACAATTTCTCAGGCACAAGAACCCATTGTACCAAGACTCAACTCTGGTTTTTGTGGTGCTCAGCTGAGAAAAATTCCTCCCAAGCCTAGGAATTTTAAGTTATTGCAGATAGCTTTTTTCTGCAATGGAATTGAACTCAGCATGCATATTAATTAAGTTGATATTGTTGCCACTGCTTACACTGTTGAACTAGACAATGTGCAGCACTTAGTAAGGGTTAAGTGTCTTGACAACCAGTGACAAGACACAAATAGGTGACGTCTCACTTGGTTGTCTAATTCTATTAATTTGGCCATCCAGTTAAAGGTTAAGTTTCTCTCTTCCCCCTTTCTCTTTCTCTCTGCAAGTTCATTACAGTTTTATGTAAAAGCCTATTTTGTGTTCCTAATATCAGTTTGTTATAACAGGAAGCAAACGGATATTTTATTGAATTCCACCAAAATCTTTATTGATTATGAAAATTGATTGAAACACATAGGCAGTCTACTGTTGCAAGAAATATGGTCAGTAATGGGTTAAACACTTTGGTTGTAGTCTGCTGTGAAAAGAAATAGGTCAATAATGGATTGTTGATATTTAACTCTGGGTTGTCAACCATGACTGAATTATATATGATAAAAAGTATTCTAGCCATGAATGTCTCAACTTAGGTTTTAATGTTTTTTTTTTGTTTTTTAACACATGCTTTGTTATTTTTTAAGACAGTAAGGTGTGGTTTGAGGAAATTTTGGTTGCTATTATCAGCATGTTGAATGACATTGTAGGGTTTCCCTGGTTGGTTTGGTTTAAACACATTGATAATAGTTTACTGTTGCATAAAATATGATCGGTAACAGGTCCTTTTTTTTTAATCCCAAGTCAGCCTCAACTGATTTATGATCAAGAATGTTGAATGACCACATAGTGATTCCCTCATTTGCTTGGTCAGATTTTAAAAGTGATATGGTCAGTAAGGGTTTTTGTTATTGTTTAGTTCCAGGTTAGACCTGAGTGAGTGGGCATTCCAACCATGACCATCCTGGACCTTTTTTTGTGTAATGGTTAACATTCTGGACTTTGAATCCAGCAATCCAAGTTCATGTCTTGGTGAGATGTCATTACTTTAGGCATGGATGTGACTGTCAGGTCCAGGAGCAGCTGTGTGGTAAGAAGTTTGCTTCCTAACCTCATGGTTCAAAGTTCAGTTGCACTGTGTGACCCCTGGACAAAGGTCATAAACCCTGGCTGACCAAACTCTGCTGAGTTGATTTGGTAGATGGAAACTGAAAGAAACCTTTCATCTATATACATATATACATACATACATGCATATCATCATCATCACCATTATTTAATATCCGTCTTCCATGCTAGCAAGAGTGGGGCGGTACCACAAGAGCCAGCCAGGCCGAAGCCTGCACCAGACTTCTGTGACTGTTTTGGCAGGATTTTTACAGCTGGATACCTTCCTAACACCAACCACTGAGCAGAGTGGACTTAGTGCTTTTTATGTGACACAAGCACAGGTGAGGTGAATAATGCTTTTTACATGGCACAAGTACAGGCGAGATGAGTAGTGCTTTTAACATGACTCAAGCACAGGCAAAGTCAGAACACCAACCACTTTACAGTGTGGACTGGGTGTTTTTAAGTGGCACCTGCACTGACAAGGTCACCAAGTACTTGCAAGACACTTTTAAGAGGGGAGGAGGCATTGGAAGAGGTGATGATGACAGGGTTATAGTGAGATACAGGTGTCTTGCTGTAGAGGAAGTTCAAGGTCACCCTGCCAGAAAGAAAAAGATCAGGAATGAAGACAAAAACAGGTGTGCTACCACAAAGAAAATACCTGGTTGCCCAACCTGAGGGAAGTGCAGGAGAAAGAGAGAGAGAGTGGGAGCCAGCAGGATAGAGATGGTGGGAAAATGTCGGGCATACTCACAAGGAACAGGGATCAGAATATAAATGAAATGGTTGAGTAAAGGAAGAGAGCAATATAGATAGTAGCAAGTGCCAAGGCATATCTTTGAGGTTCAAATGCTATAATATAAGTGGCAGGATATTGCAAAGGAAGTGTGAGTAAATGGCAAATGACCTGGGTATATATAATAGAGTTGTAGGGACTACCGGATAGATATGATACAGAGGAACAGGGTTGCGAAGACAGGATTGGGGAGTGAGAGCTAGGCATAGTGTATGAAAGAGGAAATGTGAAGAAGAGAAGAGATGTAGGTTGGTTTATTGGGGTAGGGCGAGGGAAAAGTATTCTTGTTATATGTGAGTGGAACACCCAGTTCGGAGGGCTAGCAGATAGCAATAATAGAATGAGACAGGGCATGTGGGTAGAACGCACAGGTCAGGGGCAAGCGGAGACGGAGAGCAATGATACAGTGGCACAGGGCCAAGAGGACAGGAGTGGGAGGTGATCACAGTACATGAAGTCGAAATGTGAGGAAGAGAGATTTATAGATGTAGTTTGATTTGCTGTGGTAGAGTGTGTGAGATGTTTTCTTGTTAATCGTGGGTGGAACACACTGTGCTTCTCGAACTCAGTTTTGTCGATGTGGGTAGGTCTTCTCAAGAACTTCATATCACCAGACATCTCGGTCCATTGTCATTTCCTCTGTGAGGCTCAACTTCCTGATATATATACATAGATATTATATGTATCTTTGTGTCTGTTTGACCCCTACCACTGTTTGACAACTGATTTTGGTGTGTTTACATCCCTGTAACTTAGTGGTTCAGCAAAAGCGAATGATAGATTAAGTATCAAGTTTAAAAAATTAAGTACTGGTGTCGATTCATTCAACTAAAATTCTTCAAAGCAGTGCCCCAGCATGACTGACTCAAGTAAAAGATAAAAGATATATTATGTTTATATTAACTAATACAGCCTTCGTTTTTTTAAGACAACAGAATGTTATACAAAGATTTATTGTTGTTTTACTAACAGGTTGAAAAACTATATAGAGGTATACCTTATTGGGTTGTTTGATAATACTAATTAACTGACTAATTTTATCAAAAATTTTGAAATAATTGGAAGCTTTTTGCATAAATTTTAGCAGCCAACACCTTGTTTCTTAGCTGTTCTCACTCTTTCTCTCTTTTTTTTCTCTCTTTTTTGTGTGTGTAATAGAGAGATAGAAAATAATATGTATGTGGCCTGTCTCATTAGATCAGGATGGAAAATAGTCTTTAAATAACTTTCCAATTAACATATATATATATGTATATAAATATATACACACATATGCACATACACACCCATATATATATATATATATATATATATATACACACACACACACATATGCACATACACACCCATATATTTATACACACACACACACACATATGCATATATGTATGTATGTGTAGATAGACTGATAGATAAATATAGATAGACAGATATGAACGCAAACAAAAAGTAAAATGATAAATTAATTGGAGCCACTATTACAACGAACAACACAATAGTAGTAGTGGTTGCAGTAGTAGTAATACTGGGTAATGAGAAAACAACTTCAGCATTGTGAAAGCTATATATACAATATAAGGAAGTTAGCAGACATAAAGAAGTAGTGAGTGTTAATGCTGGAGAGCTGTTCCTTCCATACCATTATGGAGAAAACAGCCAAAATAATGGATGTTGTGTCTGTTAGTCATATGACTTATCTTAAGGAAACGTTATAGTTGTAAAAAAAAAAAAAATGTGGAGGAGTATAATCACGGTCAGAAGCCATTAAGTCTGATAAAATAGTCATAAATATATATATTATGAGGTGCAGGCATGGTTGTTCGATAAGAAGTTTGCTTCCCAATCACATGGCTTTGGGTTCAGTCCCACTGTATGGCATCTTTAGCAAGTGTATTCTACTATTGCCCTAGGCCAACAAGAGCCTCATGAGTAGATTTCTCAGGTGGAAATTGAAAGAAGGCTGTCATCAATCTATGTGTATGCGTGTTACTGACTACTTGTCTTCACCTAACGTTATAATTGCACACAAGTGTCGCCCTTATTTGTTTCCAATCTTGTGTGCAAATATGTCTGTTCTTGAGGAAATATCACCTTACTTCGAAAAAGGTCACACTTTCAAGACCGATAAAGACTCATTGGTATAGTAATGTTGATCTAAACTACCTGCAGCCCTGGCTCAAATTTTGCAGCCTACATGGATCGATTGAATCATTTAGAGTAGCCAGTTGATGCCTTGCAGTAAGTGTTCTAGCCTTTTACATTCTGAGTTCAATTCTCCTGGAGTGATAAAATAAATTATCAATTAAATACTGGGGCACATTTAATTGAGTCAAATTTCCCTGCAAATTTCTTGCCTTGAGCCTAAATTAGAAACGATTATTATTAAAGAGTGGGGGATAGCAGACTTGTTAGTGTCAAAATAAGTTAGAACATTGATGTGCATGTGTACACACACATTCATGCATTATAATGACAACTGATGCATGCAGTATGGAAACTTAACAAAGAAAAAAATATACTAGGTATATGTGTAATCTAAAGTAAAAGAAGAAAAATATCAGCAAAGAGAATACAATGCTATGTGAAAGGCATGAAATTGATATTGAAGTAAGAGAAGTTATAGAAATTCTTATTCAGTAAGTGAAATGAAAATGCAGAGAATACAAAAGAGTTTTGAGAATGGAACAAAGCAACTGAAGCAAAATAATATGTTCCAAGACGATTAACGAAGATTTTAAAAAGAAATTTAAGAACAATTAATAAACTCGTTGAATGAAAAAATAAATTTTGGAAATTTTAGAAAAGATTTGAGAAGAGAATAAAACCTATGTAAAATCATTATGAAAATAAATTAATAAAAGAACTCAAAGCAAAATGTGTGTGTGTAGATATATATATATATATATATATATATATATACACACATATGTATATAGTTTATTCTTAAACGAAAATATTGCTGACAGTGACAAATAACCAGCATCGTTGTTGTTGTTTAGCCACTGGTTAGTCATGGTTGAGCTGATTTATGATCAAGAAAGTCCAGCCATGAATATCTCAACTAATGTATCCTTTTTTCAGTATAGTTGTGTGTGATTTTAGGGAGGTTTGGTTGCTATTTTAACAGGTTACATGACCATTTTGAGGTTCCTTTGTTTTTTCAAAGTATCACGGCAATAGGCTATAAGATGCAAAGCAGTCTTGGAATTAATAAAAATCAGAAGTTGAGGATAAAACACCATCATAACATTTGCTTCCTGCCAAAGTTTTCCTGCAGCCATTACTGCCATTTAGGCCGGGTATCAGCGGCATCAATCTCACTATTCAATAAGGTCCTACATTAGTTATTGACATTGCTTTTCCTCTTTTGACTAACATAAATGAAACAGTGCATGATATTTTGACCTGTTAAAAATAACTGCCAAATCTCCCTCAAATTGCATCCTACCATCATAGAAAGGAAAATATTAAATATGGTGTTTGTGGTTGCAGAGTACCTTAGAAAAAGGTCTTGGCTCGAATATCTTTGATCATTGGTCTGCTTCATCATGGCTTAGCAACAACCATTAATTTGTGAAAAAGAAAATGTCCACAGGAGTGGCTGTGTGGGAAGTAGCTTGCTTACCAAGTACATGGTTCCAGTCTCAGTCTCACTGCATGGCCTTGGGCAAGTATCTCCTACTATAGCCTCGTACCAAATGGCAGTAATGGCTTCAGGAAAACTTTGGCAGGAAGCACATGTAGACAGAAACTGAAAGAAGCCTGTTGTATATATATATATATATATATATATATATATATATTATATATATATATAATGTGTGTGTGTATATATATATATATATATATAAATGTGTGTGTGTGTATATATATATATATATATAAATGTGTGTGTATATATATATATATATATATATATATATATATATATATTTCATATATACATGTGTGCGTGTGTAGTTTTGTGTGTCTGTGTTTGTCCCCTCACCATCGTTGGACAATCGATGCTGGTGTGTTTATGTCCCTGTAACTTAGTGGTTTGGCAAAACAGACCGATAGAATAAGTACTAGGCTTACAAAGAATAAGCTCTGGGATCGATTTGTTCAACTAAAGGCGGTGCTCCAGCATGGCTGCAGTCAAATGACTGAAACAAGTAAAAGAATAAAAGAATAGCTTAAATAAATTAAGAGATTGCCTGAAATGTTGGAATTACACAGCTACAGCAGTCCCAAGTTCCCAACTAAGAAAACAAATTATTTCCAAAATTATTGATATATTGTTTCTTTTCTTTTTTATGCACATTCTTACTACAGAAACCAAAATGTAATAAGTAAGAGGATTGATTAATATTTGAAATTGAACTACAATAAAAACAAAAAGACTTTTAAAAGGCTGTATAGCTGGAAAGATCAACTTATAACATTGAAATAGTATTAATCCTTTAGCATTTAAATTGACTATATCCTGCCCAGATATTCTATCTGTTGTATGTTCAAACTGGCCAAATCCAGCCACATGCACCTACCCTAGAATGTCATTCTAAAAATAAGCAATCACATCATTAGAATTTTGAGGCTATAAGATAATGTGTGATTAATTCAAAACAATATGAATAAATAAACATCTCAAAGAGTAGTCTAAATGCTAAGGGGTTAAGTAAATGAAAAGAAACCTTGCTTAAATATCTCATGATACTGTTCCTTAAAGTACCCAGGTTCTGTTTCCTATAGTTATTCAGTTTATCATTGTTGATCAAGATAAAATAGGGAAGAAAAATATTGAGTTACAGTACATGTAGGCTAACATTCAAAATGAGCAAATGATGGAGCTGTATGTTGTCACAACCTCCTAGGAATAACAGCCAAATCCCCCTCAAATCATATCCTACTCCCTTATAAAAAGGAAAGACACTGGATAACCTAGTCCTGGTAATTAGTCTGGTGCATGCGTGGGAATGAAACCAACAGTGAAGCAACTATGATAACACATCTGCTCAATAAGCACTAACCAAGAGGTTAACTCTTATACCACTAGTGTCACCACTACCATTACCTCATCAAGAACAAGTAACATCTGAAATTGTCCACACTCAGAAGTAAACATTCTGAAGTGCTTTCCTTTCACCATTACTGTTCAGTCTAGCCTCTGCATCTTCAAGTGCTGGTATGGGTACAAAGTCAACAGTAAAATATATATATATATATAATCTGAACAAAAATAATGATTTTTAACATTAGCACACAATATTGACTCCAGTACTTGACTGGTGTTTATTTTCTTGAAACCTCTACCGTTGGAAACATGAAAGGCAGGAAATGAAGTGAAAACAAAAAGGGATGTAATTAAATATCACAAGTTATTTTGTCTGCTGCTTTTCCAGTTGTGCCAATGCACAAATCATTAGCACACCAGGCAAAATGCTTAGTGGTATTTTGTCCGTCTTCACATTTTGAGTTCAAATTCAGTTGAGGTCAACTCTGCTTTTCATCCTTTTGGGGTTGATGAAATAAGTACCAGTATAGCACTGGGGTAGATGTAATCGACTTATCCCCTCCTCACAAATTTCAGGTCTTGTGCTTATAGTAGAAAGGATTATTATTATTATTATTATTATTATTATTATTATTATTCAGGGTGTGTACAAATGTTTAACTGTTGGATTCAATGTCCTTGATACCAAAGTTAGCCTCAGCAGAAATTGAACTCAGAGCATAAAGATAGATGAAATGCTGCTAATCATTTTGCCTGGCATGCTAATGTTTCTACCAGCTTGCTGCCTTATAATAATAATAATAATGATAGTAATAATTCTTTTATTTGTTTCAGTCATGTGACTATGACCATGCTGGAGCACTACCTTTAGTCAAACAAATCGACCTCAGGACTTATTCTTTGTAAGCCTAGTACTTATTCTATCGGTCTCTTTTGCCGAACCACTAAGTTACAGAGACATAAACACACCAACATTGGTTGTGAAGCGATGGTGGGGGTACAAACACAGATACACAAGCACACACACACGATGGGCTTCTTTCAGTTTCCGTCTACCAGATCCACTCACAAGGCTTTGGTCGGATAGTAAAAGACACTTGCCAAGGTGCCACGCAGTGGGACTGAACCCGGAACCATGTAGTTGGTAAGCAAGCTACTTACCACACAGCTACTCCTGTGTCTAATAATAATAATGATAATAATAATAATTTGCATGAAGGTTATAAAAGGGCATAAAATATTTTATAAACAGTAAAATTTATATAGTTTTTCTAATGCCATTGAATGTGGTTTTGACATGTGTACCAGAGCCATTTTCTAATGAGTCAAACTGACAATATTAACAAACACCAATGTTGAAATTAATCTGATTACATGAGAATCTGTTGCAGGTGAAGCATGCAAATATGTCAGTGTGAATAAAGGAGATGAGATGAAATATGTCAGAATGAAGCATAAGATTTAAAAGGAATACATCCAATGATTCAAAATATTTCTGAAATGCAAATTGAATTTCAGAAATGAAGTAATCGGCACTTTGACCATTCTGGCAGTAATTTACAACTTCAATATAATAAACTGGAAGTAACTCCAATTATCAAAGGAGATTCTCTACTAGGGTGTTCAACTTGTTAGAAATAACATTTAAATCATCCCCAAGTTCTCATCCTGCTGTCTTAGAAAAAAAGCACATAGTATATTGAATAATGTAGTCCTAAATACACTGTCTAAAACAAGCATAGGCAACATTTCTGAGAAACAAGCCACATGAGACATGGATAATCACTAGGTGGACTTTACTAAAAAATTTGAGGTAATTTTTTTTTGTTATATGTGCCATTTAGAAAGTCCTGTGCAAGCCACAGTTTGCCCATGACTGGTGAAAAAGAAAAAAAAATGCTGTGATGAATTTCATCATAGGCCTACTTGACCAGGGCTGGCTTTGGATTAAACTTCAACGACTAGATGAGAAATTCAGTCCTACTGCATGGCACCTTGGGCAAGTGTCATCTACTATAGCCTTTGGCCAACCAAAGCCTTATGAATGGATTTGGTGGATAGAAACTGAAAAAAGCCCATTGTATATATAATATATATATATACATCTAATTTAGGATAAAATTTTTCGAAAAAAATTCTATCAATGGCCAGCATATTAAAAAATACCTTTAAAGGTTAAATTTATAAACAATTTATAAGTAAATGCGCAGGAGTGGCTGTGTGGTAAGTAGCTTGCTAACCAACCACATTTCCAGGTTCAGTCCCACTGCATGGCATCTTGGGCAAGTGTCTTCTGTTGTAGCCCCGGGCCGACCAATGCCTTGTGAGTGGATTTGGTAGACGGAAACTGAAAGAAGCCTGTCGTATATATGTATTATATATATATGTATGTATGTGTGTGTGTTTGTGTGTTTGCGTTTGTCACCCTAGCATTGCTTGACAACCGATGCTGGTGTGTTTACATCCCCGTCACTTAGCGGTTCAGCAAAAGAGACCGATAGAATAAGTACTGGCCTTACAAAGAATAAGTCCCAGGGTCGATTTCCTCGACTAAAGGCGGTGCTCCAGCATGGCCACAGTCAAATGACTAAAACAAGTAAAAGAGTAAAAGAGTATATATATATATATATGCATATATGTTTTTGTCTGTGTTTGTCCCCTACTCCCACCCCATCATTGCTTGACAACTGATGTCGATATGTTTAGGTCCCTGTAACTTAGTAGTTAAGCCAAAGAGATCTGTAGAATAAGTACCAGGATTACAAAGAATAAGCCCTGGAGTCAGTTTCTTTGACTAAAACACTTTAAGGTGGTGCTCAAGCATGGCTGCAATCAAATGACTGAAACAGGTAAAAGAAAACAATTAACAATGTTACAATTACGTTTTCTAAAACCTGATACACAAGGTTTTATATATATATATACTCTTTTACTCTTTATATATATATATATTTATATTTGTAGGCACAAGTCAAAGAGTGTCCCTTATTTAATATTACACTCTTAAGGGAAGGAAATATCTTGGATAATGTAGTCTTAAATACAGTATACTCTAAACAAAGATTGAAAGATCAAGACTTGAACACTTTGCCCATAAGTCTACTCAATCTGTTGAGAAAATAGTAGGAAGAGGTGTTATACAGTTGCACAAAATGTAAAAAGCCTTTAAAATTGGTCTAGATACGTGGAAATGCACGAAACCTTGTATTACTTATGGCAGGATGACAAAGCTTCTAATATATATGGTAGAAAAACTTGACAAAGCTAAAATATTGCACCTGCTACACCAGGAAGTACAAATATGTATGGTATTTGATGCTGAGAAGAGAAACTGATCTCCTACGAACCACTTATTGCTTGCTTGGCAATCCTGTTATTTATTACATTACTGAGTCCCAGCCCTTCCATTTTCATCATCATTGTTTAACGTCCGCTTTCCACGCTAGCATGGGTTGGACGATTTGACTGAGGACTGGCGAATCAGATGGCTGCACCAGGCTCCAATGTGATCTGGCAGAGTTTCTACCGCTGGATACCCTTCCTAAGATACTATAATTCCTTTTGTTGCATTACCCCCAATTCCCAATTACTACTGGTCTTGCCTTTGCACTATCCAGTGCAGTATGGCTGGCTACAAAGTTGGTAGAAAGGAAATATGTAATCTGAATTTTTAAAAATTCTGATATTGCCCCTCAAAATTAACCTTAGTACTTGACTGGTGTTCATTTTCTCAACACCCCTTGCTGATAATGAAAGGGAGAAACAGAACTGAAAACAAAATGGGATGCAAATAAATGCCACAAGCTATTTTGTCTGCTGCTCAACCGATTGTGTCAATCAGCTAAGTAACTAAAATAATTTATATGAAAGATATTATAGTATATATAATATTAAAAGAAAACAAAGCAGTAATATTTTATTTTTCAGTTTTGTATCTGATTTGCAAGATTCTCAGCTTTTTCTTAATGCCATAAGAATTTATCATTCCAGTTAATTCATTATATGAATATATATGTTAGGAAAAGCAGCATTAATCATGCATATTTGAAGAAAACTTTACAAGCATAACTACAGAAGATAAAGACTTAAGGCCAGAGAAGTACATACAACACAGCAATATTTTCATGAACAATTCCCAAAGCAAATAAATATACCACATTGTAACAAACACCAATCAATATTGGGATTAATAATAATAATAATAATCATTTAAGATTAGAAAAAATTTAATTTTCAAAAATAATTCTCCAATTTTTATATAATTTGATGTAATTTTGTTGTTCTTTTTAATTTTAATTTAATAATGATTTCTACTTCTTTATTTTGTTCTCTTTCCTTCTTTCTCTCTCTATCTTTTGACTTTCTCATTTTTTTTCTTTCTGTCTGACAATTCCAATATCTCTTATTACTCTCTCTTTTCCTCCCTCCCTTGCTCTCTGTTATCTTAGTTTATCCATCTAACATTTTTCATTCTCCTTTACACCTCCCCCACACACTCTTAATCCATATGTATAAAATTGCTCTCTCTCTCTCTCTCCTCCCCCCATCTCTCGATACATGCACACACACAGACATACACATACACACAAGATCTGTTATTTCTCTTACAAAACTGCTATGAACAATTTCTATTTAAAATGTCTAGAAAACATTGTTTTTCTGTTTCTCTTTCTCTCTCTTCATTTATATCTGACTCTCTCTACCTCTATCTATCTGTCTGTCTGTCTATTTCTCTCTCTCTCTCTCTCTCTCTCTCTGTCTCTCTCTCTCTCTGTCTCTCTCTCTCTCTCTCTACCTCCCTATTCATCTACCTCTGTCTGTCTCAGTCTCTGTCACACTCTCTCATTATCTCTCTCACTTACTCTCTCTGATTCTCTCACTCTTTATATTTATAGTTATCTCTATCCGTCTTCGTATGGCCCACTCTCTCCTTTCCCTTCCTTGCAGTCCTCTTCCTCTCTGTTGTCTCTTCTTAGCATTCATCTCTACCTGCTCACATTTTTTTATTCCCCACTCTCTCTCTCTCTCTCCTGCCTTCTTTTGTATATCTCTGTTGCGCTTTTTAACTTTTTTTTTCTTTTACAAAACTTCAAGAAAATCTGTGTGTGGGCATTATTGTACGTGTATGCACTTTTTTTTGTGCATGCACTCACTCACGCATGCCTGTTATTTCTGTTTTGAAACTTTTCTGTATTTAACAGAAATCTAAGGAAACCAGCTGGGCTATTCAAGTCCAAACAAAACATTAAAACACATTAACATCCGGAATGAATTTATATAAAAAAATCTTATTTAATTAAACTATTTTATCTATTTCACTACTATTTTCCATAGAATGAATACTACAATCTTCCCTCTACTTTCTTCTTCCTCCAATATCATCACCTTATTTTCTGAACATGCCAACAATGGATCTCTGTATGATCACCTAGCTTCCCAAAGATAGCAACTAATTCCCTTTCATATCACATCAGCTGAAGAAATATGAAAGGAAAAGTATAAAAAACGGTAAATAGAATTCATGGCTAAAATGCTTTTGACTAAGCCTTTTCTTGATAGGGGATGAATTATAGTTTAAGAAGGAACTACAACTATTTTCTGGAAGATTCATCTTTTTTTTTTCTTGAAGTCATTGAGTGGATGGATAAGTGATTCATGTTAATATTCATCAGTTCAAATCAATGGCAAGCATTTTCTTTCTTAGTTGAGCATTGCCTTGGTTATCAGAAATATATTGGAGATTTTCTGAGGCGAAAAGTCACTATATCTCATCTCTCATCCATAAATGCCTGTGAACCTAAAAGATCAAGTAACTGGCTTCATTTGCTACTTGAATTCATGGAATTTGTATTTTACTTGTATAATTTAAATGTTTCACCTTAGGGCTCTTGGTTAAATGATTAAAAACAAAAATTTTAATTTACTCAAATTATTGCGTTTTTTATTTTTGTTTTATTTTAGATCTTAGCACCATCTCCACACTTCTTTTCCTTGTATATATCATTTGATTATTTTCATTTTATATTACTTATTTGATTATTTTCAACTATGTATCTTCCACCTTCTCTTAATAAGCTGTTTGCAAAAATGGCTTCTTGACTCTCAAGCATAAAATTGTTTGCCGTTACATTCCAATTTCCAGCCCACACATGTGCTGTTTCTTCTGCTTGCCTTTCCTCCCACTTCTGTATTGAGCTCAGTTTCTTTGAGCAAGTTGGTCTCCTGCCACCTTCACTCAAACATTCCCAAGTCACTTGTCTCTCTTCCTCTCGGTTTATATGTTGTCCTTTGCTCCTTAAGTAGTGCACCAACTCTTATGATCACCCCTACCTTCCCAGAGCATTGTCCCTCTGGAATCCCTCCCTGCCAATGTTTTCTCTACAGCTGTTGACTTGCAACTGTTCAAAGGAAAAAGGAACCATATAAACTCCACTAGTAAGGGAAGGTTTGAAAGGACTGTGGGTGCATACCTTCCTCCAGCTCAAAACAGTAAAAAGGAGTAAAAAAGTAACTTTATTTCAAATGTGAAGTAAAACCCACATTACAATTTAATTTTAAATGTAAAGTTTATAATTTTTAATTGTAGAACTGTTATAAGATTTCAGCTAGTTAGTTGGCAGTATATTAAGTAACCTTACCTTTCCTGAGGTCTCAGTGTAATTATGAAAATAATAGTTAAGCTGAACTGAGGTTAATTTGGTTAATATTTATCAACCAACGATCTTTTGTTTCATTAATCTCCCAGTTTTTACATGTGCATAAACTCTTTTGTTTGTTTATTTTGTAACAATCTTTTCTTTTTCACTTTCTGTTGTTCTAGATACAGAAATATATTGATTTTTTGTTTAGCCACTAGATTTCTGATTTATAGACAAGAGAGAATGAAAGTATGTTATGTTCATACATTTTTCATTGGTATCAGTAATATGAGAGTGGAATGACTAAATATAAATACTGAAAGCAGAATGCAGATTAAATATATTCTTCAATATGTTTATTGTATTTGATTAAACTATTTAATTAAACAGATCTACAATTAAAAAACAGACCATCCTGTTTTTTTTTTTCTTGTACTCCTCTTTTCACACACAAACATCATTTGCAAGTAACATAAACGGACATCATACCAGATCTGCACTGCTTCTATGAAAAGAGATCTTTTAAATATATCATTCTTCAACAGTTATTTGATGCCTTCTTCATCTGACCATTTTTGATTCTGATTTAGTACTTATTTCCCAGGTAGATGCACCAGGAAAAATAATATAGTAGAGTTATATGCTTAAATCAAAAGGTACAATAAAAATGAGCCTGGCAAGGTTTGAACTCATGACAAATTTAATCACTTAACACTTGATACCAATGTATCTGAAAATGCATCTCATGCTATGTTATAAAACATCTCATTTTAAAGTGTTCAGTTTGTCATTTTACTAAATCCAACCAGACTCTTGATTATTTTAAAAATTGACTATTGTTTAACCCTAGGCAGGCCCATCTTAACTGCATTCTAGGCCCTGAACAAATCAGTGCACTTGACCCTATAGTATTTATTTATTGACAACAAGCTGCAGCATACTTAGATCAGAATTGGAGCCTTAGACCTGTGATGCCCCTGGCTAACTTCCCAGTGTACCCATGCCTTAAAGCAGCATTGACATCAGGTCTGCTCTAACCCAACAGACTTGTGATCAAAGGCATTCCAGCTGTGATCACTCTTTCTTTACAAATATTTAAGACTACATTGTTCAGTGTCTTATTTTTTTTAATCACTAGATCAAATTTTGAAAAAATTTCCATAGAAGCCCCCTTGTTGACTTGTTTCAAAATTAATGGAAAGATTTAAACAGTATTTTATAAGAAATATGGTCACAAAACAGTTAAAACATTGTATTTTAATCACTTTGTACTGCAATTATTTATTTCTATATATATTCAACTTTAACTGAATTTTCCAATGCCTTTTTCCCTTGGATAGTAGCCAGACCTAGTTTTGGTAGAATATTGATAAAATTACAAGAAAGAGAAAAATAGAAAAGAGCTTCTTAGTTTTAATAAATGTTATCTATACTGATACCAGCGGGTGATTTTCTGCATGATTGGTCTACTTTAATCCGCCCAACATTTTTGTCATTTCCTGTATTAACCTCGATCCTATTAAGTCAATTCTGTGACTATTTTTGGTCTGAGTTCCCCCTGACACACTTTCTTGAAATACTGTTGTTGTAACTTGAATGCAATTTAAGTATTTTCTCTGCAGGCTGCTCAAACCCAAATGTTCTATCATCTTATTGATTGGAGCTATCCAATATACTTCTTAATGGTTTGGGAAATAGGAAGTGTTCATGACCTTTACAGGCCCTATGAAACTGGTGAGACTGGTACAGTTGTTGTCCACTTTGAAGTCTGCAGGAAAAATGTAGATGGAAAGGAATTTTCAGAGTTGATATCCTGAAGGGAATATTAGTTAGTGCAGAGTCTAACTGATTAGAATTAGTTGAGATCCTCAAAAGTAATAACAATTATGATTTCTCACATTGAAAAAGGTCACAACTTTTTAGAGAAGGAGTATGGTCAAATCATTTGACTCAAATATATGCTTGCTACTTACTTTATTGATACAAGATCTTGGTAGGTTTTGAACACAGTACATATACGGTATCACCAAATATTATTAAAAGTTTAGTTTGAAGATTTACTATTCCACAATACCAGTAACTATAGCATCAACAAATCTGCATGACTGTGGCTATTTAACCAATAACAATAGTAATTAGTAAGCATTTCTGTATTGCATGAGTCCCCTCTATATATTCATCTTTCCTAAAGACTACCCTTCCCAGTCACATTTTTACTTCCAAATTCATGCTTAATTTACATACACCTGTCTATACTTCCTGCATACAAACACCCTTTTGTGTACACTTATCAATTTATTATAGAATATGAGAAAAAAATGAATCAATGTGAATTATGTTTATAAAAGATTAACCATTCTTTCTGTCTGATGATTCATGCTAAAACTACACTGTTATTGATGAAAATATTGTGCAACAACAATGCATATAATAATTAACCTCCTTACCCCTGAAAATCTGGCAGTCAAAGCAATGTTGAAATAACAAAACAAATTGGCCCATACAAGTATTTGCTGTGCTGATATCATTTATTGATTGAATGTTTCCATAATTCCAAGAGGAATCATTTGGGTGCTCTCAGCATTGCAACAAGTGGAAAATGCGGTGAGTTGGTAGTTACAGCATAATGCTTGGCTTAATGGATTTGAGTATTTAATTACTTCTTACTCTACCTTTACAATGTTAATTCTGCCGTATTTTGTTGTTTCCCAGACACCTTTCTTTGAGTTCTCTTGTTGTAATGTAAATGAAATGTATCTTGTGTGTTTTCACTCATATTTGCAAGCTCTCTGAAGCTGGCGAGATAGATACAATTGATGTTCATTTTGAACATCTGTAAGTTGAAGTTTGTGGGAAGCGTTGGTAGGAAGGAAATTCCAGGAAGCACACCTCCTGGGAAGGAAGAAAGGAATAGTAGTTAGAAATGAATTTATTGTAATTATCATTGTTATTATTATTTCTATGGTAGTGAATGTATGGATCAGTAGAGTGCTAGAAAAACATCCCTTGCAGTGTTTGGTTATGATTCTTAAATGTTTTGTGTTCAAATTCCACTGATGTTGACAAAATCAACATCAGTTAGATTATTTTCTATTGGGCAGGTTTCAGATCCTGCCATCTTTAAACTTGGCAGGATTTAATTCATTTTGATTCGATACTGCTGATAAGGAAGGGGTGTGGTTGATTGAATTTAATCCATTATATTACTGATATTTTTTATCTAGAAAAAATATGAACTGAGATTGTAGAGATATTGAAAGATACAATTACATGCTCTAAACTATTATGCCTAATATTACGCTATTTCTACCAAGTCAGTCTTTCCTGCTTGTAATACACATGAAGACCACCCTAATGATTCCTAATGATTCCTCTTGGCATTAGGTAAGCAGCCAATCAATAACTGACTATGGTGAGTTTAGACCTCATGAGGTAGAAATATACAAATAAATATGCTTGTCATTTCTCATCCAACATACGTTAAGTTGAATTTCTCTTTATCAATAACAAACTCAACATGCACAAGAAGTCATAGTCACTTGATGTATGCTCAGTATGCTACACGTATTATTAGATCAATCTTGGAGGAATAAAGGGAATATCACAACCACTAATTTGGAGGGCTTGGCACCATAATTTTAATTAACCTCAGTATTAAATTGGTACTTGTATTATTGACTCAAGATGGATAAAAAGCAAACTGAAACCCAGTAGAATTTGAACTTGAAATATAAAGAGCAGTAACTAAACACTACAGCACAGTTTTCCCCATCACTATCCACTGGCCACAGAAATCAATTGGTACTTATTTTATTGATCCTCATAGAAAAGACGACATTCAGTCATGAAAAAATTTGGACTTGGATTTTATAGGGACATAACTAAATTCCACAGAGTATTTAGTTTGATTTAGTTTTGCACTTTAATATTTTCTGCAACTAACAATTGCAAAGATAACAACAGTTATAATAATAATAAGAAGAAGAATGATCTTTTATACTGACACAAGGGTTCATATGTATAGTGTGGTTTTAGTTGATTAAATCCAACTTAGTTCTTTCGCTATGTCAATCTTGGAAAACTTCAGGATAAAGTCAATGTCAGTAAAATTTTAGCTTGTGATGTTAAAGAATGAAACCAAATACTGCAAAGGTTGCCATTGATTCTACCATTCATCATTCTAAAAATAGCAATAGTAATTATCATTAATGACAAATTCTACCCTATCAAAGTATGAAATGAGAATGCAGAGATAAAGCAAGATGCAATTAGACACTCTAAACTATTATGCTTTGCATTACATTATTTCTGTCAGGTCACAGCCTTTCTCACTTGTAATACATACCATGACCACCCAAATGATTCCTCTTGGAATTATGGAAACATTCAATCAATAAATGGTCTCAGCACAGCAAATACTTGTATGGGCCAATTCGTTTTGTTATTTCTACATAGCTTTGACTGCCAGATTTTCAGGAGTAAGGAGGTTAATTATTATAAGCATTATTGTTGCACAATATTTTCACCAATAACAGTGTAGTTTTAACATGAATCATCAGGCAGAAAGAATGGTTAATCTGTTTATAAGCGTATTTCACATGTGATTCATTTTTTCCCTCTTGTTCTATAATAAATTGATAAGAGAGTGCATAAAAGGTGTTTATATGCTGGATGTATACACAAGTGTATGTAAATTAAATGCCAATTTCAATGTAAGCATATGACTGGGAAGGGAGTTCCAGAATGATGATGCAGTCCTTGGGAAGGAAACAAATATGAAACCTTTTATAAGGAACCCAGAGGGAGAGACATGGCAGCATGATAGGAGGAGAGGAGATGGGTAGAGTAGGTTTACAAAAGTATTGATTTCAAGGTGAGATCTGTATAAGTTATCAGGAATTGTTAGGGTTAGAGAATTTGATGATTTTAACTGGACTATTGTTCATAGGTATGAGGAATATAGTATTGTAGCATTTGTTTCCTTGGAATATATGTTAGAATTTTGATATAAAAAAAAAACTGAATTGCAAGTTCTCTTTTCAGAATATCTATTTATGAGGGATGAAGTTGGAGTGTTGAGGTTGCATATTGACGAAACCTGTGTTCAAAAAGGGAGTTGAGGAATGTAGGATTATGTTATTAGTGTAAAATGAGTTAGCATGAAAGTTGATATTTTTGTTAGCATTGTCCTAGGTGCAGATATGGGTGTATGGTTACAAAGTTTGCTTGCCAACCACATAGTTTCAGGTTTAGTCCCACTGCATAACACCTTAAGCAAGTATCTTCTGCTATAGCACTGGGTTGACCAGTGAGTGGATTTGATAGATAGAAACTTTAAGAAGCCCATCATATATATATATATATATATATATAGGTGTGTGTGTATGTGTGCATTTGCGTACATGTGCATATGTGAATGTATGTATGTATGTGATTCTTTGTCTTTACATTGCATGGTAGCTGTAAATAGTTGTCACTGTCATATGAGCAAAATCAATGATTTCCAATCTTTTGTGAAAAACATGCCTTGTATAGAGAAATATTACCATCCTTGGAAATAGGTGAGGGTTGGTGAAAAGAGAGGCATCCAACCATAGAAAATCTGCCTCAATAAACTCTCTCTGAACCTGAATGGATGCTAAAATGATCATGATGAATCTTTGAATTCATTTACACCACATTCTAGAGGGGAATAACATTTTCCATTAAGCCTACTTCTAATTGTAATTAGGACTATGTATGTTTAAAATCATGTGAAATCTTCTTTATAGACAAGAATATAAATACAAAAATATATTAAAAAAAAACATTGCAAATGAGAATTGTCAGTCTTCTCAGCCAAGCAGCATATTGGGAGTTGGAATTTGTTTCATGCATGATTTACATGTTGATCATATTTTCTGCATTGGCTTTTCATTGCTCAACCTACATTCCTTGAATGACCGACCCATCTTTTGTGGGGCATAATGTCAGGACTATATAGTATCCTGTAAGTCAGACACAGTTTCTAGGCAGAACCATTAAAGTGTCTCATATTCATTTTAGCTCGCAGCAATGTACTGCCAAACTCAACTTTTATCTTTGCCTTTCATCTATTCTGAAGTCAATAAATTACCACTCAAGTACTTAAATTCTTCTTTATTTCTTTCCCTTTCTCCCTCTTCTTCCTTCCTATTCCCTTTCTCTCTCTGGGTTGTACAAGTAATTTAAATGTCCATCCTTGTCATTGTGACACTGATTCAGTCTTAAATTTGCATTAAAGATATGTGTGGAATACTCAGCTATTTCTGCAGTAATTTTTCATTTTGTCCTTCATGTCTCACTGTGTCCTGTTCATGCACCACAGCATTTGCTGATCTATCTTTCTGTCTGTTGAACCAATCTGGTGGTTTCCTCTGCACAGTCTGGCGGGTCCAGCCTTCATATGCATAGATAGACAAGCCCTAGGTCACCAAAGGTTTGAATGTTGTTGGCTACCTTCACCATGGTTTAGTCAGCCTGAGGAAGCCGTTGCCCAGGGTGTGGCTGCTGTTGCATGCAGACAGCCTCAAGAAGCCACAAGTGAGGACCAAAGCAGACAACCTACTCCAAAGCGCATCTCATTTTCCCTATCAGGGATACTCCCCACCTAGACACTCCATGCATTTGATCAAACAACTTTAATTTAATTGATTAAACAACTGACTGCTTATTGCCAAAACTCAAGAATATGCCATTATTTATAAGACCACAGTGTGTAGCTGGAAGGAGATTTAGTTGTTGTTCCTCCTTGACTACAAAAGCAAGCTGGACAGTTGAAGAGTGAAAAGAGAGCATGATGTTCAAAGTGCTACACTGCATCCTATAGAATAAACCACCCACACTGAGGTTGACAGCATTGTCCTCTATTAGGTGAAAGTACGAATGTCATATTTGGAGCAGTGAATCTATGAATTGCACTTCGATGTGCCATAGGCATGTTTGTTCTGAACTGACATAGCACTAAACATCAAACAACCCATGTTGTTAATAAAGAGAAGTAAAAGAATAAGAAAGAAGAAATTGAGCTGAAGAGCTGCTTGGAGCTAGGAAGTATATATTTTTCAATTGGTTTGTATTTGAAGAAAAAGCTAAGTACATGGTCTTCTCATACCTTCCAATACTAGGGAGACAGGTACTGTTAATGTCCCTGTTAAATAGTTACAAGTCAATGGTTGCAGGAAAATCAAAAACAGGAATTCTGGGCAGCCAATGTCCTGGATAGGAAGACCTGAGTATAGCGATTAATTTAGGGTCTGGGAATGGAGAAACACAATTTAGGTGACGAGGAACTTGGATTCAGGAGTTCCTGAATGTGGAACAATAATAGCCCCTATTATTGTAGTGGTAGAAAATTCAATGAGAGGAGCACATCTGTGCATCTGAAGTTGATGAGAGTTGGTAAACAAATTCATGCCAATTAGTCGAGTGACCTTTCTTTGGATCAGTCTAAGATATCTGAGTGTGTAGTAGCAGCACCATCTCAAATATCAGAGTAGTACCCCATTGTGGATCTCACCTGAGCTTTATTATGGTTAGTAGTTTGGGGGGGCTTAAATATTTATGGCTTCTAAAGAAAGTCAGTCTTTGTGATGCAGTCTAAATTGATGTTTAAATTTGAACTAAGATGTAGATTTTGCTGAGGTGTACATCTGGGTTGATATACTGGGTGATAAAAGGAGCTATGTTAGCACATTCTTTCATGGTATGTTTTTTCAGAAAAACTGATTTAATTGGATGATAATAGTTGGAGTTCATAAACTACTTACCTTACCTGAAAATTCTCACAAATCATTGACTAATTAATTTTTCATACACTTTTACAAATTTATATGCCATTCCTTTTATTAATTGTAACATGCAACATTTTTTCGCAAATAATGATTGGATAGTTCTACAAATTGAAAACTGTGCAGTTTAGCTACTTAGCTGCAATATGGAACAAAGATGTCATCAGTTTACTCTCTGCAGCACTGATTAGGTGTGGTAGATTTATAAAAATCTTTAAATTGATCTTCACTTCTTTCTTTAAAGAATTAGTCCAGTGGGAATCGATAATGAAACCAGTCTTCCTGGGCAAGAATACATGAAAGTCAATGCAGAAATATAGTGTGTGTACATGTGCATGCATGTGCTTGCATAGATATGCTTTTGTGTTTACAAATGTATGTGTATGTATGGTTACATTTGTATGTAACCAGACACACACACACACACATGTATGTATATGTGTGTTTATGTTTATAAATGCTTGCATTTATAAGCATGTGTGCATGTGTATACATGCTTACACACACAGATATAGTTAACAGTTTTTAAAATAGATAAACTCTACCTCTGCATTTTGTAAAAGGTGACAAATAAAGTTGGTTTCAGGAAGGACATCTGACCATTGAATTTGGTTTGAAAAATGGGCATAAAAATGATGAATGATTATTGTGTATGTATGTGCGTGCATGTGTGTTTATACATGCATTTGTGTGTGTGTGTATATCATTATCATTGGTTAACATCCACTTCTCCATGCTTGCATTGGTTGGACAGAATTTATCAAAGCAGATTTTCTGGTGCTGGATGGCCTTCATGTCATCAATCCTCACTTGTTTTCAAGTATGATAATGCTCCTCATGACCAGACATGTTTTCACAGAAGATTGGAAATAAATGACACTCCTTGCAGAATAGTGACATTCATTTACAACAATTACATGAAATCAAGGCAAGAAAAAAGACACACACAAGCAGTTTCCATCTACCAAAGATACTTACCTAAGGTGCCATGCAGTGGAATTGAACCAGAGTGCATGTGGCTGGGATGCAAATTTTTTACCACACTATATATATATATATATATATTTAGCAATTAAGGACAACTACTTAATAAGGAAAACTTAACAAGAAATTGTCAGGTAGATAGCGTAAAAACCTCATACGAGAAAAAATTTCGAAAATAATTATTTCTTATTGAACATATTAATTTATATATAGAGGGCATTATACATACATGCCAGGAGGCATTCTACATACACGCCATACGCTAAGAGGGACAATCAGTCATTTCTACCAAAAATATTACTAATCCCACCGAATGCAATTTTTCAAAGAAAGACATTTAAAAATATATAAGTATGAAATCACTGTGATACAGGTCTATATATTTTTAAATGTCTTTCTTTGAAAAATTGCATTCGGTGGGATTAGTAATATTTTTGGTAGAAATGACTGATTGTCCCTCTTAGCGTATGGCGTGTATGTAGAATGCCTCCTGGCATGTATGTATAATGCCCTCTATATATAAATATATATATATATATATATAAACACTTTTCCTTCCTTTTGACCACTTCCGTCTTTTTAGTATGTGACCTCGTGTAGACTACCTGCTATTTTTTTTCTTCTGTCTTCCCGTCTCGGGATGTTTCTTTCTCCTATGTTTCCGACGAAGAGCTCCGCTCGAAACGTCAAACCCTCTTTCTTCCCTTCTTTTCTGAGCGTCCAATAATACTTTATTTGTTCCATATCCTTGCGTTGTTGTTTTTTTGTTTTCTTGTTTGGATTAACTTTATATATATATATATATATATATATATATATATATATATATATATACACACACACATATACGGGGGTTTGTGCCAAAAGTTTTGAGCCCAGCTACGAAATATAAATAAAAATAAATTATTCATTTCCTGCTATTATGTCATTAAGCATTTTGGCTCAAATCCTATGGAGGATTTATTCAAGCATCCACATCTCTACTCACACACATGCACATTAATCAGACATGTGTATCATCATCATCATTTAATGTCTGTTGTCCATGCTGGCATAGGTTGGACAGTTTGACCAGAGCTGGGAAGCTGTACTACACTCCAGTCTGATTTAGCTTGGTTTCTATGGCTGGACACCCTTCCTAACACCGACTACTTTACAGTGTGTGCCGGGTGCTTTTATGTAGCACTGCACGGGCGCTTTTACATGGCACCACATGGGCACTTTTATGAGGCACTGCCATGAGTGTTTTTTCACACCAGAAGGACCAGTTTAACACTTCTGCTTCAAAGTATGTGTTTTCTTAAGTACAGCAATGTGCCAGACATCTCAGCCCTTTGTCATCTCGCCTGAAAGGTTCAGTGTCCTTCAGGTATTTATGTTGAGTCAGTTAAATTATATGGTGGAGTAAAATATAGTCAGCCAGGTTATACAAGTAAGCACCATACCTGATGACTGGTATAGTTGCATCATAGTGAACTTTTACAAGTCCAATGGAGGTGCCTTAGAGAGCGGTAATTACAGAAATATCAAATAGCAACCTCACTAGTGCAATGCTGAAGCCATGAAAAAATTGTCTGGTACACTTTGTAAAGTGGTTGGTGTTAGGAAGGGCATCTGATCTTAATGCCAAAGCCAAGACATTACAGCAAGACATGGTCTCCCAATTCATGGATTCCATCAAAATGTCCAACCCATGCCAGCATAGAAAATGAAAGTAAAAATGATAATAACGATGGTGGTAGTGGTGGTGGTGGTGGTGGTGATGCATTCATATGCATACCCAGATCACTGCCTTTTTTTGTATAGAATCCACATACATTGGACATGCCCATGTATTCATGCTCATACTGATATTTACATGCTTGTGTATTGGAATATATATATATATATATATATATATATATATATATATATATATTATCATCACATCATTTAATGTCAATTTTCCATGTTGCTACATACATACATGACTAAATATTGCACACAAACATGTAGTCGTTCTTTAAAATTTCAATGAAGGAACCGTGAATCTAAGTTAGAAACCAGTTCTTTCTCCATTGGTAAATAAAGCTAAATAATAACATGCATGCATACATTTAATGCACACATGCACAAAGATGCATTGAGAAAAATTCCATAGAATTGTATCACATATAACTTAAAACATTCTTATAAATCTAGCCATGAGATACAATTGTATATCCACACATGAAATATAATCATAAAAAATACATACCCAGAAGCATAAACGTACACATGAGCTTTTACACACACATGCACATACACAGGCATGTGTAAGCTTACATACATTCACATAGACACACACACACACACACACACACATATATATATATATATGCATAGACATAGGTATGTACACATAAGCACATACAATCACAAGCACATAAACATGCACTATGTATATACACAAAAATCTATTTTGCGCCATAAGAGTGAGTGAATATGACAGAATAACATTAGTATGATCAACTTAAAAGGCTTCCATGAATCCATAAAAGTGAAAGTAAAAGCTCCATCATTCTTATATTGGGTTGTTCATTGTGCACTGTTTACTGTGCATAATCAGAATTTGAATCCGTTTAGAAAAAATAAGTTTGTATGCATTTGAAAAAACAGATATTGGTGCAGCTAGTGGTGTACTTTAAATACAGCAGATTCACTGAATAAACAACATTGGATCACATAATTACTTTGGATTTTAATGCATTGAAGTATGCATGAATGTGTATTGAAATATTGAATTATGCTTATAAATTCACACATGTACATGCATACACAAACATCATTATTGTAACCATCATCAACATCATCATTTAATGTCCATTCTCCATTCTGGCATGAGTTGGGCAGTTCAACAGTCAGAGGACTCCATTGTATTCCATTGTCTGTTTTTGGCATGATTTTTGCAGCTGGATGTCCTTTGCAAAGTGTACTGGCTACTTTTTATATGGTAATATTATTAGGAATAAAGGGGCTCCTACAACTGGGAAGGAATAGGAGAGAGAGAAAAAGAGTATAATGATTTTAGGCAAGGTAAAGAGAAGAAGAGATTTAATAGTCATGAAAGAGTGGTAGCTGATAAAGTAACAGTAGCCATTAACTGGTGGGTGGAATATGGACAGAACAGAGGGAAGTGATTTATGTTTGTGGTTAGTGAGAAAAGTGGAGGACAGGGTGGTAAGGGTGATGAAGTGGGTTGTGTAAAGAGTGTTGTCCTACATTAATCCTTTCAACCCCAAATTATTTACTTGAGAACTTTTCCTCAAGTCAGTAATAGTGGGGGGGGGGGAGGTATGCATGCGAGCCTTTTGAGCTGTCATTATAGTGTCATACAGTCTGATGATACGTGTGGCACAACATATTTATCAGAAAAAAACTGTAGCAGTACTATACTGTGTCACATAGAATGGGAATTTAAAGATTTGTGTTGTAAAATTTTTGACTGCTACAAATATGTACCAGCCAGGCTGAGTATAGGTTGATGATGTGAGAGGAAGGGAACATGAAAGAGAGAAAAACAGGTGAAAGTAGCAAGGTTTTAAAGTCATTAAAAAATATGTTTGGGGAAGACTCTTTCACATGTCTCTTTCTGAGAGACATGGGAAGGTGTTGAGGTGGTGAGGAAAGCAGTGGGGGGGGGGGTGCTGTAAAATAAGGGAGGCAGGAAAGGAGTGATTAACTGTAAATCTATATGTTAACAAGCAAGAGAGCAAGACATGTTTTTGTCTTAGAAGTAAGATTAGAGGCATTGATATTTCTGGAAAGAAGAAATTGGCCTGTTAATGGCTACTCTGTTACTTTATCAGCTACCACTCTCTCATGACTATTAAACCTCTTCTTCTCTTTACCTTGCCTAAAATCATTATACACTTTTCTCTCTTTCCTATTCCTTCCCATTTGTAGGAACCCCTTTATTCCTAATAATATTACCATATAAAAAGTACCCAGTACACTCAATTCTCTGTGGAAGTTTGACAATGTCTTCTACTAAATTCCAAGTCAACCCATGCTTTGTGAGTGAATTTGGAAGACCTGTGGGACAGAAATTCCTTCACTTGAATAAAAGCTATGGGCTGGTGATAGGAAATGCATCTGGTTGTAAAATCCTTACGTATGTCCCAAGGTGACCTGTACTAGACTAGCATGAAAGAACTGATGTTAAATGAATGACAAATGAATTAATGATATACATGTACACAACAAACTTCTACGCATATTCTGTTTATCAAATTCCACTCAGAAGTCTGTTCTACTGAACAAAGTAGCAGACATTTGATCAAGGTGGTATACAATGGGAATACATCCAGAACCACATAGTTATGAAGGAAACTTTTTTACAGTCAAGCTTATGCTATACATGTGTGCATTTGCATTGTGTGTGTGTGTTATCGTTATCATCATTTAACATCCACTTTTCATGCTTCCTTGGGTTAGACTGAATTTGTTGAGGCAGATTTTCTGCAGCCTATCCTGTCACCAACCTTCATCTGTTTTGAAGGAAGGTGATATTTCCTAGTGGCTAGACATGTTTTTCATTAAAGACTGAAAATGAACAACACTGCTTGTATGACAGTGATGCTCGTTTACAACTGTCATGTGATATCAAGGCAAGGGTACACACAAACACATCGACACACACATCTATATTTGCAAATATACATATGCAATGGATTTCTTTTCAGTTTCTGCTTACTAAATCTATTCATAAGACTTTTGTCAGTCCAAAGCTATAGTAGAAGACTGAATCTAAAACTATGTGATTGGGAAGCAAGCTTCTTGACCACACAGACATGCCTGTGGCTATACATATAACAATAATAATGAAGTTACTGTGTATAGTGTTCAGGTGCACTAGAAGCCAAGTCCTATTTCAGCAGATATTGCATTACCTTGAGGCAAAGCAAGTCATTTTGCTTACTATAAAGTTACTTGACAGACAACAAACTCCATTGATTAGTATTGTTATTTAGTGCCGTGTCATACTGATCCAGATGATCGATGAACAAAGACATTCCAGCCACAGCCAGCCCATCTGTTTCTCAGGCATAGTTTACTTAAGACCACATTATCCAATATGTTATTTTTCATTAGGTGTTAAGGTGTGTGTGATTTGAGGAAAATTTGGCAACTATTTCTTGTTGTATGACTGCACAGATGTTCTCTTGTTGGTACAGGTCCCATAATATAGCATTAAATAAACTCAACATACTGATCCCAGGATTAAAAAAAAAGCATGCAGGTGTGGCTATGTTGTAAATAAGCTTGATTCTCAGCCTCATGGTTCTGGGTTCAGTCCCATTGTTTGGTACTTTGAGCAAGAGTCTTCTTCTATAGCCTTGGGCTAACCAAAGTCTTGTGAGTGGATTTGGTAAATGGAAACTGAAAGAAGCCTGTCATGTGTGTGTGTCTTTGTGTCTCTGTTTGTCATCCCACTATCACTTGACAACCAATGTTGGGGTGTTTACATCCCAGTAACTTAGCTGTTTGGCAAAAGAGACCAATAGAATAAGTACTAGGCTTACAAAGAATAGGTCTTGGGGTTGATTTCTTCAATTAAAGCTCTTTAAGGCAGTGCTCCAGCATGGCTGCAGTTAAATGACTGAAACAAGTAAAAGAATAAAGCAGCAATATATATGTGGGTAACAAGGAGAGTATATAACAGTAGAAAATCTATCTCAATGAATTTTGTCTGACCTAAGCAAACATGGAAAATTGGACTTCGAAATGATGATGATGATAAAGATGCATATATACACATATATACATCTATATGAATGAAATAAATCTTTCTTATTTGTTTTTTGAAGCCAATGCTTCTCATTGGCACTACTCAGTTTTCTGAATTGTTATTCATTATACATGTGCATCACACACACGCACACATGCAAACAAACACATACGTAATTGACGCTAAAAATAAAATACATGTACTAACACACTTTCAGGTTTTCCTTATAGAAAAGTGCATTGTATAGCAAATTAAATCCAACAGACTAACAAATACAGCTAATTAGAGAATTTGTTGAACTACTAATTTGTATAACCTCCTCCTGTTTATGAGGTCATTCATTGTCCTTAAGGCAAAATATACAACTATTTATTTCAATGTATGTAGCTGTAATGTAGCAGATACTACTTTCATTTTATGGGTGAATGGTCAGTATATAGGGTTCTGATTTTAACTAAGAAAAAAATAAAGAATTTTCTTCTTTACAACTACTCATGTAAACATTCAAATTTGCAGAACCATTCAGTCTGTATTCGTAAATTGAGGCTATTGATAGCTTTCATTTGCAATATCTTCTTGAAGCTGATTTTACATTATGAGGCCTAATATCCAGTCATTGGTGATTGTTAATAATACATTCAACCCATACAATTTTGAAGCATAACAATATGTATCTTTCTGTTATTATATAATTATTACCAACAGCAACATCATCATTACATTGTTTTGTTTTGCTTTGTTTTTTTCAACATATCAATCAACTACTTAATTATACTGTGCTGATATCATCATCATTATAGTATCTAATCTGTATTATTATACTTTTCTCATTAAATCATATATCATTGTCATAATTGCATCATCCTGTCTTACCACCATTGTGTCCTCATCATCATATCATCACAACCATGATATCATGATGATGTCATCATGATATCATCATAGCTATATAAATTTTATATATTCACTATTTCACTACTATTACATCAGCTTATCTCCAAGCATCATCAATTCATTACTGTATCTTCATCAGTAATCTCTTCCCCATAAACATTATACCATCAATGTTATCATTGCCATAAATACATGTCCTATAAGTATATAAGGTTATTAAATACATGACATGTTTAAATGTTGTCTTATATATGGACAATCTCTATTATCATACCATCATCTGTGCTTAAAACTTACATTTTCAAGATAGTCATTACTACCAATTACCCACCACAATTAACATCACCATCATTAGTGCTATCTTGAGTCCCATCATCACCATTACCTTTATTACTACAAGCATTGTTTTTCCTTATACCATCAATACCAACACCATTCTCACTATCCCCCATAACCAACCACCACTACTACTGCCACCATTACCATTCACCCCCTCCCATTAGCATCATCACTCTCAATACTTCCACCACTAACATTCCATATCACTATCAGAACCTTGCTTCCCATAAAATCTTTATCAGGTTTTAAAATATAAAACATGTTAAAATTCAAACATATAATCATCATATCTCTGTCATTTCTTTTTATTTCCACTGTGCCTGGGTACAAGGAAGACTAGAATTGTGCTCCCCCAACAACTAAGTAGCTGGCAGAATGCATAGTTCAGTTTAATACCACCACCTGTTACCTTGGTACCTTTTAGTAGAGTTCACACTGTTGCGCAGAAAATAAAGTCAACGAAAGGTAGATTAAATCATTTAGCTCCCTCCCTATCCACGTGTGCTCCGCTGACATTGAGCGGCAAATGTTCAATTTAGACATTGGCTGTATCAGTCTTATCAATCTAGGAAGGCTTGCAGAGTTAAAGCAAATGAACAGGCACTGCCACACTTAGTCTAACTTATGGTTGGCGTTAGGAAGAGCATCCAGCTGTAGAAACTCTGCCAGATCAAGATTGAAGCCTGGTGCAGCCATCTGGTTTGCCAGCCCTCAGTCATTCATCCAACCCATGCTAGCATGGAAAGCGGACGTTAAACGATGATGATGATGATGGTGGTGGTGGTTTGCTTCATTCTAGTTGGGATGATCTTGACTGGATTTTAAATTTCAAGCTGTCTAATGTTTGTATGTCCATTTTTATATTTCATTTTGTAGATCTGTGTAGTATTTCTAGAATGTTAGATCTTGAAATGATTCTCTCAAATAACCTCTCATATCTCCTATGACTTTTGTAAATCCTTAAATGACTTTTTCTCTTTGCTATACCAATATTAGATTGACAAATTATAATTGTTGAAATAACTCAACAAGACCCACCAACTATACAACTAGTCAATTAAATACACATCTGTAAATGGTTAGGACATTACACTCATGATTGTCAAATCATGGTTTCTGTTAATCCCTATGGATAAACAAATACACAGCAACAGTGTATTAACAATATAATCAAAACAAACGGCAGTAACCACACGTAACATAACAACAATCTTTTGAAAACCAACAGTCCAACACGCTAACTTGAACTGTGACTTTTGAACTATCAACACATGAACTAAGGAACTAGCATGAACTCCCTCATTTACTCAGACTGCTACTATTTATATGTAGTGGTCCAGTCCATTCTCACCAGGAGGCATTGTACTCTTGCACAACATCTCCCCTTTTGAGATTTCATGTTCCAAGAAATAAAGAAATTATATATATATATATGTATATATTTGTTTTTTTTTTATTAATATCTCTCTCGCTTGAACATTATCTCAAGGTATTCTGTCTGTTTACACTTGCTGGTTCTATGGGACTTTATTACTTTTGGTACCGGTACATCAAATATTTTACAAAATGCTTCCATGGAAATTTCTTCTTGATCTTGAGTATTCCTCTTCCTTAGATGGTTTATGTCTCTTATGTTCACCATGTGATCCTTTAGTTAGATACATCATACTTCCAATTTTTCTGGTAACAAGGCCATCTTTCCAGCTTTCTTTACCATTTCTCTAGGTTTTGAAATGCACTTTATCACCCATTTCGACATATTTTGTTGGCTTTTTCATATTTCTTTAACATCTTTTTTTCTCTGGTAATAGCTTATCAAAAATGGATTTTATTCTTCTTGCGAACATCGATTCTGTGGGAGATTTCCCTGAATTTGTACTTGGATTGGGGTCACTCTGTATATTCTTAAGAAATTTGTCAGTGCTATTTATATGTTATGGTCCAGTCCATTCTTGCCGGGGGGCATCATACTCTTGCACAACAGTTTCAATTCCTGAACCAGGTGGTGCATTGTGTTCTTGTGTAAAACACTTCATTTCATGTTAGTTTGTGATCACTTACATCTTCTATGTGGCATATTGTGAACCCACACAGGCAACAACAACATTTTGATGGAGTGAATGAGCTAGTGCACAGCACAGCACAGACATTTGATCATTATAAACAAATCACCTGTGTGGGTTGTTCAGCAAAAAGTTAACTGTACACAAAGGAAAAATACACCACTATTACTATCATTCCAATGCGTTCTAATAGGGGAAGATTCTCACCTATGAGAATTTTCAGCTGGTGCTGAATATAGATTCTTATGCAACCAAATAGTGGATACGTGGAGTGAATATAATCCAAACAGAATTTGTATATGTGTGAGTGTGTGTGTGTTTATTTTTCTATGCTAGATATGCTGTGATTAAGAAGACCCAACAACTAAAGTGAGATCGCAGCCATGGCCAATGCCAGTGCTGCATGTCTGGCCCATTTAAAAGTACTCTTGATGCTTCGGGTGATATGATATGCTTGAGAAGACCTGTTGAGTCCAGTAAAACCAAAACCAAAATCGTAGCTGTGATCAGTGCCCCCTAACTGGCTCCCATGCCAGTGGCATGTAAAATTCACCATCCATATGTGGTTGATGTGAAGTCAGTCTGACTGGCTCCCGTGCCTGTGGAACATAAAAAGCACCATCCAAATGTAGTCCATGCCAGTGCCCCCTGATTAGCCCCGTGCCGGTGGCACATAAAAAGCATTACCCAAACATGATCGATGCCAGAGCCACCTGACTGGCTCTCGTGCTGGTGGCATGTAAAAAGCACCATCTGAATGTGGTTGATGCTGGGGACACCTGACTGGCTTCCATGCCAGTGGCACATAAAAAGCACCCACTACACTTTTGGAGTGGTTAGTGTTAGGGCATCCAGCTGTAGAAACCTTGCTAAATCAGACTGGAACCTGGTGCAGCTCCCCAGCTTACCAGTTTTCAGTCAAACCGTCCAACCCATGCCAGCATGGAAAACGAACATTAAATGATGATGATGAGTTAGAATAGGTTGGATGGGTACTTATTTTTGGCTGTACACTATTCCAGTTGCCATCCCTTTCATGTTTCACTACTATTCCACCAACTCAAAACTTCAGGATTGCAGGATATAAATGTTCACTGGGAATGTAAACCAATGACATGTTTTCCTTTCTATTTGCTATTTTTTCCACTCAGACCAGCCAACAGGGATAAATCCTACAATCAGCTCCAACCCTATTCTATTCAAAGCAAATATGTCTAGTTTCACTCATGCACATGAACCTTAGACTTCCTTTATTTTAGTGCTCTCAGATGATTTTTAAAGAGAGTGAAACACAACTAGTCTTGCAAGAATTTTTTACTTTAATATTTGTGTGTGTGTTTGTGTGTGTGTGCACTGGAAATCAAAATATTCTTAGGGAATGGTATGTATGGAATGGTAGCAATGCAAATGCTCTCATTGATGCCAAGAAGAAAGAGTGCTGAATGAGGGTTACTTATGAGAGAAAGAAGGACTACTGCAAATAAACCCAGGAGCTGCAGTTCAAGTTAACTATGTAATCAGAAGTATGATTAAATATTTTGAAGGTAAGAAAAACAGCATTAGAAGTATTTGCTAAGAGGTTGAAAATAACTGGGAAAGTAGCACATGCACTAGTCACTCTCAGTCGATCAGATAGACAAGGCAGTGTCATATCTGATAACTAGCATAGTTGTATTGTAATCATCAACAACTGCTATGAGGGGAAAAGAATTTCCTGGCAAATGATTTTTGTCTTGTTAATTACTTGGTGACCCTGTCAGTGCAGGTTCCATTTAAAAAGCGTCCAGTCCACATTGTAAAGTGGTTGGTGTTTGGAAGGGCATCCAGCTGTAAAAACCTTGCCAAAACTGACCTTGTGTCTCATAAAAAGCACTAAGTCCACTCGGATGAGTGGTTGGTATTAGGAAGGGCATCCAGCTGTAAAAAATCCTGCCAAAACAGTCATAGAAGTCTGGTGCAGGCTTCTGCCTGGCTAGCGCCTGGCAAACCATCCCACCTATACCAGCATGGAAGACAGACATTAAATGATGATGACGATGATGATATACTGAGATAACATTGGCATGGTGTGAATTAGCATTGATTTTTAGTAAAGAGTTTAGTGTGCAGGCAGATGTCCATCAGAGCTCAGTTCTTATGACCCCTCCTCTTTATCATAGCTCTTCAGGCCCTTATCCTTTTACCTTCAGGCCATAAAGGAAGAGCTTAAGACTGAGAGCCCATGGCAACTTCTGAATGCAGGTACCCTTGTTCTCATGGCTGATTAGAGAAAAATTATAAAATATTAACAAGTTCATTGTATATAGTGTTAAGGTGCAGAGTAGATGCAAAATGTAAAATTGAGAGGTCACCTCCAAGTAAACTTAGCAAATATAAAATTTCTTGTTACCAGCAAAGAATACTCAGTGTCATCTAAGAAATGACCAGGTTTGATACATAGAAAAGTTCTAAGAATGCATATGCATGTGGATATATGCATGTATATGCACACACACACATGTATATACAGATATGTATGTGAGTGTGTGTATGAACAATTAAGAATGAACAAGAAAAAAGAATAAAGTTATCAAATTCATTCAAAGCTGTAGTCCCACAAAATGTCTCTCCATGTTTCAGATGTAATGGAAATATTTTTCTGAAAAACTTCAATGGGTACTGTGCTTGTTTAAAGAGTAATATGTTGTCAGAAACACTTAAGTGGAAGAAAAGAGAGTATTTGACACTAAAAATAGTTATTATATTCATTGGAAGCTAAAATTTTAAAATTATTCCACAGTTTCTCATTATCCAAATGATTATGACAAATAGAACATAGAATTTTGTTTATAATAATCAGTGGAAATATTTGTTTATCATAACAGGTGCTGACCAGATAAAGTTTAAACATACAAAAAATGCTGCCAAAGACTTCCTACATTTGATCTCATTTTGTTTCCAGATGAATCATAGATATATGACATTTTAATAGAAATCTGATTAAAACAAGCCATTATTTTTGTAGTAAAAATTTTGCAAGTTAATTGTTTCAACTCAAAAAGCATTTCCAGCAAGAAGAACACAATTACTCTCTACATCTGTAATTATATTTGCCTTACGAGTTATTCTTTTAATGTTATTTTCTTTGGAAACCCTTAATGTACTGTACAAAGGTTCAGCCCTGTAATATCACTATGCCTAGAACTTACTTTGGATTGACTGAGAACTACTTAAAGTTTGTTTTTATCAATATATTCATTTAAAGATCTGTAAAAAAAATATTTTCTACAAGCCTTTCCAAACATTTTTTTGTTTAAAAGAAACAAGTCTAGCAACATATTAAAATTAGTCACTTCTTGGTCATGCTTCCCCAAATGTAAAAACTGTTTTTGTTCAAATTTATGCTGAAAAATTATTAATTATATTTCAACACACACACATACACACACACACACAGTTCTTGTGCATTCTCATAAGCACAAAACACAAAACACCCTGGTCTTGTGAAGTCAGTGACTTCTGCACAGAACATGTGTACCCACATTTAAATTCATCCAGATTCAAGACACACCCAAAATTTTAACACTCTTGCATTCAGACATAGTGACTGTTTCCTCACACTCTCCTTCTCACACTCTCTTTCACTTACCTTGTCTTTCCTTCTCCTACTCATCACCTACTTTATTTTACTCACACATAACACAGCAAATAATTTGGCACAAAAAGTTTTGTAAACATTTAATTACCTCTTGAAAATGCTATCTCTGTCTCATATCCACACACTCACATGTACACCCACTAACCAAAAGTCAGTGAGATCTGTACCTGGGTTATGTTCAGACATGATCATTATTTTACCTTTTTTTTTTCTTCTATCTGCTTGCTACTTAGTATTGCTTATCCCGTCACTGACTTGATCCTTAATCGGTCAGAAATTTTATCAGTGAACAAATGTAAAAATTACTAATATTTTCAGCTGATATTTTGAGATTAAGCTATATTAAGACAACATAAGATCACTATATCATAAGTTGCTGAGAAAGAAAAAAAAAATCTCAGGCTAAAACAGAAGAGCTGTGTTTCTGTGTGTGTGTGTGAGAGAGAGAGAGAGAGAGAAAGAGAGAGAGAGAGATGTTGCTTAACTCTATCACTTCTCTGTTTTTAAACAAGAACTTCAAAGTAGTAACTGGGAGAATTATCATATTCAAAAAAGAAAGAAGCCTTATTGCATATATTGAATACATTTTTTCTTTCATATCTACACTACCCCTGAGCATATGTGTCTTTGTGTGTGTATACGGACATATGCATATATGAGTTATATATATATATATCATATAGAGTTTGTCTATGCCAGTTCAGTAACCTGTTACTGTGAAGTTTCTATGGTGTACAGCTACTTCTTCAGACAAGTCACACAGAGTAAAAAATACAATCACCAATGATGAAAGCAGTGTGGGAAGAAATAAGTGTGTACATATAGTAATTGTATGTGTGTGAGAGTATGTGTGCATGCATGTTTCTTATGTAAGCATGTATGTGCACATACATGTGTACTATATGACTAAATATCTTTGTCCAATACTATTCATATTTTTTTATGTTTATTATTGTTATTGTTATTATTATTATTGTTATTGAGTGAGAGAGCAATGCATGCCATCAAATTGACACTTGAGTAAAATATACAAAGCCCCGTGTACCCATCATGACTACCAGTCTGATGAGGGTACACTAAGCACATGCATCACAACCATATGTGCACGTCATAGTGATCTTATATCAAGATAA
Source organism: Octopus sinensis (assembly GCF_006345805.1). Taxonomy (NCBI): domain Eukaryota; kingdom Metazoa; phylum Mollusca; class Cephalopoda; order Octopoda; family Octopodidae; genus Octopus; species Octopus sinensis. The sequence continues at coordinate 19,466,555 of NC_043002.1, forward strand.
ACAGTGCATGACCTTGCAGGTGGAGCCCAGTTAGAATTTTCATCAGGTCAAGTAGTTCATCCCACTCAAAAGATCCTATTATTATTGTTGTTGTTGTTGTTACTTTTACTATGCATTCACAAGCTTTTCTTTTCTCACTGCTTTCACCATCAGTTTTGTGACTTTTAACCCAGTCTGACCTACCTGAAGAAGTGGTTTTATGCTAAGTAAAGTTAATGTGTGTGTGTGTGTGTGTGTGTGCACCACACCCACACACATGTATGTTTGTATGTATGTTTAAAAGGACCAATTATTGAAGTCGATAGTACAATGGATAGCATGGCAGAATGTGCAACTAAGGAAACCAGCTTGACTAACAAAAATACTTACCACGTTGCTTGAAATATCTATCAAACTAGGCCAAGTGCTAGTTTTTCTCAATCATAGTCAGATAGTACAGGAAAGTGTCATACCCATGGACTGGGTGGTGGTAATATCATTAAGTATTTCAAAGGAAAAGATGTTCTAGAAAGAGGCAATTATAAAGATATCAAATTGCAGGACAAGGTTTAAAAATTGATTAAAGATTTATAGTACAAGTGATTAGGAAGAGAATTAGCATAGATGAAATGCAGTTCGGTTTTATACCTGGAAGAAATACTACCAATTCTATTTTATGAATAATCCAACTGCAAGAGAATTACGTAGCTAGAGCTAAGCTTCTCTGTCTAGCATTGAAAGGCTTTGATGAGACAGTTCTATATTTAAGAGATGAGGAATTATGTACATTATTTACATTTGACAGATATTTGTCCTCATCTTATTTGTTGTTGACACAACGTTTCGAAATCGATCAACATCAATGGAAATTGCAGCTGTGATACCAGTGCCAGTGGTACGTAAGAAAACCATCCGAACGTGGCCGTTGCCAGCGCCGCCCCAACTGGCCTCGTGCCAGTGGCACGTAAAAAGCACCATCCGATCGTGGCCGTTTGCCAGCCTCGTCTGGCACCTGTGCTGCTGGCTCGTAAAAGCACTCACTACACTCACGGAGCGGTTGGCGTTAGGAAGGGCAACCAGCCATAGAAACATTGCCAGATCAGACTGGGCCTGGTGCAGTCTAAAGTGAGGTAGACCAGGGTTAAACACCTGATACAATAGGTCAGTTAGAATTTAAAAACAAAAGACGGGCTATTAAAACTGTTAATAAGGGGTAGAATAAATAAATAAATGATATATGCTCTAAGGGGCCCAATGTTGCTTAAGACAACACAAAATAAACTAAAATAAAATACAATAAAATGAAATATAATAAGACTAATAAGATAACATTAAAATTTAGAGAATTACCTATTTGGATAATCAGGAATTTAGAAAGTTAAGAGGGGAACTATTCTAAAGCCTTTTAAGTCAATAAAATAGAAGTGTAAAATAAATAAAAATAACAATGAAAAATTTTTTCCTTGGGTATTTAGGATTGAATATGGTTTTCTTTAAATTTATATATATATATATGTGTGTGTTCATATATAATGTGTGTGTATATATATATGAAGCAATTATTCCAATATTTTATTAATAATATCTTTATTAACAAATAATTAATAATTAAGGATGTTGGAGCTGGCCAGCACTCAAATTTATGTTTAAAGTAAGCATCATAAAAGCTACTGCTACAATATTATTCAAGCTTGACATGATACTCTATGCACAAGGTGAAACTGCTTCTAAAATTTAGCAATTGGGCAGGGGATATTTTGACTTTGAGCCATTCTGCCTACAGATTTCATTGCTGTTGAGACTCTGTGATTGCCATTTCCTTTGCTCCATACAGATAATGACTTCTTATTCCATATCACCAGAAACTTTTTGTTTCCTAATTGGACAGGATTTTTGTATATCAACTTCTCAAGATATTTAGTGTCTTTTATCTTTTTCATGAGACACTGCTTTGAAGAATTTTTAGTCAAATGAATTGATACCCAGTACTTTTTTTTTATAACTTGCTATTTATTCTATTGGATCTCTTTTGCCAAACTACTAAATTACAGGGATGTGAACACACCAACACCAGTTGTTGAGTGATGGTGCGGGATGCACATAAAGGTACACACACACATAATAGGCTTCTTTTAGTTTCTGTTTACAAGATCCACTCATGACTTTGGCCAGCCTGAGGCTATAGTAGAAGACAATTACCTAAGGTGCCATGTAGTGGGACTGAACTGAGAATGATATGGTTGGGAAGCAAGCTTCTTACCACACAGTCATACCAGTCTTGTCCATATATTTAGATATTAAGAGTATGTTGTATCACTATTTCTTTAAACGTTATGTACTCTGTCCTTTCCACATATTACATATTGATATTTGCATCAAGATGTCTTGAGGAAGTTTGGAAAGAATCCCATAGTATGGAGCACAGCACTTGGTTGTTTTTCCAGTTGTGTATCAATTTTAGAATAGATACATCACATCTCAGCATGTCATGAGGGAGCTATGAGATATGACAATAGAAAAGAAGTAACTAGAGTGTGCTACCCAGGGCAGCCCTTAAATTTACATTCTTGGGCTCCCACAGCCTTTACAGGCTTCTACAGCAGACCTAAAAGTGCTGCTCACATAAAAGTATCTCTTAGAGTGAACTGAAAGAGTAGATTGCCCACACATCTTCATCTATGCTACTACACCCAGCCATAAAACATTGCTATGGAAAAGAAAATAGCTTCTAACCCATACAAGCACAGACAGTTGGACATGAAATAACAATGATGGAAAATGCATGTGTAAATGTATATCCCAATTTAGTGCTACACACACACACACACACTCACTTGTACATACATGTACACATAATACATGCACACATAATACATACATGCACACATACATACATGCACACATACATACATGCATACATATATACATGCACACATACATACATACATGCACACATACATACATGCACACATACATACACACATACATACATGCACACATACATACATGCATGCACACATACATACATAAATGCACACATATATACATGAACACATACATGCACACATACATACATTTTCCATTTACTTCGTTTTAGTAGGTTAAACGCATTATCTGTATCAATTATCTTTAGCTTCTTTAGCTTAAGAAGCCTTTCTATAAGACTTCCATGTAAATAAATGGAAAAAAATATGTTTTTCTTAAAGTATTTTTCTCCCATATCCTTGTTATTTATATTTCATACACATTTCACTTTTTCTTTTACATTTATGAAATAGATTGAATGCGTGTGTGTATGTATCTATCTATCTGTGCATGGATGTGTTTGCATGTAAATTTGGATGCATGAAACTTGAACACTGAATAATTGATGGAGTTGATTTTTAACCTCAAAAATATTTATAGACACATACAGTTGGGTAAAGAAAAATAACATGGCAGGCTTCTGCACAGTTTCAATTTGTGAAATTCCACTTATAAGCATTGGTCATCTCACTACTATGGTAGAAGAGACTGGACCTCTAGTGCCATTTAGTGGAATCAAACCCAGCACTATGTGAGTGTGAAATAAACTTCTTGCCCCCATCCCACAGGTCAGTACCCCATAGACATATTATTCACTTGGAAATGAAAACCATTCAACCATCTCTAGCAAATAAATGAAAAGCAATTACAAGGAAAAGAAATCCATTAAAAAAAAAATAAATAAAGTTGATGAAATGTCTGCCCCCAATGGAAGTAAACCTGTAAATATAAAATATCAGAAAGGAAGTTTAAACAAAACTGAAAATGTTTTAGGAATATTTTTTCATGCTCAGAATTGCTGAAGCATGGAATAAACTATCTGCATCAGCTGTTAGCTGTTGGGATGATGTGTCCTCCAAAACTTCCATGCTTCCTGAAATTTACAAACAGTACTCCTGATGCTTCCCCTCCTTTGTTTTTAAATGACTCATTCACTGTTCACTTCCTGTGTATATTCTCTGTACTGTTTGTGTACTTTTGATTACTTTTTCTGATGAGCTGTAGTGCACCTGAGCACTGTATACAATAAGTTCATTATGATTACATCGTTATTATCTCACTTAGGCGGCAAGCTACTAGAATCATTAGCACACCAGGCAAAATGCTTAGCAGTATTTCGCCAGTCACTATGTTCTGAGTTCAAATTCTGCTGAGGTCGACTTTGCCTTTCCTCCTTTCAGGGTCGATAACTTAAGTACCTGTCAAGGACTGGGGTCGATGTAATCGACTTACCCCTCCCCCAGAACATTAGGCCTTGTGCCTACCGTAGAAAATATTATTATTATTTCACTGAGGAGGTGATGTAGAATTGAAAGATGATGCCTGAATACTTTATGGGTCACTTACTTGCCCAGCATATTTTGTATGAAAAATAGAAAAACAAACGGACATAATAGCTATGGGGTTGAGAATGACTGTTGCAGGGGGTTGCTAAACCAAACTTCATCCTTGCCTTTGGTGTTGACTCCTCTGTTATCACTCCCACTCTTCTTCCAGGTACTCTGAATATGTCTGTGCTATCAAAATTATATTAACTTTTTGTTTGTAAAACAGATTGTTCTTTGTAGACAGAGAGGTGAGGTGGAGGAAGTTTGGGAGTAGAGGCAAATAATAAAGAGCCATAGAAACCATGTATGGTGAGATTGAGCATAAAAATGTGAGGGAGGAGATAAAAAAAGAGCATACAAATAAGAGAGGGGGACAGATTACAATGAAGAGAAGAGATTTAGTATATAAATAAAGGTGGTCAAAAAGAGTAAAAACGAAAGAGATAATGTGAATGAATATAGAAAGATAGATAGATATGCCTGGGAACAATAACAAAGACAAGGGAAAAGAACAGAGAAAAAGAATATGACTACTGGAAAGAGGAAAGTAATATATAATGCAAAGTGAATACAAAAAAGGGAAGGTGTGTGTAGATGTATATATGTGTGTGTATGTGTTTGTAAAACAGAAAATAGTGTAAAAGAAAGAAAGATAAAAACTCCAATCAACTTCACAAAGTAGCTATTCATACCTATCTACCCAAAACTGCTACCCACATACCCAACAAAACACTGAAACCTGTTGTTTTAATCCAACAAAGAATTTGTTTGCTGCAGTTATTTCGTTATATTTATTTATTAATTTTTGTTGACTTTTTTTTTTCATTCATTCATTGTTCCATTCTTGTTGTCATTCTTTATTTTCTTCCTTTCTCCTCAGCCATTATATAACTTGAGTCATCTCAACAGGAATCATGTTGTTTTAATAAGATTCTGCTCACTATTGAACTGATCAATTGATTCTAGGTGAGATGGTGGGCGAGACGAGGGAAAAGAAATACAGAGGAAGAAAGAAAGATGGAGTGGGAAGCTGGAATTATGTTACTGTTTGCAAACAAGGAGTGCCAGGCAGATTTAGGATAAAGTTTTGTATGAGTGGTGGGGAAAATATAGAATAAGATATTGATCGATTGATATTGATGGTGGTGAGTGAATATGCACATACACTCAAACACACACACACACACATACACATGCAGTAAGATAAATATATACTTATTTTCTTTATGTTGTATGTTCAAGTTTCATTCTTTCCATTCATTAATCTCACATATTAGTCATAGGCCCAATTAATTTCTTATTAATTGTAGAGAAGTCTTAGTGGATAAACTACCTTGATTCAAATTAAGAAGTTTCCTAAGAGTTCCATTAGTATGTAATCACCGCGTAAACCATATGAGCTCTCTAATCCAATATCTTTCCTGATAGAGTAATCTGCAGGTATTTTCACTGCTTCATCAAGACAGGATTGTAAATACGCACTCACTTTGTCCCCCTTGTTCATTCTGATCACTTTCTATTTAATCCTTCTTGACCACTGTGTATGTGTGTGAGTTTGTGTTGGGTTTCTTTCTATTTCTGTTTCCAAATTTAATATATACATTGTGCAATATTTGCATGACTTCTTTATATACACCATTCTTAGTCGAGGTTTTATTTTCATCATTATAATATTCTTTCTGGCTAATTTGAAGGTGACTTGGCTGTTATTTCTAACAAGTCAAGTAATCTCATAAAAGCTCTCAAATTTATAAATATATGTGCATATATAAGTAATATTTGCAGCAGATGATGAATGTCAAAATGAATTTTTTTAATAATAATTTTGCCAACATCATTAATGTAACATTTCAGGAAAATATCTTAGCAAAGGCTTTCACATACATAAATAAAGTGGTAAATGATAAGTTTCAGTGAATTATTTTTATTCCCCAAAAGGAATGTTTCCATACCTTTTTTTAATTTCACAATTGTTGTATACAAGCTAATATTTAAGTGGAAAATAATATATTTACCATACAAACAGCAGAACCCACTGTTTTACTGACTGAAGATTTTTGTAATAAAAGTTTACACACCTTAAAAATAATTAGCTCCAAGTAGTAGCAGGAACTGCATTCAATGATTCAAAATAGGTTTTCAGTAGAATTGACTATTTTAGTAAGCCTGTTGCTATTTTCATTACTTTTCTCTTTCTTCTTTTAGTCTCTTACCTTTATCTTTTTCCTTTTGTGACACAGTCTATTGTGGTATTTAAGAGCAAAATGTTCATAGCCATTTATTTATTTATTATTATAATTTCATTTATTTACTTATTTGGTGGAATGTGAAGGAAAAATAGATTTTGACCAAAAATAAAACACAAGCCTTATTGTTTGCTTAAGCTGAATATGTGAAGTCCATGAATAAATTGAATAAAATTGCTGTCATTTCATTTCTCCAACTAAATTATTTGAAAATCAACTTGATTTGAGGCTAGTTTGTGACAGACAATCAAGAAAATGCTCTTATTATAGATTGTCTGATCAGTTACATATATACTTTGTATGCAAAATTCTAAATAACAATTGAATCATTCGTTGTTTCTTCATATTTTCATATCTTGCTTTTAACCCACACATGCTGCCCATCATGGTCCTACATTAAGGTAGATCTTCAGGGAGGCATCCAGTGTCTCTGAGTTGATATGTGTACACTGTGTTCACACAACCAGCTTGAGTATGGCAATGCATTGGCACCCATAGCAGCAGGTCACTTATCAGCTATGTTCTGCAAAGCGCAAGCACCTTTCCCTTATAATGTTAGAAACATGGAGATGGGAGATCTCCATACAGATGTTTCTTGGTGAGATGAGTTCTCCAAGATACACTTTCCTCATATATATAAGCACATGTGTATTAGGCACAAACAGAACTGTGCAGTAAGAAGTTTACTTCCCAACCGTATGGTTTTGGGTTTAGCCCACTGCGTGGCACCTTGGGTGGTTTCCACCAAAGCCCAAGGCCAACCAAAGCCTTGTGAGTAGATCTGGTGGAGAGAAACAAATATATATATATATATATATATATATATATATATATATATATATATATATGTATGTATGTATATTTGTCTGTGTATGTGTGTAACATGACAGTTGTAAACAAGTGTGAGTATTACACAAGCAGTGTCCTTAGTTTCTAATTTCTTTGTGAAACATGTATGGCCATGGGGAAATATTACCTTACTTCGAAAGAAGTGAGGGTTGGTGACAGACAAGGCATCTGGCCATAAAATATTAACCTCAACAAATTCTCTCTGGCCCATGCAAACATAGAAAGTGGACAGTAAAATGGAGATGATGTTTTATGTGTGTATAAAACAATATATATATATAACAATTCAACTCAGATCCATATGACTTAAAGTTTCATGGGTGTGTAGCATATATCCACTTCATTAAATATTCAGAGAAGAGTAAGAGATTTGAGACAAATTCAAGATGACTTCTAAATGTTAGGCCTCTGTTGTTTGGCTCAGGTTACATGGTCTTAATGGTAAAATGATACCAGGTGTTTTCTTTATTTTTAGGCCAACATGCTTGGACAGGGCGTGACGTTGGCACCACTTTGGTGGCTGGCTCTAGTATAGTGTATTCAGCAACATCAATTCATTACATGTAGTACTCCACTGGTAGGGTGGAATTTTACATGGGTCAGTAGCTCAGTTGTTATAAAGTGGAGTATTAACACATTAGCAGCAGGTGCAGTCTTTAGATGGGAGTAACTAAATTTGACAGTGTTGGTTTACAGTAGAAGTTTTACAATAGAGGTTGGATGATCTTCATAGACGGGACCATAGTCTGTATGGATGGCAGGGATTAAATATCCTGCCCTTGCATGTAGGATAGTTAAGCCTAGGGTGGTATATTAGCATTGTTAGCTGCCACTGGCTTAAAGTTCTTTAATAGGGCATACTTCTGATATCAATAATAAGAAAGTTCATCCATTCTGTTGATGGATACTGCAAATTGGTGGAGTATGTATAGTCACTTGCAAAAACATTAGATCGATGTGTCTTACATACCCGTGAAACTTATGGAGCTAAGTCAAGCTGATATTGGCAATATATGTAACTCAAATCAAATGTGTTGAGTACCACTGTCTTTAGTTTGTGCACTCATTCATACATGTATGTATGTATGTATGTATATCATTATCCAGTTTTATTTCAAGATTTCTTGCCAATAAAGACAAAGTGCATTTCTAACCTAGACCCAAGGCTCTTTCATTGGAATTTCAACAACATTAACTCTGCCAGATCAAGATTGGAGCCTGGTGCAGCCATCTGGTTCGCCAGCCCTCAGTCAAAATCGTCCAACCCATGCTATCATGGAAAGTGGACGTTAAACAACGATGATGATGATGATGATTAACAAGGTATTTTTGCTTGTTTGTTTGTATGTATGTATGTATGTATGTATGTATGTATGTATGTATACAAGCAGATATGTATGTTTTGTTTTACGTATGTCTTCTCATGCATATACTTCCATATCTAGACATGCTCATATATACTTAAATGATAAACTTAATACAATGAAATTATTGTATACAGTGCTCAGGTGCACCACAACTTGTCAAAAAGTGCATTTAAAGTATATGCAGTACTGTACAAATGTCTGGAAAGCGAACAGTGTATGAGTCAGATACATGCTTGCGTGTGTATGGAGGGGAGAAAATCAGGTGTAGTGTTGGCGAATCTCAGGAAGCATGGAAGTTTTGAAGGATGCAGTGCTCTGACAACTAACAACTGATGCTGGCAGTCTGTTCCATGCTTCAGCAATTCTTAGCGTGAAAAAATATTTCCGAAAGTCATGGGAGCTGTGCTGTTTTCTGACTTTGTAAACATGTCCACAGGTGTTAGACAGGTGGAGTTTGAAAAGGTACTCAGAGTTATTGTTTGTAAGTCTTTAAAGTTTTACAGATTTTTGCAGTTCCAGTGATGGCTTTGATCTATAGTCTTTGAATCAGCTTTCTCCTTTCTGGTTTTGAGAAGCCTAATTTCTCAAGATTGGTATTTGTGCAGTGTGTTACATATCCCAGTGCCCCAATAATTACAGGCATAAGCCTGAACTTGTAATCTGGATAGAGTAACTGTAGATTTCTCAATAGTTCATCGTAGGTATTCTCTTTTTAACAGATCTTCAGCTTTATGTTAACATCCACTGAGCAGCTGATTTCCACAACTGAACAGAGTTTCTCTTCTCTGTCCCAAGTCATTATATCAGGTCTATTGTGTTTACATTTTATTGAGGTTTTCAGTGGGACATTCCACCAGTATTCCTTTTTATCATGTGTGGCTATGGCTTCTACCATATTGTGGGTTTTTATGTATGTATAGACACACACACACATACACACACACACATGCACACACACACCAATGAACATGTAATTACTGCACAAGATTTCTTCAGTGCTATCAACCATTCAAATTACACTTTCGTCTCTTTGTTCCATCATGCATGTTTGCACTCACTAATATTGATCAGTTATTATTTGGAACAGAATATGGTCGTTTGTTAATTGAACACAGACTTTAGATTTAGTTGTTTTTTGTTTTCAACTCTTTACAGAAGTAGGTCTAGTCTGAACAGATATTACATGAGGTCATTTGTTTAATATTAGTAATATGTGACCCAAAATAACCTCAGTTATTACCATTAGTTACCAAGTATGATTACATAGGCATGACTGGGTACTTAAAAAGTTTACAACAATGTTCTTCTAGATTCAGTTCCACTTAGCAACCACATGGGTAGTTGACTTCTACTGTAACCTTGTGTTGAACAATGCCATTGTAATTTTATTTGGTTGATGGGACCTGTATAAAAACCTGTCACATATGCATATATGTTTGTACATTATCATCATCATCATCATATATGTGTGTGTGTATGTGTGTGTGTGTGTGTGTGTGTGTGTGTGTGTGTTTCATTGTTCAGTTTTATTTCAAGATTTCTTGCCAATAGAGAAAGAGCCAGTTTCTAACCTAGACTCAAAGCTCCTTTATTGGAATTTCAACATCAACAGGATATTTTTGTTTGTATGTATGCATGCATGTATGTATGTATGTGTGTATGTATGTATATGTGCAGATTTGTATGTTTTGCTTTATGTGTATATTCTCATGCACATAAATGCATATATAAACATGCTCATAAATATTTAAATGACATCTATCTATCTATCTGTATGTATGTGTATATGTATAAAAGTATGAATATATGTGTATATGTATAGAAGTATGAATATATGTGTATATATATCATCATTATTTGAATGTCCACTTTTCCATGTGGACAAGGGTTAGACAGAGTTTATTGAAGCAGATGTTTTAATAGTTGGATGCCCTTTTTGTTGTCAACCCTTACCTGTTTCCAAGTAAGATAGTATTTCCTCATGGCCATACATGTTTTTGCAGAATATTAGAAATGAATGACACTGTTTGCCTGATGGTGACACTCATTTACAACTGTCATGCAATATCAAGTCAAAAATTACACAGACCTTCATGTGCATATATTTCTGTTTGGTCAGTCTTTGGTCAGTCCAGGGCTGTAGGAAGATACTTGCTCTCACCCAAGGAGCTACAGAACAAGTCTGAACCTGAAACCTTGTGGTTGGAAAGAAAACTGCAATCATGCAGCCAGTCACCTTCTTGGCAATACCTGACTGCATACATTATGACCTTTGTAGCTTCTCTTCCTTACTCTACCATCACATCTATGCTCTGATCCTTGTAACTTGTGAGTATACCCCAGCACTTCACCATCACTCTCCTGCTGTTTCTTACTCTCTCTCTCTCTCTCTCTCTCTCCTCTCTCTCTCTCTCTCTCTCTCTCTCTCTCTCTCCCTCACTCTTCCAAAACTAACCTCGCCTGTACTAGTGCCACGTAAAAAGCAATGGGGCCACTCTGCTGAATGGTTGGTATTAGGAAAGGCATCCAGCCATAAAAACCCTGCCGAAACATACACAGTAGCCTAGGGTTGTTTTCTACTTGGCCGGCTTCTAACAACCATCTTACCCATGCATGCATGGAAGGCGGATGTTAAATGATGATGATGATGATATACAGCCCACTCTACAGGCTGGTTAGTGTTAGTCCATACCAAAACAGACACAGACACAGAAGCATGGTGCAGGCCCCTTCCTGGCTCACTCCTGTCAAACCATCCAACCCATACCAGCATGGAAGGAGGACTTAAACAACGACAATGATACATATATCTTTGCTGTTGTATATAGGCAAAAGATGTTAACATTGATGACAAAAACTGAGAAACCAGTGATTTTAAGTTGAAGTATCTCGTGTGGTATTTGTTTGTCCAAGTTGCACTGACACTCCCTTGTCATTCTCACCATCATAAATATTATATGATTATTCTGCTAGAAATGTAACTAATGATACTATTGCTTGGAAATGTGATAAAAATGTAAATCTATAAATAACGCCACTGTACTATAACATCAATATCTTTCAATGCAGTGAGATTTTGATGCATGCAGCAACACGAAACTCATTGATAGGAGTTCAGTTGATGCAGACAAAGAAAACTGGTGCAAAATGTAGATGACTCCTCAGCTCTAAAGGATTGCTGGCTGTTATTGTTTAACCCCTACTCAACCCTGATTCAGTAGGCCAATGATCAACAGTCTGACGAAGCTCTAATCATCCTGTCTTTATTTAAGATCTAATATATCCAAAGCTACATTATCTTAGATATATATATATATTCTTCCATTTTTCAAATGAAATAGGATTTAAGGCATATTTGGATACTATTTTTAGTGCATTGAGCAACTTCATAGAGGTTTCCTCACTGGTGGATCTGGTGTTTTCCTCTTGTTTTATTGTGTGAAGTGAATGATATTTCTTGGATATGTTCTATTGTTGTCATATATCTCAATGATTGGGTGTCTTTTACTTGTCTGAAGTTGAATTCATAACCCAAATACACACCTGCAGTACATGCTGCACTGATTATATACATAATAAAACACCTGCAATGGAACTGAACTAAAGATTTATGAGTTGCTCATTCAATACCATATTCGCTTGACTAAATTAGCTGTCAGTTGCTCAATGTTTTATCTTGAGAGGGGAGAAAAGAGTAGATGTCCAACATTAGTGTATCAGTAATTATTGGGCCATCATTGCTACTGATGTATATTCCAATATTTTGAAGGGTAGAAATCCACAGCTGTGTTAAGTAATTACACAGTAGATTTCTTTCTGTATGCCTCAATTTACCTAATGATTGAAGTAAATCTGAAAATACTCTAAGTTAGACCAGCTTATTATCCAAAAGAAAATTTTTTTCAAATGAGCTCCTCATCACTCCAGCACATACTATGTGTAACTGACTGAATATATCAAACTGATAGTGAAGTGTATGAAGGAGTGTTGATACACTAGTTCTGTGTATTCTGATTGATCTTGCTTTCTTGTAATTCAGTTCACGAATGTAATCTCTGTTTTTTCTTCAGTTTTCCCCTGTGGTTGTCTCAGTAGAGTACTTACCTCAAGTTCATAACAAAGTTTCTATTAGGTGATGGCTATCATTTCATCAGTGTTTCTTTCAATCCACTGAATATTTTTTGTAATTACACAGTAACCTTGATGCTATATGCTTCAGTTTATCTAGATATTTGAAAGTAAGTGGTACAACATCTGGGAATATTTTAAGATATAGACCAGCATATCATTTAGGGAAAGATTTTTTATATTTCACTTCAGTTCCTTATCAGATTTAATATACTGGCCCATGCTATGTGTAACTAATGAAACTGACAGGTAAAGTGTGTGAGTAGATGTTTATACCTACACTACAGTCTGTTCATTTGAGAGACAGCACAATTATAGTAACCTAATTCTCTGTTTCGTGGGAGGTGTGTGGGTGTGTAGGGGTGCATAAAAAGTCACACACAACATTAATGAAATACCAACATTGATATTTGATATTTACAATCATATGTGAACATCTGTATCAAATGGGTGATGTTATAGATAGGCAAATAGGTGAAATAATGGTTCAGTACTGTCACCTTATTAATAATATTTCAAAGATATAAGACAACCAGGGAGCTTGACCTGTTGGAGATAGCAGCCAGAACCCCCTCATAAAATATGGGTAGAACCTAATGGATAATCCTCACAAAAGTCAGGATGGTCACAGTTATAATACCTTTAGGTATTCTAGATGTTCCTTCAAGGCTGACTTGTTGGTAAACAATAACGTTTTTCAGCATTTGTTTTTTTTTTCTTTTTTAAATCTGTTTATGAGAGTAGGCATAGTTGTGTTGTTAAGAAGTTCACTTTGCAACTACATGGTTTCGGGTTCGATCTTGTTGCACAGCACCTTGGACAGATATCTTCTACTATAACTTCTTTGAAAGTGGAAGCTGGTAGAAGGAAATTGTGAGTCACTTATGTGTGTACAAGTGTATGTAGTGGCGGGGTCTGTGTCTGTGTGTGTGATTTCCTCATATATAGATTGTTTAAGACTGTAGACAGTGGTTATGAAACAAAAACAAAAAATCAGTGCTCTTTGAACGAAGTCCTATCCAATATTTTGTTAGTATCAAGTGATAAGCATTCTCTTTTCATTTTCACTAATAGAAATGTAATGAACCAATGTTTGACCCACCGAAAACCTATAAGCATTGAATGATGCTACTGCCAACCAATTCAAATATGAAATAAGTTGTAGGCATGACTACAAGCACAGGTGTGGTTCATAGGACCAAGTATACCTAAGTATGACTATGTGGTTGAGGAGTTTACTTCTCAACCACATCGTTTTGGATTCAGTCCTACTGTGTAGCACCTTGGGCAAGTGTCTACTACTATAATCCCAGGCCAACCAAAGCTTTATGATTGGATTCAGTAGATGGGAACTAAAAGAAGCCCAATATATATGTATATATGAGTGTGTTGTGTCCCCTTGGCTTGACATAGTATACTAGTTGTGAGTGAGTGTCGCTATCATACGTGCAGTGAGATTCATTTCCAATATTCCGTGGAAACCTGTCTGTCTATGGGAAAATATTACCTTGCCTGGAATCAGGTGAGGATTGGCAACAGAAAGGACATTCAACCGTGGAAAATCTGCTTCAATGAAATCTGTATTACCCATGCAAGCATGGGAATGTGTACATTAAAATAATGATAAACATAAAAGATAATTTTTTTACTCCATTTTCATTCTTTTTTTGTGTGTGTTTTCATGATGAAACTGTTGCTGTTGTTTAGCCCCAAGTCTTCTAATTGTGAAAATTTGTGATCAAAGGTATTCTAGCCATGATAATCCTATCTTATTTACCTGGACTGTATTATTTAATGTATCCTTCCTCTTTTTAAGATAGTAGGGTGTGATTTGAGAGAGATCTAGTTGTTATTTCTAGCAAGACAAGCATTCATGGGAAGAAGTTGGTAATATTGGTACATTGGAATAAAATTTATTAAATTCCTCATTGTTAATCCCATATAAATATACTCCCTCCCCACTATAAAAAAATGTGTTACCTTGTACTTGTGATAGAAATCATCATTACTAATTGGTTATTAATCCCAGATTTGTTCTGATCAAGCAAAAATATAATCAAAGTTGTTCCAGCCATAGCTATCTTCTCAGACTTAGTATATCTAAGACTACATTATCTGATGTACTGGTATATTTTTAAGAATTTAGGATGTGATTTTTACATAGATTTGGTTGCAGTTTCCCTCATTATTAGCAGAATCATTAGATGAATAAAATACCCTGCAGTATTTGTCCTTGCATTTTATACTCTCCAAGGTCAACTTTGCTTTTCATTCTTTCAGGGTCGATAGAATGAAGTACTAGTCAAATACTGGGTTTGATTTAATCTACTAATTACTCTCCTCAAATTTCTGACTTTGTGTCCATGTTAGAAACAATTATTTTAACAAAATTGGCAAATTAACCAAGACAATAGTGTCAAATAGAATACCTTGCAATATAATATTGGATTTGTATGTACTGAGTTCAAACTCTGCTGAGAATAAATTTACTCTCTATCTTTCAGGATCAAAAATAAAGTACCAGTTAAGCACCGGGGTTGATATAACTAACTTCACTCCCCTCTAATTTTGAGACCCTGTCTGTTGGAAATCATTATCATGTCTAAGACAGTGTTGGAGGTGGCTAAGACATTAGACTGCTGGACTAAATAATTTAGACCAACTTTATATCCCATTGTTCCTTCATGTAATCATTTATCTTCTTGATAGTCCTTATTATTTCTGTCTCATCCCAGATTTTGTCTATTCCTTCTTCTACGAGGGGCGTTCAATAAGTAATGCCCCTGACCCACTTCCCATAGCAGTAGAGCAACGGAACTTGGCACAGTTATTAGTCTTTTTCTACATAGGAACCACCCAGAGTTATGCATTTCTCCCATTGTTTGATGCAGCTCTGGAGACCGTTTTTGTAGAAGACCCCAGCTTGGTCCTCCAACCTGAACCTGACTTCGGAAATCAAGGCTGCATCATCTGGGAAATGCTTTCCTTTCAAAAACAACTTCATGACTGGGAAGAGGTGAAAATCAGAGGGTGCAAGGTCAGGAAAGTAGGGGGATGGGGGAGGAGTTCATAGCCATATGCCTGTGCTTCTGATCTGGCGACAAGCGAGTTGTGGACCGGAGCGTTGTCCTGCAGGAGGAGGATGCCTTTGCTGATCTTGCCCCGCCTCTTGATTTTGATAACTTCTCTTAATTTCCTCAAAAGTGAGCATAATAGGCTCCTGCAATTGTGGTACCCTTTGCCAAGAAATCTGTCATCACTACTCCGTCCTGGTCCCAGAAGACTGTGAGCATGACCTTGCCAGCGGAGGGCTGCACCCTTGCCTTCTTTGGAGGGGGTGAGTCACGGTGCTTCCACTGCATTGACTGGGCTTTGGTCTCTGGATCATCGTGATGGACCCAGGTTTCATCCTGTGTAATCAGTCTTTTGAAAAATTTTGACTCATCTTCTTGGCACATCTCCAAATTCACCCTTGAGCACTAGACACGTTCTTGCTTCTGGAAAGGCGTGAGCAACCTGGGAATCCATCTGGCAGACACCTTTTGCATATGCAAATGGTCATGAATGATAGTTTCCACAGACCCGGTACTAATCTTGACCTTATGGGCTATTTGGCGAATAATTATGCGTCAATCTTCCAAAATGGCAGCCTCAACTTGACGGACAGATGCCTCATCAATGGCAGAAGGGGCGACCAGATCTGGGAGCTGTTTCCACAGAGTTCCGACCATGTTTGAATTCACGATGCCAGCGTTTTACAAGGTCATATGATGGGGCATCATCACCATAAGTTACTTTCATTTCATCAAAAGTCTCTCGTGGTGTGCGTCCTTTCAAATACAAAAACCGGATCACTGCAAGTGGGTCAGAGGCATTACTTATTGAACGTCCCTCGTAGCTGCATTTCTTGCTCGTGTTTTTTTCTCTCTGCCTGAAGATTAAAAGCACTAACATTATTAAGTTATCCATATGCTAACCTTGAGACAGCTCTGTAGTTCCAAAGAAACTGCTCCACAGTTTCCTGGAGTTAGGAGTAAAATAACTGAGAATGGAAAAAAATTGTTTTAGCACTAATAGATCTGAGGTTATTCAACAATATCAAAAATTGTTATGGTAGCTCACAGCTCTGTGTACCTTCTAGTTGTTCTGCTTCTGAACAATAGCTTTGGGTTTTCCCCTGTAAACCCCCTTTCCCCACTCATCCTCAATAAATAACTTTTCCATCAACTTATTAGTATAAAGAGCAAGGTACATATTCTATGAAATAAAATATCAACACACCCAGACTCACTCAAACATATATGAATGTACATACATACACAAATGCACACAGGCAATTAAATATAATAACTGGCTGCTTTTGAATGAGACATTTTATTAAACTTGTAACATAAAATGATAACATTTCATTATAAAATAATACATAATAAAAATGAAGCATTATCAGAAACTTTGGAAATGCAGGTGAATGTGTACAATAATTATCTTAAACATAATGAAATAAAATACAAATGGAATTATACAAGTTCAAAAGAATGTAATTTATAATGAAGAGTTGTGTGTGTGAATTCATCATCATCATCATCTTTTTTAATGTCCCTCTTTAATGTCATTCATTTAAGAGGCAAAAATGACAGAACTATTATGAATATATAACACTTACTTTATCTAAATTACTCAAACTATAAAAGGCCTCTACTGGATAGTTTTCTTTTTAACATTTTCAAAGTTATTTCATGCAGCTAAATGGTTAGCAATAGGAAAGGACATGTACTCATAAAAGATTTAAAAGAGAGAGAAGAGAGCTTGTGAAAATCAAAATCAAAATGCCACTCATTCACATGTAATGTACATATTTCTTGGTATTGTTTTAGCAAGAAGTAAATGGATGTTAAAGCAAGAAAAATGCCTAATATCTGCTGCTAATAAATTTTTGCACACTTTCTGTTAGACATTTCTTAGACTATTTGTAATGGCATAATACTGTCATTTAAACATACAATATTTATTTGAGTAAACAATGTTCAAATTTACTTCACTATTCAAAACCTGGTCAGAGGGATTTGGGACCATTGGAGACTTCATTACATAGAGCTGTTTAGGCAACATTTGATAGTACCAACTCCGTTGCAATTTTACTTACAGTGCCAGTTGAACTCAGCACTGTCAGTCGACAAAATACTCATTACTTATTAGATGTTGCTGATTGCAGCAAATGACTTTCACTACATTGTCGCCTATTTAAATCTACATGGACCGAACCATTGAAAGGATTGTTTCTGGTGTAGGATATTGATTACTGACTCAACAACTGGTAGTCTACGGTTCTGTCAACTTAGCTCTGCTCTTACTCACCCACAATGTAGCATTGATGAAACCATATAGGTATCGTTAATTGTCTTGACTCTGATTAGGAGCTTTGTGTTCCTTTTACTGTTTCACATATCTGCATAGCTGCAATAATTTTTGGAGTAATTGTTTTTACTACTGGATGTCCTTCCTACAGCTGATCTCTTATATATGGATCCTGTTTCTACCATTTATGTAAAGGAAATGAAACAAGCAGTTATATACCTTGTTATGATGCACAATACAATGACATTAGTAAGATCTGAACTTATATATAGTCTGTTGTCCAGCACCCTAACCTCCCAGACATTGCTCTGAATTCAAAATTGTAGTAATAACATAACCCAGATTAACTTCAATGATATATTTTGCAATTGTTCTTTCCATTTTCTTTCCTTTTTTTGAACTTTTTCTTTCTCATTGTTATTTTTTCCAACCTAGAAGGAAATTTTATTATCATATTTAAATTGAACAACTAGCAGAGATGTTAGCAGTTACTATGCTATTACTAGTATTGCAGTGTCTGGCTGAGACATTCAATTTGCAAATAGCTTTGTCCAGTTTTGTGAAAACAGGTATGCAGAGTAAGAACAGCATACAGTAGCAACACTGTAAATAGATAAGTGGTTGTTATTGTTGTTTAGCTTCAAGCCTGCCTTTTTACAACAGAATCATGCCCAAAGGTGTTCTATTCATGACTATTTTTTTCTTTTTTCACAAGCATAATGTGTTGTTGCATCTTTTTAAAGTTGTTATGGTATGAATTGAGCGAGATTTAGATACTAATTTTAACAGGCTAGCAAGTACATAGAAGTTACCTCGTTTCTTATTTCTTTATTGCCCACAAAGGGCTAAACATAGAGGGGACAAACAAGGACAGACAAAGGGCTTAAGTCAATTACATCGATGCCCAGTGCATGACAGGTACTTAATTTATCGACCCTGAAAGGATGAAAGGCAAAGTTGGCCTTGGCGGAATTTGAGCTCAGAATGTAGCGGCAGACGAAATACCGCTAAGCATTTCGTCTGGTGTGCTAACGTTTCTGCCAGCTCACCGCCTAAAAGTTATCTTGTTAGCAAGTTTAACTCCTCTTATGAGTGCAGGCTAGAAGTGAATCTCGTCTGTCTTATAAGTCAGTAAGATTGATCACACATTGCTGGTTAGCTCTTATGTAAAAGCCAAATAATTGTCTTGCTCTCCTGACAACTGACAGATTAACTGAGGGAAAAGAAAAGTGAAGTAAATAAGCTGAGTGATACAAGATAAATATACAAACAAGAAAGGTAATATGATACCTATAAAGTAAGAGTCAAGAAATGATTAATCCGTATCCAGATATTGTGTGAGGGGAGTGTGTACATGTGTGTGTGTGTGTGTTTTTTTTTTGCTTGTCTGCATGTGTGCTTCTCCACAAAACATATTGTCATTTCTCCTGTTAACAAATTATTCACTCTGTTTGTCCTTTCTAAGATACATGAAATAAAACATCTTTTATTTGTAAGGGTTATTGACAAGAAGAGTGTCTGGCTGTAAAACAATACCTTGATAATATAAATTATCTAACTCTTGCTAGCGTGGAAAAAATTAATATAACAATGAATGGACAAATAAATATAAACGCTTGGGTTCAGATGTACCAATGAGGTGAAACACAATAGATGTAGCTAAGTTTATTTTTACATTTGCTTCTGGTGGTTCACTCCAATGTCACTCCAATTTCTTTTTTATGTATGTGTGTTTATTTAGGTAACAATATGCGCATGTGTGTGTGCACGCATGTGCATGCTCATGCACACCCGCATATAAAATTCTTTGTTGTCCATAAGTCTGGAAAGAATAACTGCCTTTTAGTATGAGTAATAGAGTGGTTTCATGTATGTATGTATGTATGTATGTATGTATGTATGTATGTATGTATGTTTCATATACTGCTTAGAAACAATGCACATTACCAGAATTTTCTGACTCAAGAGGAATAGTGCAAACCACTCCAAATCCTTGTTAGGGCATCTATGTAAATGAAGTAAGGACTGGCTAGCTTGTACTGGCATGGAGTAGTATAATACATAATAATGAAGTCAAACCAAATAATGATATTTTGAACACATTGAAAGCATGCATTTCAGATCATTGTGTAATAGAGAAAAAAAATGGAATTTATCTCTTACTGAACACTCTTCAATTAAGACGTTTCAAAATATAGTGTGGTCAAATTCCTTCTTTATACATGGTCTTGGGCAGTTTGCATAAACTTTGTAAGAGATGAATTCCTCTTTTTATCTATTGTCCAATTGTCTGAAATATACATATTAAATATATTCAAAATATCATTACTTGGTTTGACTTCATTTTGTATATATCTTCTTTTATTCTTTTACTTATTTCAGTCATTAGACTATAGCACCACCTTGAAGAATTTTAGTTAAACAAATCAACCCTAGTACTTATTTTTAAGTCTGGTATTTATTTTATTGGTTCTCTTTTGTGGAACCACAAAAGAGAACCAATATATATATATATATATATATATATATATGAGAGAAAGATAGGGAGAGAAAGCTGTCAAGATTATGGAAGCTAAAAGCTATAACACAAGAACAGACAACAGAGTGATTAGGAAAAAAAAAGAATAAAACAATTTTTAAAATAATGGTAATAAATGAAGAGTAAAAATGTATTTTTGAATCTTTTTGGTCATCCTTCCTCCTTTTCTCTAAAAGGACTTCAACACGAGTCTGCTTAAAGAGTTCAGTGCCCTTAATGCAATAAGTTTCCTCTCTTCCATGAATCTGTGAAGGAAGTCACAGCTTCACTCATGATACCTCTTCTGATTTTACTTGAGAAAGTCTCTGTATCACTTCAGCGGTGCTCCAACAGAATGCATATCCCAAGGAAGCTGACTGTAAAAAAGCCACCCTATCAGGTGGCTTTTAAGCAACTAACTCTGAATGAGATGATCTGCAAACAGATCTCTGACTTGTTTTGGAGAATCTGTTGCAATTGCTTCCTCCAGCGACATATCCCAATGATGATCATATTCGTTGCTAAAAATCATGTAAAAAAAATTGTCAAAAACGATCACAATAATGAAAACATAGGAATTCAAAATTTCAGGATTACAGGTCTGGATTCGGCCTGGAATATTTTTTAATTTACTCATGGAGTCAGCCTGATTCCAAAATGATATTATGATATGTTGAGCTACAGCCTCAAGGAGTAAAGTTGAAAAAGTGTGACACACTGATGTTCACATTTATTATATTTGATATGTTTAATTTTGGGGAAACTGTATTTCAATTAAAATGTATTTTGTGTGTGTGTGTGTGTGCGTGCTTGTGTGTGCATATATGTATTTATGTACACACACACATATATAAGTTTGTTTTAAAGAAAGCAAAAGATAAAACAAAAATTATAGTAAATTACTATTTTTAAATCTCACAACATGAGATATTCAGCAACAGTACTTTGTAGTAAAGATTGTTTGCCAATATAACATGGCAGTCCTGGTTAAGGACTAATGTTGCTGTAATTTAGCCCCAGGAGACATCGTCTCCAGCTGGTTATACAACACGATCTGTGTCCTTATATTTTTGAACAAGGGAATCTAGCACCCCAACTCAGCTCAAATTTATAAATTTATAAATCAGTGACTAGTTGTCACTTTGAATACTATATATTTCAAACAGAAATTTGGCAGCGCCGCCTCTAGCCGAGCAATTATTCTGTGCTGATGAGGAGAAATAACCCAGAAACCATGATACACAGATATTGTTTTGAGCTGGGTGGGGGTGCCACATTCCCTTGTTCAAAAATATAAGGACACAGATCGTGTTGTATAACCAGCTGGAGACGATGTCTCCTGGGGCTAAATTACAGCAACGTTAGTCCTAAACCAGGACTGCCATGTTATGTTGGCAAACAATCTTTACTACAAAATGATAGTGTCCAGTAGTTGGTTCAGTATGCTGGCCACAGGAATTTCTGTCCAGGAAAGTTGTACATCATCTCCCTCTTTCTCTCACATACCCACACTCTCTTGCTTATTATTACTCCCATTGCCACCATCAACACTGCTACTTTTAATAAAACATCAACTCTCCCTAAATTTCTTTTTCTCTCTTTTTCTTCCTATCTTTCTCTTTTGTTCTTTCTTTCTCCGTCTTCACCACCGTAATCACCATCTCTATGCCTACTATTACTCTCACCCCAGCACAAGGATGTATTGTTATTGAATAGTGAGAAGGGGGGGGGTCAAAGTGTGACACACTGACACACACAAATTAGTTTTCACATTTATTATATTATATATATATATATATATATATATATATACACACACACACACACAAAGAGAGAGAGAGTTTCTTTTTTCTCTATTAAAACTGAAGCTGCGAATTTCTGATGCAATTTTAGTTTCATGCCTATGTAATCTTCAGATGAAACTATTTCACCTGAAGATCAGTCGCATGACACTGAAGTTAAAGACAAACTCTCAACTTCAGTTTTAATTAAAAAAAAAAAAACAATATCTTGTGCAACATGCATTAATCACACCTTTCATATTCATTCAAAATTAAGTAACATACATTTGTGTTTGTGTACACACACACATTTTAACAATTTAGAGTTAACTCACTAGATTTCACTGACTAGTGGCAGAAGCTTCCATAAAGTTATTTTTACATTTGTATTTATGAATATATGTGTTATTTAAATAAGAAATATTACAATGGTATTTTAGCTAACACAGTAAAGAAAACATAGCCTTACTTAAATACATTTAAAATAACACAGAAACTAAATTGTGTTGGTAGTAGGAGAGAGTTGGTATAAAGTAAAGAAAATGGATGTGGGTGAGAGTGAGTGTAAATGTAAAATATGGGATAAGAATGAGTATAAGGGAATGGGGATGGAGACAGGTGTAAAGTATAGAATATGATCTGTAATGGGTAAAAAGGGGTGGAATGTGGTTGTGAAAGTGTTGAATACATGTTGGCGTTAGACTACTGTAATATTCTTGTTGATGTTGTTTAACTTACAGCATAGTTTGATCTATTTCACATGACCTTTTTAGTGAAATACTCTTTACTTTAAACAGCAAATGAAATGTCGTGACATTGATGCCTGTCCCTAGAGCATTAGTAGATAATAAACAGTGTGATAAGAATTGGTTTCAGTTGGGAGTCATGTTGCTCTTTCTCTTGGGAAAGGCATGAACATTATTAATGCAAATTGTATTCTTTCAGTAAAATAGAGTGTTTACTCCTTAGTTATCAGAAAACATCTTTAATTTTTTGCAGCTCACTTCGTTTTTTTTATCCCTTCTGTCTCTAGGCATGAAAGAAAGAGGATAGGATGTAAGATGAGATGAAATCTTCCCTTGAGTGATTGATTTTGTATATTGCATGTGGTTTGTTAGGTGGAGGTAGGGATGATATCTAGCAGCTGGAAGGGAACATTTGAAAATGTATTGGCGGTATTGAAGGTTGTAGTAACAATGGTAGACAGATGTAGATTTTCATATCTCTAATTTTTTATTTATCTCTCTCATCTCCTCTTTACCTCTATTTCCACCTGTCCCTCTCTTCCCCTTTTCTCCCCTTAACTTCTAAAATGCCTTTCAGCATTTTTCTACCGAATTCTGTTTATGATTCATAATTTAAACAAAAACAGCTGCTACAAATATTTAAAAAAATATCCTGAAATATTTCACATAGCTGTAGTTTCCTTTACAAAAGAAAATCCTGTACAGAACAGCTGTAAAGTAGCGTGGAAAGTCCAATGGTAAATGAAAGAATCTGATGGCTCTGGGTCCCTAATCAATTAACCTGGAGATAGAATTTATTAAGGCGCATATACTTGAGGGTGCAATAGTTGGTTTACTTACCAAGATGGTGTTTGTATCGTATCAGAACTGCAATATGGTCAAGATGCATAGTTTTCAATTGCTGAGTCCAATTGCAAGATGGTTGAGGATATATTGTTTGCTTTTTAGGCAGGGATAGCACTGTGATATACACAACTGGTTTGCTGGCTTGCATGGCTAATGGAGCTAAGTTGAAACATTGGATAGTTTTAAGAAGAAAGCACTAATTTCCTAAACGGTGCACCACAAAGGATGAATGGATGACAATTCAATACATGTTTAGTGAGACAAAATATGTTTTAAAAGATTTGAATTTCTACTTGAACCAACGTCATTGTTAGTGCTGGGATCAATACCATTTTATCAAAAATTGAAGCAAAACAAAATAAATTGAGTTGTTATCCTGGTATGGTTTGAACTCAAACACAAAATATAACTGAATAATGCAAAACATTTTGTTTCACACTATCAAGTTTGTTATCATTCCCTATTGCTATTGTAATGATACCTTAATGCAGTTTGAAAGCTGTAAATTTCAAAGCAGGGGTATAGGCAATTTAATCAACTTTACTACCAAGTCTTATCTTAATGACCCAGGCAAAAATCAAACCTTCTAGGATTTGAAATTAGAACATAAAGGAGTGTAACTAAACAACAGGCATTTTGTCTAATGCTCCATCAATTTTACCAGCCACAGTGATGCTTTAATCTCATTGCACTGTGAGTTTTAAAAAAAAACAAACATGATGAAATAAACTGACTTAACCCTTTTGTTATTGTATTTATTTTGAGATGCTCTGTGTTTCTTTCAACTAATTTTAAATATAACAAAGAATTTAGTAAAATAACTTAGTTATCATTAAGCTGGTGTTAGGAACATAAATTGCGACTAAGGTTTCATGGAAGATTTTCATTCAAAACTTATGGAAACAAGACATTTGTACTACAGAGCCAGAGGTGGTTTCAAACGAGTTGGTATTGAAAGGGTTAAAGATAAAACAAAACAAAATAAGTGGATGAAGATATCAAAATTTCAGAACTAAAATGTTTTAAACTTTTCCTTTTAATAGTTATAATGTATACTTAATGGAAGAAATGCATTGGGATAAATAAAACTTCAATGAATAATAACTAAAAAAGGGTTACACACTGAAACCATTTTATCTATATAAGTAACATAAATGTATATATTTTAATGTTTTTTCTTTCTGCTTTCCTCAAGATAATTTTGAACTGGATTTTAGCTTAAAGATAAGATTTGCACAAATGAATCTCAACCACTCATATTTCCTAAGTTGAAATCTCCATAAAAGACCATATGAAATATTAAAGGAAAAACCTGCATTTCAAGTAGGAAATGGTTCTTTGGAATAAGATGTAATGGAAGGTAATATATATATATATATATATATATATATAATAGATACAATAATATAAAAAAACAACTTTTTCAGAGTTGCTTTTTGTTACAGCTCTGACTCTGTAAAAAGAAACTTTAGCTTTCATATTGTGTTCGAAGCTTTAGAAAATTCTTACATGTCATAACAGTAGCTTTCCATAAAGTAATATTGTAGTTATTATCATGATTAAAATAGCACTGTGGCTGGTAAAATTGGCAGAGTATTAGATAAAATGTCTTGTATTTAGTTATACTCCTTTATATTCTAATTCTAAACCATGGCAGCCTTGATTTTTGTCTATCAGCCTTCCAGGGTCAATAAAATAAAAACCTTTTCCTACTCAAAATGCAGGTTTTTAATATTTCTTATGATCTTTTGTGGAGATTTCAATCTAGAAATTACAAGAGGTTGCAATTCATTTGAGCAAATCTTTTTAAATCTGAACTAAAATCCAGTTCTTAAGAATAATAGAAAGAAAAAAATTGAAATATATGCATTTATTTTACATAGCTGAATAAAATGGTTTCTGAGTGCAATTCTTTTTAATTACTGTTCATTCAAGCTTTATTTATCCCTATATATTTCTTTTGTCAATTATGTTATAACACTATTCTAAAGAAATTTTTTTTTTTTTTTTTTTTTTTTACTTTTGAAATATTGTTTATGTTTTTATCCATTTATTTTATTTTATTCCCAAGTTAGTTTATTTTGACATTTAAAAAAAAAAAACCTATTCTTTTCTGCTTCATTTTTTTTCTCTTTTTCATATAGAAACATATGTGTATAACATAGTGAGTTGAAAATCTTTTATTACACCTAAGATTAGAAGAGACACACATTGCTTTCCAATCACATGGTTTCAAGTTCAGTCCCACATTGTGTCACCTTGGACAAAGTATCAGTTACTATAGCCCTGAACTAACCAAAGCCTTGTAAGTGGATTTGGCTGATGAAAGCTGAAAGAGGCATATTGTGTGTGCGTATCCGTCCTTGTAGTGTCATTCATTTCCAGTATCCTGCAAAAACATGTTTGCCCATATTCAAACTTACAATATTACATATGTGAGACTCTGCTGCAGGTATTTATGAGGAAAGACATATATATATCTAATAATATTACTTATATATAATCCAATAATATTACAAAGTAATAGTGAAATGAATACAATAAAATATAGTACATGCATGCATACATTTGTGTGTGTCTGTCTGTTTGCAATAACCCATATGGCTTTATTATGATGCATTTGCTTTTGTCCCAAACACATTCCCTTATGAAATCACTTGCAAATCAAGAATATGTATATATCTAATGTTTCCTAATGTAATTCTTTCCCTGGAATTGCAATGATTTCTACGCTTAGTTACCATTGCCTCAATTTATTCACATCACTATGGAAAGGTACTAACATCACATTTCTTATTGGCTCTCTGTTAGAAAACTTTAAAACTGATGGCTAGAAGCTAGTATTCTATTTATGAAAGCATTTTTTACAGGTTATTTCTGACTACCTATGGGTTACAGACAGGTAACTATCTAGCATAGATTGAAGACTAAAGAGCTAATGTGGTTTGTAATTTAAAAATAAAAACTTATATTCATACTAGCATGTATATATAGAGGCAATTCTGTTGAAGTAATTTTTATAGCTGTGTACCCTTCCAATGGGAAAACCATTCAACTATGAAGTTAAAATATCCTGTTCTCACCAAATTTCAATGCAAACTTGCATGTTTCCAGCAACAATTCTTTGTATATGCACCAGTGCCCATTATATTCTAATTTGCTTGTCATGGTACCTTTCAGCTGTTTGCTGAATTGACAGTTATTTTTGGCTTTCACCTAGCCAATACTATTTGCTTGTACAAAGTATAATTTTGAATAGATAATTGAAAATGAGAATAAGCAAGTCATGACATTTGATACAAAATGGCCATTAAGTTTTAAGAGAAGTATCACTCGTCAATAAAAGAAGCCTCTTACGTAGTTGTTTGACTCTTAGAGATATCAGCCAACTCTCCCTCAAATTATACCCTGCCATGTTGAAAATAAAGGGACACATTGGATAATGTAGTCTTAGATAAGTAATACTTGAGAAAAGGACAGGATGTACATCACTGGGATAATTTTGACTGTAAGTTTAGTCAATCTGGAGTGACCTGGGTTTAAGCAACAAGAGTTTGAATCAATCATATCAACTCTTGTGCTTATTTAAGTGTGATACTTGATTGAATCCCTCCATTCACTTGGTATAAAGGAATACAACTTGACACACCAGTTTATACTAAAGATATACATAGACACTTACACAACGTATGTATGTATGTATGTTGGCATCAGGTCACTTTTGAGTGCTACTGGTAACATGTAACCCAGTACAACCTGTTGCATGGTCGGGTCGTCGGCGACTAAACCGGCAACCCCACCAAGCTTGCTTGGTGAGGAGGGTGTTTATTGGACACCCTGCGGGATGAAAAACAAAACCCGTCAAACCATTGGGAGTGAAGGACTCCTAGCCTTTGTTAGGGTATCCTTCTAGGAGAAGGTAACTCAGGTAACTGGGATAACTCCGATATAAAACCTGCGGCTCAGTGGTTACCGATGATGTTGACTTGTTCTTCTTTTCGGATTATGGCTGCTGTTGCTTAGTGAGTGGGATTGACTCAGTGCACAGCCTTTCCCCACTTTAAAAAAAATCTTCTTGCACAGGCATTGCACAATAACAACATTGATTAAGCTTCGTGCAATGGCCATACTCGATAACGAGGGGGCAACCACCATGTATGTATGTATTATGTGCATATGTGTGTAATGACAGACTTTCGCACAATTTCCATCTACTAAATCTCACTCTCACAGTATATGTCAGTCCATGATTTGTGCAGTGGGATTGAACCTGGAACCATGTAGTTGTGTTGCAAACTTCTTAATTGCACAGCTATGCCTGTACATGAGAACAAAAATAAATCAAAGTAATAAGTGAAAATTTCTGGGCAAGTTACTTGCAATAGACTAACATCCCCCCCAGGGGGAAGATTTATTCTTTCTCTATTCTCTAATACAATTGAAACTTAGAGTTAGACTCCAACAACAGCCTATTAGGATTCTTTGAGTTATTCTAAATTACCATCATTATCTGTCATTTCTAAATCCTCTACTATTTATTGTTTCAGGTGGGTGTTTAGTTCAACTTCCATCCAAGATTTGGTAAAAAGAAGATTAGATGATCGAATGATGAATATCAAGCCAGCATTTTTGAGTAAGTTATACTAAATTCGCAAATTGCCCATATTTTCTACATTTTTTAAGGTAGTTGTGGGGGAGGTGGCAGTGAGTTCATAATCAGAATTATATGGTTTGTTACTTGGGTTGTCTTTTTGTTGCTTAATTTTGTCACATTAGCTTTGTTCACTATATTTCCATTTATCATAATATCCTTTTCATATTTTATTTTCTCTCTTTCTCTATGTGTGCATGTGGCATGATACAATATAATTCAATATTTTTATTTATTTCTCTATCTTGTTAATATATTTACTTTTCTTGCCTTTTATACTTCTATAACTGTCTTTCTCACTTTTATCTCTCTGTGTCATCCCATCATACGTTTCCCCCCTCTCTCTCTCTCAGTAAATTCTCTCATGAAGCTCTATTCTTTCAATAACATTATATCACACCCCATCAGTGTATATAATTGAATATGGAGGCTGGCACACATTTTCACAGTAAACTTATAATCATGTGATGCATGATAGGAAAAAATAACTCTGTCTTCCATCTACTATTCTCACCAACCTTTCATATTTTGTGCATGCATGTGTGTGTGTGTGTGTACTTTACAATGGGACATATGAGTATGCATGAGTATGTATATGCGGATGAGTTTGAATGGAATATGTACATGGATCTGTGTATACATATTTGTATGTGTATACACATATAAGATACATATATTCTTATACATGCAAATCTGCATAAACATCTCACCATAAAACGGTGTGTGTGTGTGTGTGTTTGTGTTTATGTGCACACAACCACATATAGAGATAGATAAATAGATAGATAGATAGATAGATAGACAAATAGACACACACTCACTTACATATAATTTTATTTCCGTATCATTTGGTCTATTTCTTAACTCAATGGTATTTGTTTTGCAGCAGTTGTTATTGGATTGAGAAGTCTTGGATATTTTAGCTTATCAAATAGAAGGAAAAACATACTATATAACAAAAACAAACCACAAACTAACAGCATAACATCAAAATCTAAATCTATGAATAAATAAATAACAATGAAATGTATTGTTAGATTAAATAATACCAAAAAAGTGAGTTACTAAATAAATAAGTAGATATTAAAAAAAAAAATGATGAATAAAATCAATATAAAATAAAACAAAAAATGAAAGAGAAACAACAAAGGATATCTCCATTTTTGTATTATAGAAAAAATAAATATCCTGCTAATCAATATTGTCAAAGATATTTCGCAGAATTTCTGCCTCTTAGCTTTGCTTTTACTATCTTCTTTGCAACTATCTTCTTTTCATTATCAGTCACCATTCTCTACATGAAGGAGAAAACACGACTTGTTTGAAGATTAACTTCACTTCTTTCCATTAAATAAGAGGTCAATTGTATTGATGGTTTGTTTATTTTTCACTTTATGACTATACTATGCTTTTGTTTTACAGTACTAAAGTTTTATAACATTGATATATTTGACTGGAGAAGGTATCCTGAACCATTATCTTTTCAATACTGCTTTATAAAATTAAGTTAACTCCGTTGTGATTTAATCTAGTTTAGTCTCAAGTCAACTCTGATTGAATAGACTTACTATCAAAAGTATTCCAGCTTTGACCATCCTGTGTTTTATGGAGTATTTACGATTGTACTCTCTGCAATTTAAGGGAGATTTGACTGCTATTTCAAGCAGATGGAATGACCATATAGAGAATATCTTACTGGCTCATAATGTGAACTTTGATGTGAGTGATAGAAAACCAGATACTTTGAAGCACTTAGTCTAACAATTCTCATCTTCTGCCACCACCTCTTTTTTTGGAGGGATGAAAACTATGCTTTTTACTGATGTAATTTCAACTGCTAATAATAATGATTTCTAACATAAGCATAAGGCCAGTACTTGTTTTATTGATTCTGTTGAGATGAAAAGTTAAACAAACACTGAGAGAACCATAGAAAGATCTAACAAAATACGGTAATGTCTGCTACCTTGTAATTTTACCAGTCACTGTTCTCTTCATAATAATAATAATCCATTCTACTATAGGCACAAGGTCCAAAATTTGCAGGAGGAGGATAGTCAATTACATTCACTCCAGTGTTTCACTGGTACTTAATTTATTAACCCTGAAAGAATGAAAGGCAAAGTCGACCTCAGTGGAATTTGAACTCAGAATGGAGCAATGGGAAAAATACCACTAAGCATTTTGTCTAACATGCTAACAATTCTGCCAGCTCTCCGCCAATGATAATAATCATAATATTGCTTTCAAATTGTGGCACATGACCAGCAAGCTTGGAGGAGGGGCTATCTTGATTGCATCATCCCCAATGCTCAGTTGGTACTTATTTTATTGACCTCAGAAAAATGAGGAGCAAAGTTGACTTAAGCAGAATTTGAACCCAGAATGCAAAAACAGATGAAATGCCACTAAGCATTTTACCCAACACTAATAATATTGCCAGCTTGCAGCTTCAATATTAATAATAATGTTGGTTTCAAATTTTGGCACGAGGCCAGCATTTTCAGGCAAAAGTGTAAGTCATTTATATTGACCCCAGTGTTTGACTGGTATTTATCTTATTGACCCCAAAAGGATGAAAGTAAAGTTGACTTCGGCAGAATTTGAACTCAGAACACAAAGACAGACGAAATGCTGCGAAGCATTTTGCTCAGCATACTATGATTTTGCCAGCTTTTTGCCCCAATAACAATAATAATATTGAAAAGAGCATTGTCACTGTGAAAATAATAACCTTCCATGTAAATATATTTTTTCTACATGACTTTATTTGATTTTGTAAATGAACAGTCAAGTGTGTTTACTTTTATGGCCTATCAATGTATACAATAAGTTTCTTTGCCTTAGGTGTTGAGAAGAGATTCAGTAAGAAATGGAAACAAAATTGAAGGAAGAAGGAAAACTCATGATAATAATGTTTCTAATTCAGGTACAAGGCCAGAAATTTGGTGGGAAAGGTGCTAACCGATACCACTAAACCCCAACTATTATCATTATTCTAGCAGATCATTAGCACACTGGGTAAAATGCTTAGTGGCATTTCGTCCGTCCTTACATTTTGAGTTCAAATTCTGCTGAGGTCAACTTTGCCTTTCATCCTTTTAGGGTTAATGAAATAAGTATCAGTTACAAACTGGGGTTGTACCACCCTCTTAAAACCCAACTACATTCTGGCTGAAAAATATAGAATACCTCATAAGTAATATAAATGTCCTGAATTCAGTGGTGGTGATAATGAAGATGTTACATGTTAATTTAATGTATTAAACTTATCTTTATTAATGTATATCGAATTATACATTGATATATACAAGATTTACGCAGATATAAGAGTTAGAACTCGTAATCTGCTTGTGGACCTATTTTTGGGGAAATTTTTGCCTACTACACTAAAAGGTTTCCCTACCCCTGGTCTAAGTAGATGGTGCTGTGAGTTGATCTAGGTGTATACACACTGTTTGTCAACAAGCAAGATATCTTCTCCGTGACAAAATACAGTAAGTCGCTTGTTCCCCAGTTCGAATGTGAATCAAGCATATTCGGACTATGTCCTGATATGTTTTGAATACAACTTATATTGCATCTCTGTATCATAAGAGGTATCTAAAAGGGTTAGTAACAAGAAAAATATCTAACCATAAAAATCTGCCTCTGAAAAAGCGTCCGACCCATGCTATTTTGGAAAAGCTAACATGAAATGCTGTTGAGGATGATGGTGGCAGGCATTTTTTTCAGTGAGAATGCTACCACAATGTTATAATTCTCCTCTATTACCACATAAGATCGCATTTCCTTGTTTAACAATAAACAAAGAAAATAAAAATGGCACTTCGCCAAAGAAAAAGACAATAGATTTGAAATGAAAGTGTTCTTCCTCTCCAAAAAAAAGGGGAACAAAGTAAGCTTTAAATTTTCATCTTGCTCTTCAAATAATCCACACTAACAAACATATACTGAATACAAACATCAAACAATAACCTGATTTTGAAACACAGAAAACTAGCAGTACAATCCAAACACTTCAAACCGATTGTACATCAAATAATACAAACAGTGATTTCAAACTTGGCATCAGGCCACAGATTTTTAGAGTAGCATATAGTTGATCCTTAGCTCAAAACCACAGATTTTTGGAGAAGGGATATAATCAGTTTAATTGACCCTATCATATAACTTCTATTCACTTGTATTTTGACAACGATAAAGGGATGAGAGCAAAGTTATTTAGTGGTATTTGAACTAAAGATGAAAAGGGATGGCTCTCAAATATAATTTTGTCAGGCATTACATCACTTCAACCACTCTGTTCATTATCATCATCATCATCATCATCATCATTACATCTGCTTTCTCTGCTGGCATGGTTTGGATGGTTAGCAAGACCATATCTTCTTCTAGTGTCACAGTTTTGGCATAGTTTCTACAGCTGGATACCCTTTGCTTCTTTTTGGGTGGGGGTAACACTAGTGAGGTGACTTTGTAACTTGCAAGAATAAAAGTCCCCTTGACTCACTTGGTCACTATATGCAAGTTGTTGATAGTTTGATATATGATGAGAGGAGTAGGGAGAGGTTTGTTGTGGAGAATATTCATGGCTACCTCACATGGCTACCCCACATTATGAGTGGGTAGGAATATCTAGAAAGAAGATAAAGATGTTAGTAATGAGGTAAAAAAGTATACTCTCAAGGTGCAAGAAGTTGAGTATAAGGGAGAATACTGACTAAGGATTGGGGATGTGGGTACAGATAAGTTCATAAGAGTACTTCCATAAGCAGAAAACATGACCAAGCAATCATCAGACATGATTGATGGGAAAAGTATAGCCAGAGCTCTTTTGTACTGAAGATGCAAATATTTACTTCTGGTCAGGCCAAAGGCCAAGTGTAGGAACAAACTACTTGGCTTCAGTACAGCTGGAACAAAAATACCACAATGAAGTGATTTTAATGAAGCCTTCAGCCTGACTGGAGATAAATATTTCATCTTAAGTACAAAAGAGCTCAGGCCAAACTTTTCCAGTCAGTTGTGTCAGATGACTGTTTGGCCATGCTTTCTGTTTAGGGAAAGTAACTTTGCATCATTATTATTGACAAAAGCACAATTAGTTCCCAAATCAGTGATCTGTATACATACTTAAAGTGTAAATATGTATTGAAACAATCACCATTTATGTACTAGTAGGCATCATTCCTTCTCTGTGGACTACTTATTACTGACACCATCACAGTTGTTTGTTATTTCTGCCCCTATATTTCTACATTTAATTTTTAATTTAAATTCTGCTAAAAGATCCTTCTATAAGTTATGCCAATCCTCTTCAGATTTTTCTAGCTTCTAGATTTTTCTATTACTCTTTATCTTCTCCTAAATTCACTAAAAAGTTATTCTTCCCATTGCTCTTACTTCATATTACTCTTAATTTCTTTACTATTAAACTTTACTGTTTAATAAACTTTTCTCTGTAAAACTTTGAAGTCACAATCACTATACTTCTAATAAAATTTTACACTATTTTGGGACTGAATCATTTTATTTTTACCGTTATTATTACTCACTGTTTTTAATTCCTTTTAAAAATATGTGTGAGTGCTTGTGTGTTATACTAAAGATGTAACTGCATTTGAGTTTAATATTTTTTTATTAATGATTTTCTAACATTTTCTTATTAGTCCTTTATGTTTAATTTGAAATATGAAAATTCATTAGGAAAAAAGTTAAACATATTTTTCAGCATTGTTTTTTGTTTTTTTTCTGAAAGAAAAGCTGTCCCATGTGTATGTGTGCGTTTATGAAAGCTCAAATACTGGCAATGGAATATTGCTCGTGGCATGTAAAAAGCACCATCCGTCCGTGGCCGTTTGCCAGCACCGTCTGGCACCTGTGCGGGTGGCACGTAAAAAGCACCCACTACACTCACGGAGTGGTTGGCGTTAGGAAGGGCATCCAGCCGTAGAAACACTGCCAGATCAGACTGGGCCTGACGCAGCCTTTTGGCTTCACAGACCCCATTGAACCGTCCAACCCATGCTAGCATGGAAAGCGGACGGTAAATGATGATGATGATGATACAAAACCAGCCTAGGCCACTTTCAAAAGTAGGCTATCCAACTGATTAGTTAGGATTGGCTCATCTTATTTAGCCTTGTTCTACCTGTCCATTCTCCTCATTCTATCTTTTTTAATTGCCCCAGCTTCTCTGAGTTAACTAGCTGTGTACCTACTCATGACATTTCTCCTCTCACCCATTCTGTCTTCTTTCTCAAGCCCGACACCGACCACTGCATCAACCCATTATAAATCCTTTCTTGTCCTTTGTTTTTCCTACAGAGGCATTGTTTTGCAGCCATTCAAGCTGAATAACAACCACATCATCCGATCAGTTTTGGTGGGGCTTGTAACAGTTTTAAACGCAATCACTTCATCCTAATATTATATATATATATATATATATATGAGACCCCCTTCAGTCATGACTGACCATGGGATTGCACCTAGAAAGTTACCCTCCCAGGCACAAGTCAGGGCAAGGTTGTTTATGGAAGACCAGCAGTTGCCCATGCATACCGGCCTCCCCTCTCTGCGCCACTAGTGTTACCCAAGGGAAAGGCAACAGCAAATACAACTTGGCACCTGTGACGTCACAACTCATTTCTACAGCTGAGTGAACTGGAGCAACATGAAATAAAGTGTCTTGCTCAAGAACACAACATGCAGCCCAGTCCGGGATTCAAACTCACAACCTCACGATCATAAGCTCGAACGCTCTAACCACTGAGCCATGCGCCTTCACATATGTGTGTATATATATATATATAAAAACAAGGAAAGCATGACAGGTGCTTTGATGTTTCATTGCTTGTTGACTTTGTCAGATTCTGAGGAAGCCTATGTTTAGTAAAACTTTGAAGATACAATATATTTTATACCCTACTTAAAATGTATTGAGTGATCCTTCATTTGATGTTTGACTGATTTTATATATAATCATGCTTAAAAACACAGTCAGTCACTGGACTGCAGCCATGCTAAAGCACCAGCTTGAAGAGTTTAGCCAAACAGACTGACTCTAGTATTTGTCTTTTTTTTTTAAATCTAGTTGTCTCTTGACAAACTGCTAAGTTATAGTGATGTAAGCAAACCAACTCCTGTGGGGGAACAAACACTAACACACTCACACAGACACACACACACACACACACACACACACACACACAATAGGCTTCTTTCAGTTTGTCTACCATGTCCGCTCTCAAGGCTTTATTCATTCCAGTGCTATATTGAAAAAACACTTGCCCAAAGTGTCACAGTGGGACAATGTAGAACTATGCAGTTAGAAAGCAGACTTCTTACCACATAGCCACGCCTGTATGTATGCATATATACATGTATATATGTATGGTCTATATTGTGTCTGTATGTCTGTCTCTCTCTCTCTCTCTCTCTCTCTATATATATATATATATATATATATATATAGAGAGAGAGAGAGAGAGAGAGAGAGAGAGAGAGACGCCATGATAGATCGTTAGCCACTACACACATTTTTTTTCTCTCCTTGTTTTTTCTGTGTCCCTTTCTGTAGAAGAGCGTAGGCTCGAAACGTAAAAAACTTTTTCTATTCCTGAGCGTTATACTAATACATCTGTTTGTTTTGTACACCACCTGTCTTCGTCTTTTGTTTTTTCGTAAACGCTCCCTATATATATATATATATATATATATATATATATATATATATATATATATATATATATAGTAGGCATAAATATATTCCTTACATTGGAACAAGGCCCTAATTGTGAATCAACATATTTTGTTACAGATGGAATAAAAAGCTAAGTTCAGCAGAGAGTAATTTCAACTCAAAATTTAAAGTGCCATAACTAATTATTGCTAGATAGTTTTTCCAGCCACTTGATTTAGTCTTCTGCTGCATTTCACATGCACACTGAAAAGAATATCATATACACTCTCTTTCGTACATAGATACATACACATATATTCACATATATTTATGTGTGAATTGTTACAAGTATGACTGTCTATTAATTCATATTTATTGAAATGCAACACTATTTATATCTATTTATAGTAATGAAGTTGTTATCAAGCTTTTACATACTTGAATTTAACTCTACATGCACAATTAAATCTGTATGTTTGCATATATAATCTCTTTCTGACAATTTACTAAAGATCTGAAACCAAACATTAATTATAGCTTAACAAGGAGGTGGAATGAAAGGAATATTTGTATAATTTTATATTTGTTTATCATAAACATGCTACTCTGAAAACCAGAAATAACCTGTTTCTCAACCACAAGCTCTGACTTTGTTTGGTGTTTGGATTGCTTTTCAATGTTGCTGCTGCTGTTATTTTGGCTTAGTGGTGGTTAAACAGCAATTAACTTGTGGGAGAGCTATTTCATCCATTTAAAAACACATAAAAACTGTTAAATTCATTTTACATTTATTTCTTGCTGTCAGTATTTTCATTAACCAACTGCAATCTAGTCACTAAAGTATTCCAGAGTTATTATCAAGGTGTGATTAAGTCTTGCCCCCATTTGGGGTCTTGATCTTTTATCTCTAATATATAATGATGATTATGATCTCAGGTAATTTTTAATAATGATGTAGTCTAAAGGTGATTTGGTAGGTCTGTCCAATAGCAGAAATCTCCTTCACCTGAAATACATGATTGAGTGATCTGTGTGGTTTCAGTGCAACTTTTTATCCAAAGCAGCTCACTCCTGTTGTGCTGCTATAAGACTTCTTTGTTCTTCAGTAGCTACATTCCTATCCATGAGTTAAAACTGTCATTGCTGTTCCCAACAAAAATCTGACCTGTTCATGAAAATACTTTGCTGTTTAACTGATAATTTTAGTCTGAGATACCTGATATAGTTAGCTGGATGAAAATTATTGGCTTTTTAAAAAATTTTATTATTCTTGGGCCCTTAGACTCATACGGCTGTTTTTCTGGTTTCAGTGGTGTATAAGTGACTGTGGTCATTACATTCCCTCTGAACAGGATGCCGGTCCATTGCAGGGTTCAGGGCCTACGATTTTTGAGGGTAGAGGACAATTTGAGTGCATAAATTCCAGTACTTGACTGGTACATTATTTTATTGACCTTTGAAAAGATTTGAACTCGGAATGAAAAGAGTCAGAAGAAATGCCACTAAGTATTTTGCCTGGCATGCTAATGATTCTGCCAGCTTGCTGTCTATTTGATTACCTTAGATAATTTAACATTACAGTGCAGTGGGGAAAATACATCTAAATGCATTACTAAGAGTGAAACTGCACACAGTTGCATGATTCAATACAGATGTAGTGCTAGTTGTGAAAGATCATGTTTTTATTATACCCTTATATGATGATACTGTACAAGAAAACTGTTGAGTAAGGAGATAGTTGCATTTTGATATTATGTACTGCATGAATCACAAAGTGGCTTTATAATCTACATATGACCTTATTAGATACTGGTCTTACATTACATATCAGCATCAATGTGTTAGTTAACAGTCAGTACATAAAAGAGTAGTTCTATACTGGAATATAGTCTCACAATTTAGAGGTGAAATGATTGAGTGGATAAGATACTGGATGATTTAGACATTGCCTCCTTTAAAACCTCCATGCTTTTTGAAATTTGCCAACACTATACCTGATATCTCCCATTCCATACGCATGCACACATGTAAATCATGACTCGTACACTGTTCACTTTCCTGACTTTTGTACATAATTCTGTATACTGTACATGCACCTTTAATGAGTTGTAGTGCTCCTAAGCACTATACACAATAATTTCGTTGTCATCATTATTTTTATTGTTCTGGAGTTAACTGTGAGGATTGGGAGCAATTCACTTTGGACACAGTTTACTCTTATTATGTTTTGAAGCTTCTTTCTCCTCCAGCATCCACACTCCATCCATGAGTATAAAATGCCACTACTATTACCAACAAAACTTGACCTCTTCATTGCTCCAGTTGACATTGCTATCAAGAATAGATACAAGATCAATCTGACACTTTTATCCTTCAGACCAGAGTCTACCAATAATCTCTGATCAAAGGTTGCATATATATATATATATATATATGTATATATGGCAGGTGATGTGCAACACAGCCATACTTCACTTGTTGGAATAATTTTTTATTACAGATTTATTCAGTCAACACAAAACAAACTGTCAAGTCACACACACCATGCATGGATGCCTGCATATGTAAACACTCACATGCGCAGACATACATGCATGCACACATCATCATCGTAATCATCATCATTGTCATCTAATGTCTGGCTTCCATGCTGGCATGGGTTGGTCACTTCAACAAGACCTAATGAGTTGGAGGACTGAGTCATGCTCAAATGTCTGCTTTGACTGATTTCTACAGCTAGATGCCTTCCTTATGTCAGTCACTTTACAGACTATACTGGCTGCTATTTTTCATGACCCAAGTACTAGTAAGGTCACCCTGCAATTTGCAAGAATAAGGCCTTTAGGTTCCTAGAACAGAATGAAAATAGCAGAGTGATGGTGTGATGATTTTAGTTAGCATGATAGGAGAGGGTTAAGTATGATGAGAGAAACAGATTTATAGTTGTAAGAAGTTGATAGTGGAGAGAGGAATAGAGTAGACACTATTGGATGAAGAAGCATGGAAAGGACAGAAAAAGTAAAGAGATTTGTGTCAGGGATTAATGAGAAAGAAAGATAAAGAATGGTAAGGGTGATAAGGTGGGTTGTGTAGGGGTGGGGGACAGGGCTATCCCACATTATAAGGGAGAGTATGGATGGAA
The DNA here is from genome assembly GCF_006345805.1 of Octopus sinensis. NCBI lineage: Eukaryota > Metazoa > Mollusca > Cephalopoda > Octopoda > Octopodidae > Octopus > Octopus sinensis. Next base: position 19,506,202 of record NC_043002.1, read on the forward strand.
GGTGTGAAGGAAAGTGAACATGAATGAGAGAAATAGATGAGGGTTGCAAGGAACCTGAAAGAGAGATTGAAGGGAAAAGGTGTTGAAGAGCTGGAGAAGCTGTGGGGTAAAGTCAGTGAAAGAAAATGAGATAGAAGTTCGGAATCAGCGGTGAGTTTAGCAAGAGCAGTGAGGGAAAGAAAGGACAGAGGGTAACATAGACGTATAGGCTGAGAGCAGAGTGTGAATGTAGAGAAAGCATTATAGGCAGAAAGGCTGTAGAGAGAGGATGATGAGAGAAAGGAGGTACCGGAGTGTAATAGATAAATGTAGCAAAAGCAGTTAGAAAAGAAAGGAGAGTACCCTAGAGGTATAAGGGTAAGTAAAGAGATAAAGACCTGAGTAAGTGTTGAGTGGCAGTAGAGGTAACCCAGGAGTGAGGTTATTGTCTGATAGTATTGCAGGACAAACCTAGCATGTTGAGTAGAGAGGGTGTTCCAATGTAGTCTCTTATATATGGGCCACAGAAGGGCTAGGGGGTCATAGGGAAGTGGATGATGTAGTCTGCAGGGATGATGGAGAACTGAGAGATGGAGGGGAAGATAAGTGGTTGTGAGTGATGAAGAGAGAGGAATTATAAAGAAAATGACTAACAGATATATGATGGTGGGTAAGAATGCAAAGGGACAATAAGGTAGCTTAGCAGATGAACAAAATATATGTCACTATCTATCAGTCAAAGTATGTGGATGGATGAGTTATGGGTCTTCTGTGACAATGTATATTGCCAATCAGTACTGTACATTGTCATCTCCTTAGTAAGATGCAACATCTTCAAGTCACTTTTCACCATTTCATCTCAAATCTTCCTCCTTTACATGTTTGACTAATTTGGAGCATTTGGCACTTATGCAGCAGTCAACTTCTCTCTCTCTCTCTATGTATGTTAGTGTATATATATTTATATATATGTGTGTGTATTTGTATATGTATATACATATGTATTTATATATTTATATACACTTATGTCTACATTATGTGTATGTGTGTGTTTGTGAGTCTATGAATAAATATATTCAATATGTATTCATTTTATCAAATTTTCTAGAACAACTTGAACTTCTGACGTTCAGCCTTGGAATAAACACACCAACTGTTCGGCACATTCGAGTGTTTGAATATGCTGAAGGAGTACCAAGAGGTTCAAAGACCCTAGCTTGGCTGGACATCACCAAGCCACCACCTGGTCTAGAGAACAAATCATCTTTCAAGGTGGTGGTCGAAGTTGATGTAGATATGATCAGTGAAGACTTCCGGATGATCTTTAAAGTTGGACTTGGTGCGAGAAAGTCAGTAAAAATATTTGTCTCTCTTTATTTATCTAACTCTCTATTTCTACTTTACTTTTTCTAATTTGCATGTTTCCATTTGCTAACTTTCTTCTCTCTCTCTTTCTCCCTTTTCTCTCTAATTCTGTCTTTCCAACTCTACTTGTATCTTTCCACTCCAACCTTCCTCCTTCTTTCCATGTCCTCTTCTTCTTTTTCTCATCCTATATGTGTGTCTATGCATGTGTGTGTATCCCATCATTTCATCAACCTACTAGAAATAACAACCAAATCTCCCAGTCATACCATGTCTCTTAGGACACATGTAGGGTACATTGGATAATGTAGTCTTAGACATACTGTTTGAATAAAACAAGGGGATCAAAGTCAAAAGACCTTTGATCATGGGTCTACTCTATTATTTCCAACCTGGAACTAAATAATACAAACTTCACAAAAATGAACCATTGGAGAGACTTCTGTGAATTTGCTCAACCCTCTAAAAACATTGGCCAAATCTCTCTTAAATTACACCCTATCATTCAAAGTATACATTGAATAATGTAGTCTTTTAAACAGTCAGGAAAAAGAAAAAAACAGATGATTATGGGTGAAATACCTTTTAACATGTCTATTTTATCAGAGATGAGTTGCAGGCTAAACAACAATGTTTACGGCCACCAGAAGCTAATATTGTTACATTGCTCTCATTTCACTATCACATTCCAGCTCGTGGTTATTCATTGAAAGACCAAGTTTAATTTACTATTGAGACCTCATCAGAATATTGGGCTGAAAAAAATGAGATGACACAAGATCAAGACATAAGATGAAGCTGCTATTTTGCAGCTTTGTTTAGTTCATACCATCATGTAAAAATGATCATTAAAATAAGAAGGACCTCAGGAAATATGCTGTGCTTGAGAAGACTCGGCAAGCGCAAGTGAGACCATAACCTTGTGGCCTGTGCCAGGGGTGTAACCAGTCCACTTATGCATGCCTTTCCTTTATTGGACACTAAACTCTGCTTGTGAAGACTTGTTGAGGCAAGTGAAATCGAAATCAAATTCGATGATTGGTATCCGTGCTAGTGGAGTGCTAAGAGAACCATATGAGTGAGATCAGGGCCAGAGGAACAAGCTGGCCTCCGAGCCGATGGCACGTTAAAACACCATTTGAACGTGATCGTTACCTGCGTCGCCTACTAGCACTTGTGCTGGTGGCATGTGAAAAAACATTCAAGCAAGGTTGTTGCCAGTGCTGCTGGACTGGCTACTGTGCAGGTGGTACATAAAAAGCACCATTTGAGCATGGCCATTGCCAGTACCGCCTTACTGGCCTTCGTGCCGGAGGCATGTAAAAGCACCCACTACACTCTCGGAGTGGTTGGCATTAGGAAGGGCATCCAGCTGTAGAAACTCTGCCAGATCAGATTGAAGTCTGGTGCAGCCATCTGGTTCGCCAGACCTCAGTCAAATCGTCCAACCCATGCTAGCATGGAAAGCGGACGTTAAACAACAACGACGATGATGATGATGACAATGACAATGAGGACCTCTTAAACTATGACACAAAGTCTTAGGTCACATAAGTTTGTAAGCCCAACTAGATTTGTCAGAGTTCCCTCTTCAGTGCTTATTACTCTCAACCATGTCACTCACCTTATACAAGCACACCAAGTGGCATCATGAATAAGTGTTGGGATAATTTTTAATGGCAATGATAATTCACAAGGTCAATCCTACCTTAACAATATACAAGAATATGTAAAGTGTAAAAGAAAAGATTTTTAAATTCATATGCCTCTGGAAAAAGATTTTCCTAATGTTTTGGACTGAGCTTGTCATTGAAGTCAAGAATAAAATGTTTTGTGTCCTTTGTCTATTTGAGACTGTAAAAAAATGCAACAAACTACTGCAATAATATGAAAAGCAGAAGAGAACTATTACTTCATTAATCACAAGTTGGGTTGTAATTTTTCTCTGAGGTATTTTAATTTAAAATTGATATTAACTGAACTTTAGTTATGGACAGATCTGAAGCTATAATCCAAAAGCAAAACAAAATTTGATGATAGGAACCAAAATATGTGCAGAAAATTTGTTTTATTGACTCATATTTCAGTTTTTGCTGAAATTTAGTTTAATTCAAGTTTCAGACGGATTATTTTCCCTTTTATAAATTTTTTGATAAAAATTAATCAAATTTGTATCCATAAAAATTAATGAATTTTTATCTTGAAAAATTAATAAATTTGTGTCGTAAAAAGTTAATAAACCTATATCCCTAAAATGAATTAATAAATTTGTGTCTCTGAAGAATAAAAGTCTGTGTTAGTTACATACATGTATATCAAATCTTAGAAATAGAGAAATAAAAATTTACCTACTGACTTTTAAGATTTATTACCTTATAACTTGTTCATTCATTGACTTAAAATTTTTAAAGTAGAGTGAGGTACAGTGGCCATGGTGTTGAAGTATTTGGCTCCTGAAAACAGGATCACAAGTTCAGATTTCACTACAGCTATTGTGCTGTGTCTTTGAGTAGGGCATTTAACTTTATATGCTCCAGTAGATTCAGGAGAACAAAGAAAATAGACACTGCCTAAAAGAAATTCCACCACTCATGCAAGCCTGGAAAAAGGGTGTCATTTATGAGAGATAGAGACAGACAGACAGAGCACAGACATGGCTGTGTTGTTAAGATACTCATTTTGCAACCATGTAGTTTGGGGTTCAGTTGCAATGTGCAGCATTTTGGGCAAGTGTCAGCTTTATCCCTAAACCAACCAATGCCTTGTGACTAAATTTGGTAGCTGGAAACTGTGTGAAAGCCCATTGTGTGTGTGTTTGTCCCAACCACCACCACCACACCACCACTTTACAACAGGTGTTGGTTTGATTATATCCTTGTAATTTAGCAGTTCAGCAAAAGAAAGTGATAGAATAAGTACTGGGGTTGATTTGTTCAACTAAATGCTTGTAGATAATGCCCCAGCATGGCTGTATTCCAATCACTGAAACAAGTAAACGATAAAAGATATATATTTATATACTCTTGACTGTTCTCAAATCACATTTCATTCAAATAATATTGTCTGATAATTTGTTTTCTTGTTTCTTTTCAGCATTGGTTTCAATGTAGCTATAGAAGAGCTGACAATTCGAGGAACTCTACAAATCAACTTAGATATGTCTATGGACACACCGTTTCCCCATTTCTCTAAAGCCACAGTATATTTTACTGAGACGTAAGTGGTGTCATATTTCTAAGCATACTAAAACAGTTTGATTGCATGAATGATTTTTACTGTTGTTGTTGAGTCCCAGGTCATCCTGGATTTCAACAGACCTATGGTCAAAAGCATTCCAACTATGACCACCCTGTTAATTTTCGTTTCATATCTAGATCTATATTACTCAATGTGTCCTATGTGTATGATGCCAGAGCAGTGTTACATTCACTAACATTAGGTATGAATTTGATTCTCAGACTGGGTAGTAGTACATTGTGACCTTCAGCAAGGCACTTCCTTTCACATTACCCTAACCAAACTCAACTGAAAATAAGTGCCTGTGACAGCAGGTTAACCTTGTGGTGGAGTAGCATCTCATTTAGAGAAACAATCCAAGTAAAATGCATCTTTTTGAGCCAATAGGCCCAAAGCAAACTTTGACTTAGACATTTGAAGAGTATTTTAACTGCTATGTCTAGTTAGTCAGACAACTACTTAAATTTACTTGTCAGCTCATAGAGGGTGTTTTGATATCACAAATGTTTTCTTGTCAGCTCATAAAGCTTTTCATTGTTATTATCATATAGTGGCTCTCTTATTGTCTCTTCGAGACTGCCTCCTTGGCTCAGCATTAGTTGTTTTGGCCAGAGATGCAATAGGAAAACTAAGAATATTGAGTGTTCAACTGCACAAATTCAGCAATGCAATAACTGAATTAATGGCAAAACAAAATATTCACTACTATATCCATGCTAACGAAAATAACACCTGTTTAAATTCAGAATTTTTAGGTTTAATTTCAGCATGTTATTTTCTTTGTAATTTACACTTTTGACATACCTCAGTATTTTGTGGGTGTTTTTTTTTTTCAAGGTCTCTACTTTTTTATCTATTTTTTCTTTTCTTTTTTATGAGAGAAAAAGGCCATTCCATGGAAAAAGTTCAAATGCAATAATTTTTATTTAAAAACTTTTTTTTGGAATTATATTATTGATTATAATGCTATTGCTTGTTACTTTACATTCTATCTTCCATGATCAATAAAATAAGAACCAGCCAAATTATTCAGTTAACAGCCTTTTCCAAATCTTGATGGCCTTTTGAATATGCTAAAAATCATTATGGTTTATGTGTGTGTGTGTGTGTGTGTTTGTGTGTATATATATATATATATGTATGTATAGATATACACATATGTGTGCAGTATGTACATGTATGTATCAATGCAGCATGTAAGTAAGTAGATGTGTGTGTATGTATGCATACAGTTTCACTTTACTACATAACTGAATGCCTAGCAGAAAGATAGACTAGAAGGGAAACAATTTTTCTAGCTAAAAACATCCTCCATCAATGCAAGTATAGAAAAGTAAATATGAAACAGCATATATATATGCGCACGCATACACACACACACACACACACACACACACACACACACACACACACATTCATTTGTTTTATGTCCATGCATGGGTTGGTAAATGTTATTTGAAGCATTGTTTTACAGCTGGATGCCCTTCCTGATTCTAATCCATACTTGCTTTTCAAATTTGGGATCACTTGCTCCACATTACACTGAAAGTACAAAATTCCCAGGTCATTTCTTGGCAGGAGAAACTGAAAACACCACCACACTTTCATATAAGTGATTGCAAATGTAAATGCACAAATAATGAGTGTGTATATGTATACATATATCTGTGCATTATATATGTATGCACAATGGTTTTCTTTACACTTTTTATCTGCCAAATACACTCACTCACTCACAAGGTGTTGGTTGGCTCAGGGCTATAGTAAATTATACTTGTCCAAGGTGCTGGAAAGTGAGATTGAACCTAAAACTATGTGGTTGAGAAGTAAACTTCTTAACCACACAGCCATGCCTGCACTTACTCACATACATACACGTGTGTGTGTGTGTCTGTGTGTGTGCACATACACACACTTCTAATATGTATAAACTTTAATATATACATAAATTCTATATATTATATATGCAAAGAATAATCATTACTAAATATTCAAAAGTGGTAAGCTGGTAGAATTGTTATCATGCTGAGCAAAATGCTTAGCAGCGTTTCAACCAACTTTATGTTCTGAGTTCAAATTCTGCTGTGGTCGACTTTGCCTTTCATCCTTTCAGGGTCAATAAAATAAGTACCAGTTAAGCACTGGGAGGAGGAAGCAGAGGTCAATGTAATTGACTTACCCTCTCCCTCAAACTTTCTGGCTTTGTACCAAAATTTGAAACCATTATTAAACAATTAGTATAATGTCAAGCTTTTGATTGGAAATGACCCATGCAATATTTTCTATTATAATTATTCACCAGACACACAGGGGAAGGTAAAGTAGAGATGATGGTTATTGTTGATGTTGATATTTAATTCTAGATGAACCTTGATTGGACAGATCTATGCTCAAAGGCATTTCCATCAGTTACCACCCTGTATTTTTGTATATCTAGGACCATATTGTCAAGTACGTCTTCTCTTTTTTGAAGCTGGCAAGGTGTAATTTGTGGGAGATTTGGCTGCTATTTCTGATGGGGCAAGTGGCTACACAGAAGTTCTCTCATTAGTTCAGGACTGGTGGTGGTTGTTGAATATTAAAATTAAGAAAAGAAATAAATTACTTTTTCTTCTGTGTATGACTAATTTAGAAGTGTAACCTCTTCTGTTTCAGCCCTGATGTTTGGTTTAATATCAGTGTGATGGGTGGGCTTCAAGTTATGGAGATGCCACTGTTGAAAACCTGGATCCATACCCATGTCAAAGAAGGAATCACCAAAGGTTAGTATTGACTATAATACACCTATTACAGTTTCTCAAAATACTTCATTAGCTGTGCCACCAATTTGAGTTGGATCTGAAATCCGGTCAAAGCTGATTATATTTTTCACTATGCTGATGTTTATGAGTTAAATTACAAATAAAGCTTACAAATGGATCTATTTCATTCTCTTTCTCTACACACTTCATTTTAATTATTCTTATCCCCTTCTTTCTCACTCTATCATTTTGTTATATTGCTTTCCACATAATCTTTTCTCATACCCTCTGCAAGCTCTCTTTTCTCTGACTTTTTGTCACTATTTATTTACCACAAACTATCAGCAATGCTGAATGTCAGGCTCATATGTATCAGCATATATTAAATGCCATTTTTAAAAATTATATGTCCTAGTAATACAAATAAAAGAGATATCAGGATAAGAGGTCCTGTGGTAAAATATAAAAATGAAAAAGCAGGAAAGAATAGAAACATAATGACATTCAGGAAATTCTTCACTGAATTTTTTATCTTAGATATTTTTCTTCAATATTTTGTTTCCTACTCACCCGTGATCATTAACCTTTCATTCCTTTTCCAGCTCTGGTTGATCCAGCAAAGCTGGATGTTAGTCTTGCCTCTGTTGGACCAGTCCAATATCAACGCTCTATGGTGAAACGACAGTGTGGTGAGTTTCTGGTATTCTATTTCTCTAGTTGTAATTTCCCATTGTACCTGATTTCATTCTATACTTGTTAAACAACAAGGTCAGCTTTGCCTTTCTTCTCACCATTGTTGATAAAATAAAGTTCTATTAAAGTACTGACATCGATGATATCAATTACTCCCTCTTGGCTAAAATTGCTGACCTCATGACTCGATGAAATGCTTTGTGGTATTTCACCTCTCACTACATGCTGAGGTCAACTTTATACTGGGGTCAATGTTATCGACTAGTCCCCTCCCCCAAAATTGCTACCCTTCTGACAAAATCTGAAACCTTTATTATTATTATTATCATTATTATTATTATTATCATTATTATTATTATTATCATTATTATTATTATCATTATTATTATTATTATCATTATTATTATTATCATTATTATTATTATTATCATTATTATTATTATCATTATTATTATTATTATCATTATTATTATTATCATTATTATTATTATTATTATTATTATTATTATTATTATTATTTAGGGTGATTGATTGGCAGAATTGTTAGCACATTGAACAAATTACCTTGCAGTATTTGTCTGGCTCTTTATATCTTGAGTTCACATCCCACTGAAATTAAAGTTAAACTTTCATCCTTTTCGTGTCAATAAAATAAAGTACAAGTCAAGGATTGGAGTTGGTATAATCAACTGTTGCTTCCCCCAAAATTTCTGGTTTTGTGCCTATTTAAGAAATTATTATTATTACACCAGGTAAAATGCTTAGTGGCATTTCGTTCATCTTTTACTTTCAAATGTTGCTGATGTCAATTTTGCCTTTCATTCTTTCACAGTTGATAAGATAGATACTAGTTGAGCACTGAGGTCAATGTAATCAACTTACTCCCATGATTACTGGCCTTGTACTAAAATTTGAAACCATTATTATTATTGTTATATTGAGATCAATGGATTGGAAAAATCATTGGTATGTCAAGGAAAAATTCCATGTCTTGCAGAATTTATTCTGCTCCTTAAAAATCCTTTTGAGGGAAACTCTGCATTTCATTCTTCTGGGGTCAATAAATTAAAATACCAGTAACATACTGAAGTCAGTTTAATCAACTAACCTCTTTCCCATAAATTTCTGGTTTGGTACCTATTTTGGTTTCAAATTTTAGCACAAGGCCAGCAATTTGGCGGTGGGGGTAAGTTAATTAAATTAACCTTAATGCTCAGTTGGTATGTATTTTATCAACCGCAAAAAGACAAAAGGCAAAATTCACCTCAGCAGAATTTGAACTTAGAACATGAATCTGGATGAAATGCTGCTAAGCATTTTGCCTGGCATTCTAATGATTCTGCCACTATAATGCTAGAGGTAGATGCTTCACATACTCTAGTTTAATATCTCGCATTTACGAGTTCAATACCCTTCTGGAATTGACATTTTCATCCTTCTAGGAATCAATAAAATAACTACTAACTATACATGTGAAAGAGAAGTCAGTTTTAATAGTATTAACTCTCTCCTTAAAATTCCCATTGTGTTTATTCACAAGATCAACCATCAGTGATTGTTCCCTCCTGGACTTGCTTCAGGGCCCTAGGATACACATCCCTTATGGTCCCACCCCAGAACAAGGTGCAGGCTTATTGTTTGTTATACTAGCATTGGGTGGAGACTGCATCATATTTTTTAAACACACCCCTCTACATTGATTATTTTAAATAAATGAACCAATCATGAACTCTTTCTCATTGAAATCCTATTCTGTATTATTTCCATTTCATATCCAGCACAAGGTGTCCTAACCATACACATAAAAGGTTACCCCAAACCCAACATAGGTAAGTAAGAGATTTCAACTGTTTTAACCTGAGTTCTTTTAATTTATATATTTTCATCTTTATTACTTGGTTACTATCATGATTATATGTATGACTGTGTAAGTGTGTGCATATGTGTATGCTTGTAGTTTGTATGTTGGTGTAATTACAGGTGCAAGTCACCATCTTCGTTGTCATTTAATGCCCTGTTTTCCATGCTGGCATGGGTTGGATGCATTGATTGATAACTGGTAAGTCAGGGTGGGGGGCCCTGTACCAGGTTCCAATCTGATTTGGCAAGGTTTCTACAGCTGGATGCCATTCCTAACACCAACTACTCCAAGAGTGTAGGGGGTGCTTTGTTTACATGCCACTGGCATGGATTGTGTGAATATATATATTATATATATATATATATATATATATATAAAACTGTAGTTGTGTGAGTGTCTGTCCCCTTCGATTTAGATTCCTAACTCCTCCCACATTTTGCGGTGCAGTTTAACCAAATTCGGGTATCTTATAGTCGTGATTAATATCGAGCCCCTCTGGCTATTAGCGCGCATCTACGATGAGTCTACGATTTTAAAAATAATTTAACATCATTTTTTATTCCATTTTAATGCATAATATTTCGTGTGTCGATGGCGGCGGAGTTGGCGTCCACGCTCAAACACCTGCACCTGTGTTTGCTTCTCCCCCTTCTTCCCTCCCTCGTGAAGCTGTGGGGAAGGGAGTTTAAGGAAATCAACGTCGTAATGCGTTGTCAAGGAGACCAGCGTTCTTTTAGAACAACGACTTCATGGCTTGAAGACACCAAAACAGAAATGGCTAAGAAAGCCCAAATTGGCATCTATAAGGGAAGTAACTCTCTAAAAATGCTTATATAGTTATTTCCCTTACAAACCCGAGCAACGCCGGGCGATACTGCTAGTATATATATATATATATTATTTATATAGGCACATAAAAAGCACCATTCGAGTGTGATCGTTACTAGCGTCGCCTTACTGGCACTTGTGCCGGTCGCACATGAAAAAACATTCGAATGAGGTCGTTGCCAGTGCTGCTGGACTGGCTCCTGTGCAGGTGACATGTAAAAACACCATTTGAGCGTTCTTGTGTGTTTAAAAATATATGTGTAAATACTACTACTGTTAGAATTTAATACTGACCTAGTTAGTTCGTTAAAGTCTACTTGTTTTCCTTATTAATATTATTGTTATCAAAACCAGTATAAATGTAACAAAATTGCATATTTTACTATAGAGTACAGGCATGACTGGGTGGTTAAAAAGTTATGTTAAGAAAGATAAGTTTTGTGAGCGCATGATTTTGAGTTCAATCCTACTATGGCAAATGTTCTCTACCTCAGCTTCAGATTGATCAATAGCTTGTAAGCTGAACTTAATCAACAGAAACTGTGCAGAAAGCAAACACATATGTGTGTATGTTTATATCTCCTTGTCTTGACATTGCATGATAGATGTAAATACCATCTTACAAGTAGTATTATTCATTTCCAGTCTTCCATGAAAACATGCCAAGTGATGGGAATATTATCTTGGTTGTAAAGAGGTCAGGGTTAGTGACAAGAAGGCCATTTGGTCATAGAAAAATCTGCCTCAATGATGATAAAATAGACATTAAAAAAATGACGATGATGGTGTGTGTATGTCTGTATGTATATGTTAAACTGAGATTATTATTTTAAACTAGTTTAGTAATAATAATGGAACATTTACTGATAGACTGACTGAAGGTAGAGTCAAATGTATTAGAGTTAACTTTGTGTGTGTGTGTGTGTTTATGACTTTGCTTATGCTTACACCTGTCTTAAAGCATGTGTTCTTTATATTGTGCTCTTTTATGTCCTGTAACTTAACAGAGATTGATAAAGCAAGTGCTAGGTTCAATATAATTAAACGCAATGCCCCAGGGTGACTGCATGCCAATGCTTAAACTATCAAAAGAAATAGTATAGTTATGACTGCTAATATTATTGTTCTTGTTGCTGATATTGTTGTGCCTCTTATTTTATTGCAGACAATGGCCTTGACGATGTGGTCTACACAGTACTTAGACTCAGTGATCACAAGCGTCAATGTCCTGAGGTTTATGATTCACAAAACTGGGAGGATCTTTGTTCCTTTTTGGTCAGTGATCTGGCAACAGATAAGGTTAGTTTGATTTTATAATGTCCTTACTAGTACACCACTGCTTCACCCTACACTGCTATCCCTCCACCATCCCCACTGCTACATGATCCCTAATACAATACTGCTGTCTCACCACTACTAAACCACAACCACTGGTTCACTACTACCACTCCATTGCTAAATGGCTACCAACATGTCACCATTGTCACACAAAAATCACTTCACCCGCACTGTTAAGCCACAACCTCTACTATTTTAGTACCACTCCAGCATGACCACTGCCTCACAATTCATAGGGTTTTAGTTGTTTTTTCTTATTTTGCTTTCAAAAATCAATGTAGTACCCATGACTTTCAGAGTTGCATACAGTAACCTTCAAAAATTCTGTGCTTCTCAAAATTTGTCAGCACGACTCCTGACATACCTGTACACCCTTCCCTCTCTAAGATTGTTTTTCTGTTCACTTTTCTGACTTCCTGTGCTTTATCTTGTGTACTATGAATGTTATTGTATACATGATTTTGGCTGTCATTGCTGTCTACTTGCGTTATTGAGGCTTCCCATTCCCTCATTTACTTCTTTTTCTGATTAGTTGTAGTGCACCTGAGTACTGTGTACAATATAACCTAATAATAATTCTGAGCCTCACAGAGGCGATGACCAAGACCTTTGGTATTATGTCATGCTTGAGAAGAAGACCCATCAAACTGAGCAAAATCGCAGTCATGGCAGATACTGGTGTCACACAAATTGAACCCCATGCTGGTAGCACGTAAATGCACCCCAGTGTCATGCAAATGGCACCTGTGCCAACGGCATGTAGAAACACCCATTATACTCTCAGAGTGGTTAGTGTTAGGAAGGGCATCCCAATCATGCCAAATCAGACCGGTGCCTGGTGCAGCCTTCTGGCATGCCAGCCCAGTCAAGCTGTTCAACCCATGCCAGCATGGACAATGGGCTTTAAATGATTATTATTATTATTATTATTATTATTATTATTATTATTATTATTATCATTATTATTTTAAGACTTTGAATAGGTAAAATCATTAGTGTGCCAAACAAATTGCTTTATGGTATTTTGTCTGCCTTTATATTCTGTGTTCAAATTCCACCTAGGTTGGCCTTTTCATCCTTTTGGGGTTAAAATAAGCACCAATTAAGTACTGGAGTCGATGTAATTGACTTATCCCCTCTCCTCCAAATTTCAGTTCATGTGTCTGTAGTAGAAAGAATTAAAGACATCATTATTATTATTACTATTATTAAGGCAGCAAGCAGGCATAATTGTTAACATTTTTGACTAAATGCTTTGCAGCTTCCAGTGCTATATTCTGGGTTCATATTCTACTGAAGTCAACTTTGCTTTTCATCCTTTTGGGGTTAATTAACTAAATACCAGGTATACACTAGGGTCGATGCAATCAACTGTCCCCTTCCTTAAAATTTCAGGCCTTGTGCTTATAGTAGAAAGAAATTATTACCAATATTGTTGTTATTATTATTATTATTTTAAGGAAATGAGCTGGTTGAATTGTTAGCGTGCCAGGCGAAATGCTTAGTGACATTTCATGTGGCACCACGTTCTTAGTTCAAATGCTGCTGGGGTCGACTTTGCCTTTCATCCTTTTGGGGTCAATAAATTAAGTACCAGTTACATACTGGTCCCCTCCCCCCAAATCTAACGCCTTGTGCCTCCTGTAGAAAGGATTATTATTATTATTATCATTCTTCTTCTTCTTATTATTATTATTTTTATTATTATTATTATTATTATCATCATTATTATTATTCTGTTTCGATTTTTCAGCTTCATCTAAAATACAAATGCAAACGCTTATTGACCAGTGTTACACTCGAAGAACATGAAATATTACTGTCTCAGTACCCATTCCAAATAAAGGGAGAGTAAGTTGATGTTGATCTTGCCTCTTCCGCACTTCTACTTTACTCATAACTATATGCCACATTCTCAAGCTTTCAGCTTCACCCTACTTGCAACTATGTGTAATGTATTCTATTTTAATGTGTATTCAAAAGTATATAAATATACATTCACCTTATACAATTGAACTCAGTTATTCATGTGTATGGTAGGGGTGCATAAATATTCTTGTTTTTCTATACCACTCGTTTTCACATTAAGCATAGATGTATGTACAATGATGATATATATATATATATATATATATTTGAGAAAATGAGTAGAGATGGCTTTTGGGGAGGAGGATAATGTTTATTTTGATAATAGATTGACTCTGGTATGAGTTTCAAGTTTCAAATAGCAATTTCCAAACTGAAAAATGTATGTTTCACTGGTTGCTTAAATTCCCAAAAATTTTTTGCTATTTAAGCAACCAGTAAAACATACATGTATATTATCATCATCACCATATATATATATATATATATATATATATATATATATATATGGCACGTAAAAAGCACCATCCGAACGTGGCTGATGCCAGCGCCACCTTGACTGCCTTCCATGCCGGTGGCACGTAAAAAGCATCCACTACACTCATGGAGTGGTTGACATTAGGAAGGGCAGCCAGCTGTAGAAACACTGCCAGATCAGACTGGAGCCTGGTCCAGCCTCCTGACTTCCTAGACCCTGGTTGAACCGTCCAATCCATGCTAGCATGGAAAACGGACGTTAAATGATGATGATATATAGCAGAATAATAAAAAGAAAGGTCTTGGTACAGTATTATGTATTTGAAAAAATGAGTACAGATGACATTTTGGCGGGAAATAATTTCTATTTCAATAACAATGTCTGTATACATATATATATATATAAAATACAAAATTGGGACAAGAACGCAAAACCTCCAGAAGACGATACAAAAAACACAGACGGGTCAATCTTCAGTCAAGAACTGGATCATCCTCGCAATTTCGGCTGATTAATCTTGAATTGATTGCTCTAATCTGGCCAGCCCCGAGGAAAAACCAAGCTAACAGCACCAGATACCTTGGAAAAAAGCTGCGAATGCATACGAAACAAGGAAGGAAGAGGAATTATCATTATTTACATTTGACAGATATTTGTCCTCATCTTGTTTGTTGTTAACACGTTTCAGCTGATATACCCTCCAGCCTTCATCAGGTGTCCTGGAATAATTTTGAACCTGGGTTCTCATTCCTAAGATATTTTTCAATGTTATTATTATTATTATTATCTTTCAGGTCACTGCCTGGAACCAAACTCGGAATCTTGGGGTTAGTAGCCCGTACTCTTAACCACTACACCATATGCCCATGGGCAATTATGAAGTGAATTTTAGGGCTTATAAATCTTATATTTTCCTATCCTTCCTTAATACTGGTTCCCATATGCTACTCATATCTGCACTGGGTCTGTTTAGGAGGTTATTATGTCCTAGCATATGTGCGGCTTCTTTTAGTTTTCATATTTTCCAGTGTTCTCTGTCTATTATTTTAACTTCATCCCACAGGGGGAGGAAGTCTCTGTTTTTCTATAAATGATCAGCTATACCTGATTTATCAATATCTCTTCATGTCACAGCTTTGTGATTTTCCTCTACCCTTATTTTGAGCGGGGAGCTGCATGTTTCACCTTTATATAACCTACCACAGCTGCATGGGATGGAGTACACACAGTCTTTGGTCATATTCTCTTCTATTGGTCCTTCTAATACTGTTCTGATGTCATATGGGCAGCATATGTTTTGTATCTTTTCGGAGATGTTAAATGATGATGATGATGATGACATAAATCAGTGCATATATACTCATTATCATCATCAATCTGTTTTCGATGCTGGCATAGACTAAACAAATATCTATCCACTCAACATGGCCTTACATCATCTGGAACACACAGTAACAGAAAAACCAGATATGTTTGTTGGCTATGTCATGTTTTTATGATGCTTTTTTTTTTACAATTGGATCCCTTCTAGACACCAGCCATGTTACACTTGAACTTGAATATATTTCATTGTAGCACCAGAGAGATTGTGCCTTGCATATATATAAATATATCGACTGGCTTCTGTGCTGGTGGCACATAAAAAGCACCATCCGAACGTGGCCGTTGCCAGCTCCGCCTTGGCTGGCTCCCGTGCCGGTGGCACGTTAAAAGCTCCAACCGATCGTGGCCGATGCCGGACCCCCCTGGCACCTGTGCAGGTGGCATGTTAAAAGCACCCACTACACTCGCGGAGTGGTTGGCGTTAGGAAGGGCATCCAGCTATAGAAACTCTGCCAGATCAGACTGGAGCCTGGTGCAGCCCCTGGCTTCTCAGACCCCGGTCGAACCGTCCAACCCATGCTAGCGCGGAAAATGGACGCTAAACGATGATGATGATGATGATGATATTAATAATAATAATTTTTAGGGAGTAAATCCAAACTTATATATATATATATATATTTATTTTTTTTTATGCACCCTTTTCAAGCCTAGCCAGGCTCATGGGCCCACTTTCTGTGGCGTATGTGTTCCCCCCAGTGTTACTCAAGAAACAGGAAGAAAGAGTTAGAGAAAGAGTACAATAGGGGTCGCCACCACCCCCTGCCGGAGCCTCATGGAGCTTTAGGTGTTTCCGCTCAATAAACACACACAATACCCAGTCTAGGAATCAAAACTGTGATCCTCCGACCGCGAGTCCGCCGCCCTAACCACTGGGCCATATATATATACTCCATATATATATATACTATATATTTGTGAAAAGGGTGGACATTTTCTCACAAGCAGTTGTAAAGGCAAAAGTGTTAGTAAATGTGGTTGGATTGACCTGAAAATTTGCACACCTATGTTAAAAGTGCTGGGGAGTTCGCTCAATTGCAAGGCGTGGCCTCTAGGGCAAAATTCCTCATCTTTAAAATGTTGCCTGAGTAGACCCAAATGAAATCGGGTTATAATACTAGTATATATATATGTATATATATAGGGAAGGAGGGAGGGGGAGAGAAAAAGAAAGAATTGAACTTATGCCGGGTTAAAACAAAAAAAAAATATTGGAAATGTTTTTGTGGTTGGTACTGTTGTGCATAGTTATGTTTTCAAAGAACTGAGTTCGCAAACCAGTTTCATTTCCCAGTGAATATCAATTCTATTATAAATATTAGGACTGTTCTTCACTAAAGTATGAAAATCACAAGCTTTTTCTTTAAAGAGTCTCTAGTTTCCTGCCTATGCAAAAACTTCTGCACATTTATTTTGCTATATTTATGTGTCTAAATACAAACAGCCATATCATGTTTTTTTTTTTTTTTTTTTTTCTACCCAACAGAGTAGATACCATTCTTGAAAACAAAGATGGCAGCAAATTGTATTTATCTCTCCAGTACACCCCTCTGGCACCAATTAAACTCGAATCAAGCATAAAAGATGAACAGGTCATAAAAGATGGTAAGAGTTTCTATTTCTTTTTTTCCTGCATATATTTTGTGTGTTCTGATGTACTGTTTTTAAGTTACTTACTATCTTTTACATGCAATACCTGTTTCATATTCCAACAAAATTACTCTTGTTTCCAGCCTGTAAACTCAAGGAGGATTTTCTACATTCAGGTAGTCACTCAATAACCTTGTGGGAATTTATAAACATTATTAAAATGTGGCAGAATATATTCATAGTGTTTGGAGCTGTGACAGTGTTAACAATAATAAATTATATTGTTTTTGAATGCTGAAATTAAATGTGATAGTTTCAAATGTCTCTGGTGACTCAGATTGTTTGATATCTGTTGGCATGATGAGTTATCATTTTCATATCTATTTTTCAAACTGGGATTGGGTTAACCAAGTCTTCCAAACAGTATATCACCACTGTTTATAATATTCTATTGTCTCATTTATAAGGCATTGATTTTTCATCTCCAAATCCTCCTGTGTTTTGCTCATGTATTCTCCACTTTCAACCCACAACATTTTTATCCTTGGTACCTATTTTTTATTTGCATCACACTTCCATACCAGTACAGTCATGTCATTAACATTATCCTTCACCCAATAACATCACTATTTTTACTTTCTCTTCTCTCTGAAATAAAGAGTAAATGTCTGCTTTAAATAAACTTTTCACTTTCATAATATCTCATTTTGTTCCCCAATAATTCATCAGTCATTTAGGCATGAATAGGGTCAGTGTTCTAGATATCTAAATTATTTTTAGTTCCTATCAGTGGGTTTGTTATTTTGTTTTCTCTATTTTTTCTAATTGGTAGTTATAAAAGTATAATTTTTAAATATTCACCCTCCTCCCCCTCATACACACAAACACATTTATTTATATCAAATAAGCTGAACATTATAATGGAAATCAATTTCATTACATTTGTGAATATATTTAAAGTATTTTGCAATTTGCACCAGGAGAGGTATCCTATCATATCATACAGCTTCAAGAACTCTCATCCACCTCATAACCTCATGCAAAAAGCAGATGTAGAAATGATGATGATGACGTTTTACATTGTCATATTTATGAATTGTTCTATGTAATGAGGTTAATTATGTGGAAGAGAGAACAATAACAAACAGATATCAAAATATATTTATGAAACCATCATGACTTTTGTCACACTGTGACAAAAGTCATAATGTTTGCTTTTATGTGAGAGGAAGAAGTGGGAGGAATGTTATTGTTACTTTTCTAAATAATTAGCTGTTGCTTTAATATTTTTATTAAATTATTTGGATGGGTGGCATAACTGGGGCCAATATTTAGGACAGTATTTATTTGCTGAGGAAGATCTTTACACTTATTGGAAAATCAATGAAAATATACATAATTTTTTAAATGGCAGCTGGCACATGGAGCTATTAAATGTTTGTAGGCGTGAATATAATATATATGCTGCCATCATTACCATCATCAATTTACCGCTAATCCATTTTTTATCAAGAGACACCACTCCCATTGATTGGTGTTCATACATGTCATTTGAGTTCCTTGTTTGTTATGGTTAGATGTCCTTCATAGTGCGAATTACTTTTAAGAGTGTGTTGGATGCTTTTTCTCATAGCATCAATACTAGAGGAGTTGAACAGTCCTCAGCAAGACAGAACTAAATGAAGCTCACGACCCTGTTCTTTCCTTGACAACCAGTTTACATTGTATAGTGCATTTGTCACAGCATCAGCACTAGATTGGTTGTCTTGCTCACCAATCACTGTAGAGGGAGCACTAAAGGGCAGTTTCCATCATGGAACCAACAGACTAGGTATGCCTTGTACACAGTAAATGTAAAGAGTACTCAATAATCTAAAGTATGTAAACTGAGCAGAGGAATAGAAGAAAGACAGAGATAGTGATGACTGCAGAAAGGCCAGGAAAGGGTGGCTGAGAGTGGGGAGAGACAGGGATGTAAATGTAGTCAATAACATCAAGCATGTACATTTGTTCAGATGGCCAAAGAAAAGAATAGGAGAGAAATCAGTGACAATCCAAGGACCATAATAAGTATGATAGAAAAGCTGAGTTATTTGGGTGCAGTCAGGAAGGGAAGTGATTGGCAATAGATGTAGACAAAGGTGAGGGTGAGTGATGAGATAAATGCAAGAGTAGGTGATAGGTAGATATAGAAGTAGCCTAGAGAAGAGAGAGTGATGACTGGCAGTACAGAATGGCCAAGTTAGAGTGTATTGGCTAAGGGTAGTGAGCAGCCTAATGCAGTCTGTTATACATGGTAAAGGGTAAGCGAGTTGGAGAAATGAGAGAGAGAAAGCTATAAGCTATAAAGAGGCAGGCAAAAGACAAGGTGAGCAATAGATTGATTAGAGTAGGGAGCAAGGTTGCAATGTGATAAAGCAACAGACATAGGCTTGATAGGGTACAAATATCAACTCCTAAATGTTATCATGTCAGGGTACATTTTTCCATGGAAAGTCAGGTCTTCTACCACACAGTGTATCACCAGTTAGAATGGTCTGTTGTCTTTGAACAAAAACAAGGGCAATGTACTGAATGCTGTTCTCCGTAAATTCTTAATTTTTTAAAACTTGCCTTATATACAAAGAAGGAAAACAAAAAAAAAAACCTAACACTTACTTTAGCAGCTCTGAATTATGAAGGGAAGTAACTTCAATGATTATGAAGAAATTTGAATTTGAATTACTAGGACAAATGGATCTCTATTTCAGAGACAAAGGACAGCTATGAACACATTGTTCAACTTTGATTCGACCTCATCTGCATAGCTTTGCCCTTACTTGTCTCCTATAAGTTTTAGACAATTTAACATATTCAAAAAGCCTTTAGTGCATTTCTTGGCCAAGGGTAATTTGCCTAATTAAAACCTAAAGGAGCTAAAAGGAGCTCTACTCAAAGGAACTAGTGTCATGAATTTGGATAACAAAGCCAAGGGGAATCTACTGATTGTCGTAGTTGATAAATTCGTAATTTCTTTTAAAACTTTTCCTGTAGATTGAAAAGAACAAAAAATTAGCCACAATTGATAGCAACTCTGAATGAGAATGAAAAATCATTCCAAGAAATTAAGAATAAATACAAGGTTGAATTAACATTATCATAAGCACAAAGAACAGCAAAAATCATAATGATGACATGCATGTTCTTTCCAGATATTTTCAAACAGATTTGAATATTAATATGTTAATCATTGTTATAGTGTTCACAACGCACCAGAATCATTGATGTAAGGGGACTTTGAGACACTGGTGTTTCTATCCAGTTGTGTCTCTTCAGTCCTGTGCCAGTTTATGACCATATACAAATGAAATAAATCATTAGAAACAAAATAAGGGAGATGGTGATGACATAGTCAGTAGCAAGTCAGAACAAGAGATGTTAAACTAACCTAAATTTGAAACATAATTTTTCTTAAATTTTACATAGCCCTAGTTCTGCTTTCTTTGCTTCTTTCTTTTCTTTGTAAATTTAGTACTCAAAAGATATTGTAATCTATTAAATCAAGTATATCTCTCACCAATTACAAAACTTATCTTCTATTCATAGCAATCTTTATTTCACTTTTGTTACTGCTCTTGGGAAATCATGAATGTTTCAACTTCCCGTTTCTTTCCAGTTTTCTTCTCCCACAATCCAACCAAGATTTTATATCTAAAGTAGAATATTACCCTGTGTGACAAATGGTTAATTGTTAAGGCATGATCCAATAAAGAAGTCTATATGTAATAAATCAAGCTGCTAGAAATAAAATCTGGAATACTTTTCATCAATTCTATCAGGGCTGACCAATAAAATAACAACAAATAATTGCTTGACCTTTAGTGGTCAGATGTATCCATTAGTGGGTGATTGTCTCTGTTGACTTGTTTTTAAGTAAGGAAGGAAAAGTTTGTCATGTAATTCATGTAACATTTATGACAACCTGACATGATTATTCTTATTTGTGTTCAATTTCAGTGGCTGGTGTTCTATATGTCCATATCCATGGTGCTACTAATCTACTAGCAGCTGACAAAAATGGTACCTCTGACCCCTATTGTGTTGTTTTCTCAGAAAGAAGAAGAGTAAGCACTTAAATTTTGATTTTCGGCCTTGTTCTTGTCGTAATTGATAGGTTGAAGATATGTTATATTAAAACAAGTAAATCCTTCTTTTATAGAATCATTGGGCTCTTGAAAATGTTGTCATAATGTGGTGTTCTATTACAAAAACATTTTCCTTATTAATTCTTTGTTCATTAACTTCTGTATAAAAGGAAGTCAGTAGGAAAATAGATTTTGCATTTTAGAGTTTCACATTACAGCATCATTTTCAGGATCACAACACTTTTGTAATGCAGAAGATGCCTCTGTGTGTGTGTGTGTGTGTGTGTGTGTGTATGGACATATATATGCACATACATACACACATTTACACACTGATTTTAAAGGTCTCTATATATTAGTAAAGGTGGGATTTTGTTTAAGAAATACATCATCAGTCTTAAGAATATATCTATTATATTTACAGATTTTTTACTGTTTTTTTTGTTGTTGTATAATTACTATTACTATATATTATGATTATAATAATCATTTAGTGGATTGTGTTGTACTGTATAATTTTTATAACATTTAAAATAAGGCCCTTGTTGGTTCAATAAGTTTGATTGCCATGAGTAGTGCAAAATATCATACATTTTGGTCACATATCCTTTGGCTAAGTGACCAAAAATGACCAGAGAAATGGTCATTCTTGAGCTAGATAAATATAAAAGAATAGGTTAAAAGTGTAGGGACAAAAATTGGAGGAGGAGGTGATCACAGTGAATGAAAGATGTAGAATGTAGGCGTGGGAGAAGATAGCAAGGAGCAGTGGTTGGTATAAGATGTGGGTATGTGGTAATTGATGTGATAGATACTGGGAGGAAGACCAGGCCTTGTGCCTTTAGTAGGAAGGATTATTATTAATATTATTATTATTATTATTATTATTATTATTAACTGAGAGTGGCAAGCTGGCAGAATTGTTAGCACACTGAATGAAATGCTTAGCAGTATTTCGACCATCGCTATCTTCTGAGTTCAAATTTCGCCAAGGTTGACTTTGCCTTTCATCCTTTCAGAGTCGATTACATAAGTACCAGTTACACACTGGAATCGATGTAATAAACTTAATTCCTTCCCCCAAATTTGAGGCTTTGTGGTGCTTCCAGTAGAAAGGATTATTATTATCATTATTATTATTGAGTGAGAGAGCAGTGCATGCCATCAAAATGACACTGGGGTAAAAAATAAGAAGCCGATTATACCCATCATAACTACCCATCTCATAAAGGTGCACCAGGCACATGCATCACAACCATATGTGCGCGACATGATTTCATATCAAGATAAACAGTGCATGACCTTGCAGGTGGGGCCCAGTTAGAATTTTCTTCAGGTCGAGTAGCCCATCCTGTTCAAAAGGTCCCTGAATAAGGGTTGTGAACAAAACACTCATGTTTCCAAGGGTGAATTATTCGAATCCCTCTCAACACATGGCTACGATGCTCCCCCACTACTTCTGCTCGTGATCAGAGATGCACATATCGTCATCCACTAAGGGACATGCTCAACTGGTTAAGGTCTATTATTATTATTAACTGCACAAAATCTTGAGATCACTCTTGTGAACAGTAATCTGACAAAATGCATTTGACAATCTACATCTTGTATGAAGGTGTGTAGTTTAGTGGTTAGGGTATTTGACTTACAGTTGTAAGGGCGGAAGTTTGATTCTTGGCAGTGCATTGTGTCCTTGAGCAAGACATTTTATTTCACACTGTTCCAGTCCACTTAGCTGGCAAAATTTAGTAGTACCTGTATTTCAAAAGGCCAGCCTTGTCACACTCTCTGTCATACTGAATCTCCTTGGAGTATGTGTGTCTGTGGAGTATTCATTCACTTGCTTATTAATTTCACAAGCAGGCTGTTCTGTTGATCAGATCAACTGGAACCCTCCTTGTTATAACCGACAGAGTACCAGTTGTTCTTGTTACTTACATCTTGATTATATCTTAAATAGAGAAGAAACAAACCCACCAAAATGCATAAATAATTAAATGAAAGGAAATGTTGTAAATTTAGTTTAATATAGAATTTCTGTTTCACTCCACCAGAGTTCTAATGTGATTTGTAATATTCATGCATTATTTATGATTAATACTTATCATAATTGTTTTTAGATGCTAGGTTGTTAAATAGATAAATTGCCCACTTGATGTGCGAGATAACAATTTATTGAAGTAGTATTGCTGAAATTCAGTGAGTTCCAATAAAGCTTTGTGAGTTCAATCATAACCTAAATATGATGTGTGTAGATATATATCACCTGAAGTTTGATAAAAAATATACTAGTAAAATGCCAGGCAAATAAATACTTGAAATCATATAAGTGATACTTCATTCAATGTTTAATAGTCTAAGGACAAAATCAGTGATGTCATTCTAAAATAAATTTTTCTTTTATTCTAGATTGTTACCACTCCATATGTTCCACGATCTTTAAATCCAAGATGGGAAACCTATTCTGAGTTTTTTGTTAAAGATTTCACTAAGGTACAATGCTTTTCACATCTTCATTTTTTTCAAATTATTTTATATCATATCCTTTAATTTCATCATCATCAAAGGTTTTGATAATTTTCTTTTATACTTTAATTCTTTTTTGGAAATTTTAAAAATTGCTGGTGGGAAAAATTTTACAACTCTAATTACTCACCCATAAACTAGTTTCTGTTAGCTCTTTACTATATTGCGGAAAGTAGAACAGAGACCAGAGACCAGAACCATGTCAACTGGATGTTTGTGCAAAACATGACACAAAACATTGTTAATGCTCTAATTTTTATTTAATGAAATAAAAATGAAGAAATTTGTTACAGATTTTGAATTTTTACTTTCAATATAGATACTCTAGAAACAAAAAATGAGAAGTTGATTTTCTGTAAATAAATATGCAAATTTGTTTGAACATTTGTAGGTTCTGACATCTGCCATATAACAGCCATATTAGTATGAAATACATATGCAAAACTCACCTGTCACTTGTGAATCATTAACTATAGAAAATGCTTATAACAGTTAATTTTATTTGTAAATAAATCATAGCTTTCAGTTGATTTTGTGTAAATGAATATATGAATTAACTTGAACAGGTTGTACAGGTTCCAATACCTGCCTTACCACATCCAAAATAGCATAGAAAATATCTAGTCATACCATAAATAATGCGGTCTTTTCAATTGCATAAACTAAAAGTCAGAGGGAGATGGAATAAACTACCTGCATTGACTTGCTAAAAAGCAGGTAGTAATTTTACCTTGTCCTTATTCTTAGTGCAAGTTTTGAAGAGTGCAGTTTGATTTTAACAGTTTTTTTTCAAAGCTCTAATGGAAGTGACAAAGGAGCATATTTAGCATATTTTGCTTTATGAGTTCAATAATGGCAACAATGCTATGGAAACTGCAAGGAATATTAATGCAGTATATGGGGATTAGACAGTAAGCAAAAGCCAGTATCAACAGTGATTCCAGAAATTCTGAGCTGGAAACTACAGCCTAGAAGACAAGCCTCATCCTGGAAGTTCTGTAGAGCTTGAAGTGGACGTCCTGCAAACTCTGATGGAACAAAATCCCATCGTAACCATTGAGGAACTAACAGAGAAACTTGGATTTGGTCATTCAACCATTCATCGACACCTGCGTGCCATTGGAAAAGTCAGCAAATTGGGTCCTCACAAACTTTCTAAGTCTAATTGCACACAGAGAGTGAATGTGTGCTCTTCTTTGCTGTCACTTCTCATGAATGAACTATTTTTTGACTGAATAATGACTGGTGACGAGAAATGGATTCTCTATAAAAATATCAAGCACCAAAGACAGTGGGTAGGGAAAGGAGAAACACCAGCATCCCAGGCTAAAGAAAGTCTTCACCCACATATGTTGTTGTTATCTGTTTGGTGGGATATGAAAGGTTTGGTCCACTTTGAACTTTTAAACCCAAACTAAATGATAACAAAGGAGATCTACTGTGAGTAACTCGAGCTGCTTAAGTCAGCACGAGAAGGAAAACGACTCTCTTTGGTTTCAAGATGAAAGGTGTTCTTCCATCAGGATAATGCTCTGCTACATATTCCAGCCATGACAATTTCAGCTTCTTTTGTCAAGCATTGTACACCTAGGACTCCAATGTGTCCATTTTTTTTTTTAAAGAAGATAGTATAGTTTGAAGGTGATTTGACTGCATTTTCTAACAGGTCAAGTAATCCTACAACATGCAGCAAGCTGTCAGGTTGAGAAAGTTGGTGCCACTTGATTGCAATGTTTCTGTATTTAACCAACTCCTAAACGTAGGTAGCTGTGTCAAATTCTAAATTTTAGGACATGATGACTATAATGATGAAAGGGTGACCATGACTTGAACAACAGCTAAATCCTGAAGCTTAACCCAAACAAATAAATTAAAAATCTGATATCTGCATATTCTCCATTCTGAGTTTATGGATTAGTTTAAAATGTATTATTGGGTGCCTTTTGGATATAATTCTGGTCAAGCTCACTCTTGTGTGGAACTATTCAAGATCCATTCTATTTATAGTTGGATTGGTATGATATGTCTTTGAATATAAAATTTTTCAATTTTAAAGAAAAAAGTTCAGTCCGTCTATAATTTAGAATTTGCCTTTCCTATTATTTAATATTCAGTATTCTATATAATATTCTATCAACTTTTAAAGTAAATCTCTTTTACAATATAATCATTGTTAATATTTAATTAGTCTGATTTCAGCTTTCAGTATTTCTTAATCTATTACTCTCCCCCCCTCTCTTTCTCTCTCTCTGATTTATCTTTTATCTTTTATCTATTTCAGACCAAATTAAGTTTTTATGTCTTTGACTGGGATGGAAGAAATATCATTGATGATGATTTTCTTGGCTGTGCCTTCCTTGACGTACATCAGGCAAGATATTTTTTATTATTATTATTATTGCTTCAGTTCCCTTAACACATTTTGATTCTGTATGAGCAGAATGCAGAGAACCCTCATAGGACCCCACATTGTTGTCTTTGCAATGAAAAACTGAAAACTTAAATTATGCTCCTCTCACTAATCCCAGCTCTTTAAATGATTAGGTTTTTTTTTTTTTTTTTTTTGCTTTTAAGAACAGTGGTTGCAGTTGGCAGTTTATATTTCCTAAACAAATGTTCCTGTATTTATTAGCTCTTGTTCTTCCATATAGTTAATATATGAAACAATTAGTTATATTGAAAGGAATTGACAGATTTAATAACTACCCATGAAGTTTAGCTTGAAGTTGCAGAGCAAACACAAAAGTCTGTGGTGTAAGATCCTGCTTAATTTAGATTCATTTATCAATCTCTATAACATACCAGAGCCTCCCATCTGTATCATATTCAAGAAAATCCTATAAATTGCATACTGATTAAATCTGAATAAATGAATTTAAATATTTAAACTATAAGGAACAATAAGCAATAAAGTTTTGATTTTGGAGAATTTATAGATCTGATTTCAAATCCTGAGATATTCAGTTCTATGTTCCATCTTATACTTTTGGGTACTTGAAATGATAATTCTTGTGAGTTACTTGGTGACTTCATTGCTGTGGATGACCATAAAAAGCACCCAAGACACTCTGTAAAGTATTGGATGCTAAGGGCATCCAATCGTAGAAATCATGCCAAAACAGATAGCTGAGCCTGGTGCAGAACTCAAGCTTGCCAACACTTGCTGAAGCATCCACTCCATTCCAACATGGAAAACAACATTAAATGATGATAATGAAATCAAGAGTTTAGCTGTATATTGGAGTAAATTTCTTTTTTATGTGCAAAACATGTGTATTTATATAGTTTTTTGTATTAAGCCCTTCTACAATTTCCAACTTTGGCAGAATTTACTGAAGTAATTACAACTACATTGCTAAATTTCTGAAGTCAATTATTTTGCAGTTGTGATGATGATAATGGGAAACAGGTAACCACATTTCAGTTTGTAACTTGACAGAACAATAATACCACCTATTTTTCATCCATAAACCAAGGTTTCAAACCCAACTGCAGGCATTACCTTATATTCTTAAAAGAGTCTTAAAGTGTTACACTGCTTGCTGAAGTCAATTAATTGGAGCTGTGGTAGTAACTTGTAATGTTTACATATCATCATTAAGTAGTCCTTATATGTATATACTAGAGTTTATATAAACTTTTTTAATATTTAGAATATTAAATTCTTAGGCAAAAAAAAAATTACACCTTTGATATGATTAAGTTACTTGATTAATAATTTTTTCATTGCACCAATTTAAAATACTGCATCTTGAGCATTGCATCATACATATCTGTAACAACTTCACAACTATTTTTTTAAAGTCTTGCTATCATTTTTTATTCTGATTTATTCTGATATTCAACCAGTTCTCTTAGGTTGAACGAAGAAACTTGTAAAATTGAACAGAAAAGCATTATTACATTATTCCATACGGTATGGTGATAACTTCTGGCTAAATTGGGCCTGAAGCTTAATTTTCAATTGCCAGTTGTAATTGCTTTATTAAGGCAACTAATCAAAGGTATATATTCTGGGTATGGTACTAATGCATTTCAGCACTATTTCTATCTTAAATATTTTTTCTTCTAGTGTCTACATACATACATACATACATACATACATACTGTTCATTGTGTACCAGGATAACCACAGCCCTTGGGCTGAAACTAGGAAAAAAATACATAAATATACATATATACACACACACACATATATATATAAACACCATACTAAATGATTTAAAGATATGTAATTTATTATTGAAAACAATGTACACATCAAATGTTCCACTCACCCTGTTTCAGTATCCATGGTACATTGCTATAACAAATGTTTTTGCAAAAGGCACAAATGATAAAAATTCATGTTTATATTATTAGTCTTATTGCACATGCTTCTCATTTCTCTTAGGAAAGGCATTAATTCACAACTTCACATTCCTATTTCCCTATAAAATCTGTTGCTTTATATCAGTGACTCCCAATCCATAAGTAGCTGTACAAGTCTGAAAGACATGTGAAAATCAAACCTTATACTCTTGAAATGTAAACTATCCATTGATATATTATACAATAAGCCAAAAGCATAAAGGCTGCAATATATTTTTAGAAAAAAAGAATATTTTCTCTAAAAAAGTTTTATGCTAATTTCGTTAAGTTTTCTGAATTTTTTCTTTTCTTTTCAATATTAAAAAGTAGGTCAAGGCGGCGCACTGGCAGAACCTCTAGCATGCCAGATGAAATGCTTAGTGGTATGTCGTCTGTCTTTACATTCTGTGCCCAGCCACTAAAAGAAAGTAGCTGAGATGGAAACTTTAAACACTGGATTTGTAATCCAGAAGTTGAGGTTTTCAGTTCCTCTTTAATATTTAATTATTACAGTAATAGTATACAGGCAGTAATTACTACATTTCAGTTTCTAAATTACCCAAGAAATTTTTTTATTTCTCACTTTCCTTGAGTCATTGAAGTCACTGATACCAATATATCGATCAATTAAATACACTAGCTCCAGATAATATTTACCTTTTGTGCCTCAAGTACCAGTAGTTTACTGAGCAAAATTCAATTGTCTAGACTCTCTAAAAAATTGACCTTGTGTTTAGTCAGAAAGAAATTGTTAGTGTGACCATCACTTAGTGATGTTTGAATTTGGTAAGATGTGTGATCACAGATAGAGATCTACCAATGCATTTGATGTTCTGAAGAAACATTTCCAGCTAAGAATTCCTGGTTGGGATTGTCACCATTACCATCATCATTTCAGACCTCCATCAGTTCCTAAACTCATGAAAACAAAAAATACCAAAAAAAGTCATCATCTAAAAAAAAGATAAAGTAATGTTTCTAGCTCCTTAAATTCACTTTGTACTCCTTAAATTTCTCTTTTTAAGGATAAATGGATTCGCAACACTGCTAATGAATGGATACATCAGGTGACATGATTGTTACTAACAAATAGATTACATCCAGTAAATTGTTGTCCTTTACTCCCTTTATACTTAATTATATTTGACTTACATTTGACCACTTTAGCCGTTTTAAATAACTTCAAGAAAACAGAATTTTGCATCCACAACATCTACATGTATATTGGAATGAAAGATGCTGTCTTTTATTCTATGGTGGATTAGATTTGTGACCAAACACATTGAAACAATATTATATCCCAAATTAAAGGTAATATATACATACCTCCTTTATAGGATATATTCAAGATTTTTCTATTCTGTTTTATCTTCGAAGATATTGCTCTCTTAGATCTAATTAATTTAAATAATTTTTCATTTCTTATTGAGTACTTTAAATGAGAAATACCTCATTTTTAGATGAATTTATATATGTACAGTGAAGTACATATATATGTTATCCACTTATATTCACACATTCACTTAAATGTATAGATACATCCATACTTACATACCTACATATATGCAAACCTTTATATGTTTGTATGTAAGGTATATATATATATACACACATACATGTACACACACATACACAGACACACACATAATAGTTTTATCTCCCATTCCTAGTTAATTCTATTTATAACTTAATTTTGTCTGATTTCTTTCTTTATTGCTTACATATTTTAATTTTACTGCTTGGTGTTTATTTTTTTTTAATATATATTTCAATATAAGCTTGCTTTTTTTCTTTGGCATGCTGAACTGCTTGCTTTTTAATTAAGTGCATACTAATTCCGTTTAATTAATTAAGTTTATCACATTGATTTCTTGAGCAGTTTAATTAAATTGACTTTCCATCTTTCTTTTAAATCTATTCTCATGCATTCTTTCAAAAGATCGTGTAGAGAGAAGTCCTATTGAGTGAGGAAAGTGAAGTTGTTCTAAATTACTGTTATTTAAATTATTTTTCTTTTAATTTGTATTTATTTATTTCTAGAAATATCTTTAGTAATCAGTAAATTAGTGGTTAACCTTCTTGATGCCAATCTCCCTGAGACAACCCCTGTTTCTGTGATATGTGTCTCGTCATAAAGTGTTCTTATTTAAATTAGGGAAGGTTCATGGCTCAGTGGTTAGAGTATCAGGCTTACAATCATGAGGTTGTGAGTTCAATTCATGGACTGGGCTGTGTGTTGTGTTCTTAAACAAAACACTTTATTTCACATTGCTCTGCTTCACTCAGCAATGGAAATGAGTTACAACATCAGTGGCATGGTGAGGGGAGACTAGTATACATGAGTGACTGTTGGTCTTCCACAAACAACCTTACTTGGACTTGTGCCTCAGAGGGGAACTTTTTAGGTGCAATCCTATGGTCATTCATGACTGAAGGGATCCTTACTTTACTCTTTACCATTTAAATTAAAATCTTCCATCATAATTTTATTCTAGAACCGAGTGTTAAGTTGTACTCCAAGCACTATCATGATATTGAAAAGAGTTACTTTTCTTAAATTCTTCCACAATTAATTGGAACACAAAGTGTGTTTTATATGAAATGTGATCGCAAATAGATTAAACAGTTGGATTACAAAAATCCTTGGAGTTGAAGCTTTGCCAACTGTTTTTGAGATATTTTTCTTTTCTCAAAGATATGTTGCTGTAAAGTTCAAGGTCTACATAACAATGTATTGAAAGAGCTCGTGTATGTGTGTACACACACGTGTGTGTGTGTGTGTGTGTGTGTGTGATGAGATAGAGAGAGTAAGTTTATGTCAGTTTTCCCAATACAAAGATATGTCATTTACCAGCAGGTTAGTTTCTGCTCAGAGATAAATAATCAAGTAATTAAAATATTTAACAACTAGATGGTAGATTGTGAGTTACTACAGGTATTTAATTCTGTTTAAGCAAGGACACTCAATACTTTATGCTTCAGTGTATCTGTACCTGTTGAGTACAGGTAACAGAGCTTGAGACATTTCCTGTGATACACAAAAGATAAACATCCAGGGCTGGAAATAAGCTCTAGGGGTTATGAACTCTTATAGTTTTAGTTAGCTTACCCTGGCTTTTCTTTATTATCTTTAAGTTCATTTATCCTCTTCCATAGATCAGATCAGATCTGAGCTGAAGGTTAAACAATGACAGAATGAAGGCTTAGTCACACCCCTGTAACATTCAATTTTGTTTTTATTCAATTTGGTTTTATTTTCATTTTCACTTTACTCTTATTTGATTTGAAATAAATATTATTTCAAGTAAAGTTAGTCAAAACTCAGCTACATTTAATACCAAAGTATTTCATTACTTTGCATCAACTTGCTTTATTTTTTTGCTTTTTTTCTTTTACTTATTTTATCTGCTGGATGCTTGATACTAACATCTTTACAGAGAAACAGCTTTTTGCTTACATATTAACAGCTATTTTTTTGGTTATTTGATATTGCCAATTCAGTTTGTGATAGTTTTGTTTTTGATTTTTTTTGTTTGATTTTTTTAAAAAATACATTACATGAAAATGAATTATTGTGAAAGATCTTAAGTATTGACAATAGGAAAGGTGATAATGGAATCCAAAATAGCTTCTGATTTTTAATGTCTTTTCATGCCTTGAGTTCAAATCCTGCTTGGATCAACTTTGCTTTTCAACTTTCTGAGGCTGATAAAATAAATACTAATTTACAAGTACCGGATTGATATAATCAATTGCATATAGCATGGCCACATACTGAGCATAGTCAATTGAATAATATACATACAGAGAGAAAGAGAGAGAGAAAAGATAAACTTAGGTTTCATCCAGTATTGGCTTAGACTATGTCTAACCTAAGAGCACCTATTTTATACTTTTCTGTTACATATTTCAATCACTGAACTTCGGTCATACTGGAGCATTGCCTTGCAGAATATAGGTATTCTTATCCATCCCATTATTTATTTTATTGAACACAGATTAAATAGGCAAAGTGGACCTAAGCAGGGTCCTAAGTGTTGGTGTATGGATTGTTTCAAACACACACACATACACGCACACGAGTGTGTGGGCAAATGTGGCACTCAACACATTCCTAAGGAGTCATATATATTATTTAAGAGCAGTATGCATCAAGTCAAACTGTTATTAAATAATACACACACACACACACACACACCTATCTGACTAACTTTCTGTCCCTATATGTATTTCCATTATCTTCTGTTTCATTCACTCACCCATTTATCATTCTTTCACTTTATTCTCTCTCTCTCTCTCTCTCTCTCTCTCTCTCTCTCTCTCTCTCTCTCTCTCTCTCTCTCTCTCTCTCTTTCTCTCTCTCTCATAATTTCACCAATCTATCTTTTAATTTTTTACTCTTTTAATAATTCATTCTCTCCTTAATTTTCCTCACTCCTTATCTTCCTTATTTTACATCAATTTCTCTTGTCTACTTCAAATCCCAAATACCTTCTCACTTGCATTACATTTAAACACTTTTAATTTCAGCTCTATGTGTATATGTGTGACTCTGTGTGTTTGATGGTGTGTGTGTGTGTATGTGTGCTGGCACCTGTATCTCTGTATGTGTTTGACAATAATCAAATGTTAAATAATAACTTTGATGACGATAATGATACTAATGATGAGAGTAGTAGTAGTAGTGATGATGATGATGATGATACTGCATGATTGTTTTAATTTCTCTATTTTCTACTCTCTAGTTCACAACTGAACAGATATTTGTAAGAAGAGCATCCAAATGTAGAAACCTAAAACTGTAACAGCATACAAATGTTTCGTAAAATAGATCTTTCCCATGCTGGTATGGAAATATGAATGTAAAAGCTTAACATAATACAACTCCTATATGCAGACTCTTTTAGTTTCATATATACACACATTCATAGAAGCATAATTATGTTGATATACACATTCTTATAATAATAATTTATATATTCTTATAAGTACACATTCATGTATATATCATTCCTTTATGTTCATTTTCCATGCTGGCATGGATTGGTCAGTTCAATAGAATCTAACCAATCCAATGTTTCAGTTTTGACATGGTTTCTATGGCTAGATACCCTTACTAATAACAACCATTTACTGAGTGTGCTAAGTGCAAAAATATATTCAGATAAGCATATACAATAATCACATGCATAAAAATACCTGAACATACACACACATACTCTATATTCATATAGAAATACATTATATATGGATAGGTTCATATATTGCATACCTAGATTATTATTACACACACACACACAAGCATCAAAATGAACTAATCCCAAATCTTAAAGCATGTATCTGCTTTGTTTTCCTTTTTCTTTTTTTTTAATATGTTATTTCATCTAATACATTTTTCTTACATAATTTATCTTTGTGTTAAATAGAAGGAAAATTTTTGTATCCGGAAAGCTCTGTCCCTTGGAAATGACAGGCCTTCATCTGGTTTTGTGGCAGATAAATCCTTAGGTTACGTCATCGTATCAGTGATATTTCGTCCTGTTCCATCAGTGGCAAAATCCGGTAAGTTGTTCATTCTGTTTAAAAAAAAAGAAGAAATTGTTGTCGGTATACGGCACATGGCCTAGTGGTGAGGGTGATGCAAGACTGTGGTTTTCATTACTGGCCTGGGAATTGCTCTTGTGTTTTAGAGTAAAACACCTCATTTCACATTGCTCCAGTCTGCTCAGCTGTAAATGAGTACCTTGCAATGGACTTGGCATCCTGTTCAGGGCAATGTTGTAATCTTAGTCACTTATGTGCCATGGAAAGTGAGTAAACAGTCCAATGAGTCCTAGGGCTCGAGATAAAAATTTTTTTAAATGTATGTTGGTTTATGGGCTGTGTCACATTGATTATGGTTATGCTTTTAATGTTTAAGTCCTAGGTTAGCTCTGATCTAACAGGCCTATGATAATAAAAGATGTTCCTGCCATGATTATCCAATCTTTTCTCCAGACATAATCTAGAATTAAATTATCTAAGGAAACCTCTTTTTTAAGATGATAGGTTTTGATTTTGAAGAAAATTTCAGTCAGGTTAGCAACTACAAAGAATCTCCACTTATGACTAAGCACCGATTAAGCTACCCATGAGCAAACACATTCCAACTATGACCATTCAGTCTTTTTTTCATACATTATCCAATGTACAATTTCTTTTCCAACATGGGAGTGAGTAATCTGAGAGAAAATTAGCTGTTATTTCTAACACATTGGATGGCTTTGTAGAGTCTATTTTGTCACCTTGCTAGTTTTAATGTTGTAATTGTTGTCCTCGTGTTATTATTGATAATTGGTATAAAGGTAGTAAGCTGGCAGAGCTGTCACTTACCGGACAAGATGCTTAGCAGCATTTCATGCCTTTACATTCTGAGCTCAAATATCCTCGAGATTGGCTTTGCCTTTCATTGTTTTGGGGTCAATGTAATCAACTTCCTCCTGCTGACCTTGTACCAAAATTTGAAGCCATTAGTAAGTAGTCTAAGTTTGAGATTAGATCTCAGATGGACTTCACAGGTAAGATGATTCAAAACTGAAACTTGAGGCAGTATGGCATTCTAAAGATCCCTCCAACTAATTTATTACAATATGTGAGAAATAATTGTTAAAACAAGGAGAATGATAAGGAATATATACCACAATGGAATTGTCTCTATTTCTCTCTCTCTCTTTGCTACTTCAGCTTTGCTCTGTCTCTCTCTTACTCATTTAGCTTTTCTATCTCTCTCTCTCTCTCTATATATATATATATATATATATATATATATATTTCTCTATCTCGCATTTTCTTCTCACAGAAAACTACCAGCCTTTCCAAACCAATTTCTCCCAGAAGCTATATGTTGAAGACAAAGTATCTCCACAGTCTATGGTATGTATCTCAAATATCTTACATTATACTATACCTAGCTAAGAGTAATTATAATGCACTCAGTAGACTACATATATCTTGTTACCAAATGTAAATATATATAAGATGTGAAGTCTCAAAGTGAATCAAGTGCCAAGAGTTCTATGCAACACACTTATCTTAGAAGTT
Organism: Octopus sinensis; assembly: GCF_006345805.1. Taxonomy (NCBI): domain Eukaryota; kingdom Metazoa; phylum Mollusca; class Cephalopoda; order Octopoda; family Octopodidae; genus Octopus; species Octopus sinensis. The sequence goes on from NC_043002.1 coordinate 19,541,641, forward strand.
TAAGTGTCTTGCATTAAACTCTAGGCCTTTAAATCACTAATGCAGCTTCACCGCTAATAAATATATATATATATATATATATATATATATATATATATATATATATATATATATATTATATATATATATAATATATATATATATATTCTCTGCTTTATCTGTTGAATTTCATTTCTCTCATTTGTACCACCAAACTTACACCTACACATATGCACATAATCTTGTTATTTCCTTATAATAAGAATATATCAACATTATATGCAGTTGAATTTTATTGAAGATGTCAATGTGGTGTTTATATTTGTTTTTTACTTTGTTTCATTTTACTGGAAGGAAAGAGGCTTCTATTTCAAACAAGTTGATCTTCAACTTTTGGCTTACAGCTAAAAATTTATCTCTGTAATCAAGGAAATAAGCAACTGTCTATCTTAAGTTGTGACCTCAAATCATAGTGCAGTCTAGTCTTGCCTGCATTTTAGGTGCTTGTGTTAATCTTGGTTCATACCTCAATAATTATGCACACTTCTTATAATCTATGCAACATAAAACTTTTTAGGATGTGGTAGTTAAAAAATATATGTGTTAATTACATTGAATAGTTACTGCAGTTAAGACATGTCAAGGGTTATGTCAAAGCTATGGATATTTTATATGTCCCAAAATAGACCCATTTTATAGAGGAAGTGCATGGTTACTTTAGTTTTTAGTGCGTATGTGTGCATGCAGTCATGTTTCTATATTTAATATTCTAAGTGGTAAACAATGGTGTCAATAGTTATGAGTTTCCAATGGGCCAAATATTAATTCGCTGCATTTCTGGTGGTAAGAGCAGCAATGGAGTGCCTGTAACTTGATGCAGAACTTGGATTGCAAAGGATTTCACTCAAAAAGCATCAATTTTTTCCTTGCTAAAATTTGCATCCTTTGCTATTTATTATACATGAGAAGGAAATATATCCTCATGTACACATATACACACACATATACATGCATGCGTGTGTGTGTGTGGTTGATGGAAACTGACAGAAGCCCATCATACTGTATGTGTTTGTGTCTCTTTGTCTTTGAAGTTTTTGAAGTTTTGACCAGTTAAGTCATTATTGGCCAACTAAGCTATATATATATAATGAGCATCTTTCAGTTCCCATCTACCAAATTCACTCACAAGGCTCTGATTGGCCCAGGGCTATAGTAGATGTTTTCTCAAGGTTCTACACAGTGGGACTGAACCCAAAACCATGTAGTTGGGAAACTAACTTCCTGATTATGAGGCCAGATTTTTTTACAACATCCATAAGGTATTCCTGGGGCACTTTCAGATCTTTAGTTGCAAAGGGCTAACACTATACCATCCCTTTCAGCCTTTTCTGATGATTGCCAGAGTTTTTCTGAATTCCTGGTAAGAAACTGATTGAGACATCTGCTGTTATAACAATATAATGTTGTATTATATATGTATGTGTGTGCACATATATATGCACACACACATATATATATATATATATATACTGCAGAGTTACCCTAGGTTTTGCACCCACAAAGCCTAAGCCTTGTGGACAGCTCGTCAGACTCTATATGAATACAAAATTTTAAAATATCTATATCGCAGACGTGAGGAAATGCCAGAACTTGAGGAATATGCAGCATAGCTATATATATATATATATATATATATATATATATATATGAAGGCAGTGAGCTGGAAGAAACGTTAGCGCTCCGGGTGAAATGCTTAGTGGTATTTCACCTGTTCTGAGTTCAAATTCCACCGAGGGCAACTTTGCCTTTCATCCTTTTGGGGTCGATAAATAAAGTACCAGTTTCGCACTGGGGTCATTGTAATCGACTTAATCCCTTTGTCTGTCCTTGTTTGTCCCCTCTATGTTTAGCCCCTTGTGGGTAGTAAAGAAATATATATATATATACACACACACATTAATTTTTGTATGCTTGTAAATATTTGTATTAAGTATTTTGTTTTGCATTTGTAAACTTTTATGCATTTGTTTGTAAGAATGGAAGTAATGTTTGCATCCTTGCATTAGTAGTGTGTGTGTCTGTCTGTGTGTCTATGTTGTTTTTGTGAATGTGTGTGTTTGTATGTAAAGTGCACCAATATAATCTGTGTAAGCTAAGACCTGTACATGACAAATACAACTCAGCAATAAATGCTGCAACAACAACAATGATCACACACTGGAATTACATCGCAGCTACTGTGACAAATGCATGACAGGTTAATTACACTTAAAAGCCACTCCTTTATAAGAAGCTTCTATTTCTGATTCTTATAAGTGTGCAGAAACTACACATTAGTGTGCAGATATGTGTGATCTGTCAAGTTGAGTTTTATGTCACAGTCATAAGTTGTCTGATGTCTTTGCATTTTAAAGAAGGTGCATTGTTCTTGAGTAACAATTGTGTGGGGGTGTTGCTTAAGGAGTGGTTCTTTGTATGGATATATATGCCTGAGGTGTGTAGAAGTGTATGCTGATGTAGTAATTTACATGTGTGTGTGCGAGAGAGAGAGAGACAGACAGACAGACAGAAAAGCTAAATGAGTAAGAGAAAGTCAGAGCAAAGCAATGTATGTTTGTGCAATAGAAATAATTTGTTAGTTTATTTGTAGGTTTACATCTAAGTGTAGGAGGAGAGGAGCACATGTGTGGTGTGTGTGAAAGAACATATTTCATGGTTGTCTATGTGAAAGACAGTGAATATAATAGTTTAAGTGGATTGGGAGTGTATATTGATTATCTTGTTTGTTTTTAGGAATATATAGATTTAAATTGCTGTGTGGTAAATACATAAGGATTCACTGCTGATTAGAGAGAGAATGTCAGTTGTAGTATCTACTTGGGTGCTTGTCAGTGTTTAAAAAAGATAACCAAATTATAGAAAACAAAATACTGTTTTATGCTAACCACTTATAAGTGGTTGATATAACTGGTTTTGTGTGTATGTGTATCTATCAATAGTTAAGTCAACATATCAATGTAAAAGCAGCCTTCTATCTTTAGTGAGTTTTGAGTGACTTGATAATGTAATTGAGGGCCCTGCTTCTTTATCTATTAAGATAGACAAAGAAGTTCGCCCCCTCCCCCACCTTAGTAGTTTATGTAATAATGGATTGTTACAAAAACAGCAGTTAGGGTAAGGCTGTAGGTGAGTATAATAGAGATTTGACAGGGTGTAAAAGTCACAATAGTCAAATATGTAGGATCCGAGTTGAGTCAAGAGTTGAAGCTCACCTGTTTATATTGCATTATGTAACATTTTGTAGTCAGTTTCTATTATGTTGTATTGCCTTTTGTTGTGCTGCTGCTGCTGTTGTGTGGTTGGTTAGCTCTGGTTGAGATGACCTATGATTTAAGGCTTTCTAACCATGACTACATCATCTTGTTTTTAGGATTAATAAATTTAAGACTACACTAGTCAATATGTCATTCTTTTTAAGATGGTAGGGTGTGATTCAAAGAAGATTTGGTCACTATTTTTAACAGGTCACATTAATTGTATAGTAACTTCCTCATTGATTTGTGTGCTAACTGCCTAATTCTACATGTATATCATAACCTTCTGTCAGATCATGCTTGTAGCACAAAAAGAGTATAGTATAATTTTAGGGTGTTTAGAAAGTGTTGGATTACCTACCTGTTCATGGTTCATAAGTTCAAATCAGCATGTTCTCCAATGCCTCACTTCACCTTTCAGAAATAGGTATGAGTTTATATGGCATCAAAAATTTCCTGGACTAGTTATGTTTAATAACAAATAACTTATTTACCTAAGTTTTAGCGTCACCTTGTACAGCAATACATCAATCCATGCATTCCTGCTACTTTTGGAATCTGACCAGGAAATCGTTCTATAAAATAAGTACATTAATTTTTCTAAATTATGATACAGTTCAATCATATTAACTGATCGTTACCATTTACGGAAGATCATTCATGTTCAACCATTATAATGTCGATGAAGGAAAATTATAGAATGCCTGAATCAGTGAAAGAGCAGAAAAGTCATTGATTCTTGTATAATCAGTACCAAGTTAACTTTATATACTCTCACATTTCCCTGCCTTCTCTTCTTGCTCACTTTCCCTCCTCTTTTTACTTCACTGTGTCCCTGTCATTTTTTCTCACCCCTCCTTAATTCTTCTGTCCCTCTGCCTCTACCTCTCTTCTCTCCCCATGGACCGGTGTTTGGCCAAGCCTGATCTTTCTTTTTTGGTTCGGTCGTCATCCATGCAAAATCTATATTCCTTCCTGTGCCTGTTAAATCTTGTATCCCTGCTGTAAGGCTTTATTTCCACACACGCCAGCTTAATTTAATTCGTCAGTTGAAACACACCTGTTGTTAGGTCTTGTTATTTGTATCTGTGTAACATTCTCTATTTTTATTCCATCCTTGTTTTCATATACATTCACTGCTTTCTTCCAAGGAATCTAATGCTCTTAGCTTAGTTTTTCCTTGGGGCTGGCCAGATTGGAGCAATCTCGAGTGTAACCAGCCGAAATTGCAAAGATAATCTGGAACTCGACTGAGGAGAGAAAACTCCAAATGACCGTCCTTGCTTTCCTAGTATTGTCTAGCTGGATGTTTTGCGTTCTTGTCCCATTTTGTATTTTTTATACATACACACACACACAGATATATATATATATATATATATGTAAATTCTTGGCACTCTTGTACGTGTGGGTATTCACAAACACATTTATATATTATTATTATTGTTATTATTATATTTATATATAAACATTTTATGCATGTTAATGTTGATGTAATATCTATTATATAACTAACAAGATTATGAAACAGCTGTAAACAAATGGAATAAACATCTACTCCCTTACCTCATTTCGCTTATTTGTTCTATTAATATACATACATATGCACACACATAGATTACATACATACATACATATATACATTCATTCAGGTTTGCAAATGAGAAGAAAAAGTACTCAATGCATTTAGTAGAGTTTATTCAGTCATTGAAAACTAAAGCTTCTTTCTATTAATACTCTGAGTTTTCATTTTCAGTTTTTCCTAGTGTGCAATATATTATATATATATATATATATATATACACATTATAGTACTACACACACACACATATATATATATATATATATATATATATTATATATATATATATATATACATACATACATATGCAAATATGTTTCTGTTTTTTTGTTCTTTTCACTTTGTTCTTCTCTCTTATATTAGATTTTATTTTTATTATCTGTAAACAAAAAAAGAACATATAAAAAACATAGTCTGTCTGTTTTCCATTAGTCACCATCACAGATTGAACCAATTAACAGTGACAACAAAGACCAGGTATTTCTTCATTTGCTGTTTTACCATTTATAACCTTACTCCAACCACTATTTGTTGTTTTTTTTCATTGTTTATTTTTCTTTTGTTTGTTTGGAGATTTAGTCAGAGCAAGCAATAAATGTTATATAGCTTTGCTTCCATTCTGCTCCTCTAGCTGCATATTGTAGTTCCGGTTTGGATGGATCCAAATACACTAACATCTCACGTTGGGGTTTTCTTCAACTTTATTTATTAAAAAACATTTTTTTTTCTTATTTATCAAAATTTTGAGTACCAGTAATAAGTAAATAAGTAAATGAATCTCTGATGGTTATGGTTGCTTCAGTTATTTGATCAACTGAATTACCTTCTCACTGAGTTAGTATGTAAGTGGTTGAGTATTCCACTCTCACATGCAACATTTATGTAAAACTTAATTAGGTTCAGCTAGATATAATGTGTGTCATGGCTGTACCTTTAAGTTACAGGTACAATCCATATGACAAGCTTCTGCATAGCTTCCATCAACTCAACTTTGCTCTCAAGGTTTGAGTCAACCTGAGGCAATAATAAAAGACCTTTGCCCAAGATGCCAACTAGTGGGATTGAACCCAAGATCTTATGATTGTGAAGTGAACAGCTTGAAAATTTGATCATGCTGTGTCCATAGTACCAATAATAAACTTGTGTTGATTTACCCTTTTACAAAAAAAAAAATCAAGTTAGTTTTGTGTGATCTAAAGAAAGCTTTAATTAAGAGATTTCTTGGCCCTACTAAAAACTATATTTTGATTTACTTTAGGAATGACTTTACCAAAGTCACTAACGCTATTCTTAATAGCATGTTCATTATAACCTTATATTTCCTCATCCAACTGTTATATATTCATATATTAATATGTTCTTACAACTAAATGAACTTAACCTGAAATTATGTCTTTTGGCCATGAACAAACATAAATTTGCATCTGTATCAGGGACCTTTCATATATATCTCATACTTGATCACTTGCAAACTTGTATAACTTTTTTCTGATAGCAGACTAGTAAAAAATTCAATCAATAAGGGAATTTCTGTTTAACTGTTCCATGGCTAAATCTCATTCAACTAAATTCCAACTATTTCTAATAGAAGGGCAACATACTCTAAGTTTTACTTTCAATAGAATAATCCGCAATAAAAACAAAATTGTAATGTGTCTTAAAACACAGATCAAATATGTGATTCAAGTATTACCCTCCACATTATACGTCTGACAAGAATGTTGGTTTAAAACAGTATTCTTAAAGAAATGCCACTGACATACAGTGGTTACTGAAACAGAATATGATAAATGTTAAGAGATAAATTTGAACTATTTTATGAAATAAATGTCATGTATCTAAATGGCAATGTAATAATAATATTATCATTTGAAACTTGTGATGTGTAAAAGTTGTGACATCATGACATGCCCAGTGAAAATTCAGTGGATCAGTTTACCTGGAAATATTTATCAGACCACTTAGCCATCTAGCTAGCTAAACTATAAGAGTACTAATATCTTTTATATTTCCCTTTTTTTTTTTTTTTTTTTTGGTAGAAGGTAGGTGTGAAGGATCTTACGTCATCACAATATTTTTTTTTCACTATATTATCGCTCCATTCCTCAGTGGGGCCACAGCTACTGTAATCTAATATGAACTTTGCTTTACAGCGCTCTGCCACTTTCTTCTATCAGAGAAGGTGGGTAAGTGGTGTTCCTGGCATCACTTCTTTCTCTCTTGAAGTATATCTTTCTTCCTCTTGAAAGATTTACTAGTCAGCTGTTGTTCAAGGGTATCTCTTGAGCCATGCACATCAATACGCTTTATCTTTGCTATCTCAATTAAACTGCTTTTAATATAAGTCATAGGACAAAATTGGTTTAGTTCCAAGAGTGATTGAGTATTTTAAATTTAATTTGGGATTGAAATCAATTATATAAATTTATTGAAACTCTTTCTACTGCCATTCTCCCAATTTAAATTGTGGAAAATTAGTGGAGGTTTTTTTTTTTTTTTTTTTTTTTTTTTTCTCGGTTATATTCAGATAATGACATTCATTACCCTGAGATTTTCACAGAGAAGTTGCTGCTACCTTGAGTCACTGACTACTATTCATGCATTCAGTGGATGGTTTTCACTGCCATGTTTTAAGTAGAAGCTTATTGCGCTGTGCGTTGGAGGGAGATTACATTTCTCTTCTCAGCAGTTGAGATTCAGTGTCCTCTCTGTGTCCAATAAAAATGTATACAACCTTAGCTGTATTCAAAAGGTTGTTTATTGTGCTGTATATGTTCAACAGGAAATGGCAGTTGTCCTGTACATTTGTAGTCCATACCATTTTCAAGGGAAAGGCTTATCCTCATTTAAAGTTGATGATTCTGTTTTTTAAAGAGTGGGCGTGATTATCTTTACACTCATTTAGAGTTTTGTGGCACCTGCATTCTTGCATCTGTTCAGAGGGGAAATTACCATCTACATGTTCAATATGCTATTGTCACTGCTTTGTACTCTTTGACAATAGGATATTGGTACCCTGTGCTCAGTGTATTGTGCCTATTCAGTTGCTATTTTGTTAAAAGAAGGAAATTGTTATCGTCTTGTGATCATTTGGAAGACATGGCTTTCTTCCTTTCAACACAAAGTCTTGTCATCTTCATGTAAAATTCTCAACACTTACTCCAGAGAATTCTCGTGTGTCAACATTATTCATAAAAAAAAGATATGATGTGATGGCCAGAAGTGATGAGAAAGAGGCTTTGTGATAGGAAAGAAGGAGGGGCTTATTGCAGGGTTCTTAGTATCAGAAGACAGTACCAAAGTTAGAATGGAGATGTATGAGTGTTGAAGTATGAGGGACAAGAGCATTATAGAAATAAGGTAGGGTTAGAAAATATTATAATGTAGATTGAGGCATCATAGAAGATTAACATACAAGACTTAATAGGGTTCATGAAATAACAATCTAGGTGAGTTCAAAAACTTTGTGGACTCTGCCTCATTTCCTTGGATTGAATGAAGACTTCAAAGTAGCTTTAAAATTAGATGGAACATACCAGTTGCTTCTTGCTCTGCACAAAAAAGGGGACTCTTTTGGTAGCATATTTTAACCATGCTTTCATCACATCACAGCCAATGCACAATGTTTTGGGTATCATTTATTTTTTATTTATTTATTCATTCATTCATTTATTATTTATGTCATTTACATTTTTCAGATCCAAAATTATAAAAATTACCATACAAATGTTGCTATGGAGATGAATTAGTGATCTAGAGGTCATGGGTGCAATTTTTTAATGTTTTTTAGTGCTTTAGTCAAGAGAAAGGAGCTGTACCTATGACTTTAACAGACCCTCCAAGACTGAGGAGAGTGATGCTGTTAACATTCCTCTCAAATTATTGTCAGTGACCAAATGCAGGGCATGTATTCCACAGGAACAACATTCTGGGGAGAATGAGCTGGGTGTTCTAGTTGTATGTGTGTGGGTAGGGGGCTATTATGGGTGTGACACAATATGGATTTCAAAAGGTGGGTAGAGAAGTAAATCAAGAATGCCTGAGCAGAGGTGACATGAGACCAGTCTGCTCTGAGGAACAGAAGCCATTATAGTATCAGTAGAAAAAGAACAGAGAAGAGGTGGTATATCTGTGAGCCAGAGATTAGAGTGTATTTGAGAACACCTTCATGCAGATTAATCAAGTGGCCTTTCCTTGGAGGGCATCTATGATGTCTCTGTGTGTAGAAGCGGCACTTCCCCAGATGTTGGGACAGTACTCCACTGTAGGTCTCACTTGTACTTTACAGAGGATTAGTAGTTATTAGGGGCTGAAGTATTTTTCTAAACACTGTTCTTGCCCCCATATGCAATGTGTTTATGTTTTTTAGGGAAAAGCAACTTACATGTTGATCTGTATATACACTTAATGGATCAGGGAAGAAGGATGCATACATACACACACACACAAAATCGTTCAGCTGGAAAAGTTATCGAAATATTAAACACAGCTAGCTACCAATAATCCAGTTATGATATTGCCTAGCACTTTAGAATATCGAATTTTATTCTATTCAGTTCAGGGTTTCATCATTGAACACAAATGTAGATTTTATACCGAGTACAAAGTGTCCCATATGTGAGACAGCATTTAACAGCATTCGTGTTTTATTTGCACCTTAATTGCGGGATACAGGTTTATGAATTACAGTGTAAAGAAAATCTTTAATGAAAGAGTTTATGCTATTTAGTTCAGTGCTCTGCTGTTCTTGGTTCAAACATCACCCGGCTCAACTTTATATTATGTTACTCCAGGATTGCTATGTACCAGCAATATCTAGGGATTGACATTATTTTCTCACCTCTCACAAACATTAGTGATTTTCATAGTTACAAAATCATTATTTTGGGTGGAGTGGGATAGGCATTGCTATACAACAATAATTTCACAGTAATATGTTCAGAGCAATGATAAAAGCATGAACATCAAAACTCACTGTACTGCTACTAAATATTCTGTGGTCTTGTGATGAGGAAAAATAAATCATCATCATCATCATCACCATCACCATGATCACCATCATCGTCATCATTAGCTCAGTTGGCAGAGTGGAAGACTGTAATTAGATTATAAATTTCTTTGAAAAGAAAAAATAATAAAATGACAGAATAAATCCTTTATTTAGTTACATCCTTTTGTTTTGAATTCAGATCCTACTAGGGTTGCCTTTACATTTCATCCTTCCATAATTGAAAAAAATAAGTACCATTCATATGCTGGGGCCAGTCAAAGTGGCCTTGTCTCTATGATTCTGGTTATCCCTAAAGTGTGGCATTAAGTTTAAATTCATGACTGAAACTGCTTAACTTCTCTTACTAAATTGACATCTGGGCTTGTATATAGAATAGTGGAAACAGAATCTGTAAAACAAAGATCACTCTGTACATTTAATATTTTTTATTCGTTTACTCGTCTGTCCCTTCCCCTAAAGATTACTTTGTTAGGTGAGGATCTTGATAAACATATTTGTTAGATGGAGGTGTAGTATGAGATACCTTAGTAAAATTATGTATTGTTTTATTTAGTTTTCCAAGACAGTGCATCTCGTGTGGTTTTCTTGTGTGTTTATTAACAAAGTTTGTTGATTTTTGAAGACTTGTTAGTACTAAAAATGCAATTTTAAAACAATACCCATTTAAATTAGTCAAGTATAAAAAAAAAAAGAAGAAAGAAAATGACTGATAAATTTCTTGCATGTTACTAATTTTAGAATTTAAGGAATCCAAATTTTGCAGTGTAGTTTGGTTATGCAGTTTAATGAATTATTTGACAATGTGTTTTGCTATTTATTGACTCTCTTTCATTTTTCCAGGTCATGGTAGGTAGATTAACTACCTTTTTTGTGGGGGTTTTTTTTTGCCATTTTTCTTTTCCAGCCCTTTCATTTCTCTATCACCTATTATTTCTTCCCTTGTTCTTCAATCCTTCTTTCTCATTTGCCTTCAGTGGCTTTAGGTAGGCTCAGTTGTGTGCGTGTGTGTGTGTGTGTGTGTATATACATATGCACACACTATTTCTAATAAGGGTTAAGCCAAATGAGTAAGGCACCAAGGGGATTCATGTCTTTGCTCTATGATGTGTGAGTGGCTAAGAGGTCTAAACTCTTAATTCATCCATTCTACCTAGCTTTAAGTACTTACCAAATTAGTTCATTTGCTTTCAGCACTGAGGGGCTGAAGAAGCAACCCCAGTATTCAGAGTCAGATGAGTTCCACAATTACATCTTTCCTTGTTAGTGGATTCACATTCTGGCTCTGATTACAAATTGGATATGGCTGACATGCTTCACTCTGTTCTACATTAGGCTCATCTTTCATCACCTGGCAGATATTTTTCTTGGCCAAGAGAGGTAACTACTAATGTGGGTTATCTGGCTTACAAGTTTTAATATATTTGGTAAATTAGTAAGGCATTTCTTTTTGTCAAAGTCAACAGAGGCTCTAGCTGATACATAAATGGTTCATGTAGATGATATTTACTAACCTGATGGTTTTGGCTTCAAAACCATCACGTTAGCACTTAGATGCATCTACCTTCTGTGAAAACCACTTTTGCCAATTATGCAGTCAACATCTAATCATCACAGCCCATCAAATTTTCTATTCCAATAGAAAAACATTGATAACTCTCAATATTGTCCACTGCAGCTGAGAATGTGGTCAGATAGCCTTCCAGCTAAACAGAAAGCACTGAGAAGCAAATACACTAAGTTGATACAAACAATAATGTCAAACTAGATGTTTTTACAATATTTACTTCGGGAGTCAGATTTTTTTTTCATTCCTCTGGAGGTCCATAAAATAATACCACTACTTATTTTTTTTTATCTCTCTTCTAATATTAATAGGTTTTGTTTTCAATTAACAGAAATTTGTATTTCTTTTTTGACAAATATTGTCTTTTCTTTAAAAGTTCTGTATTCAACTTTTTAATACTTACTATATCTTTTATCTTCTGTTAAATGTCTACTTCACACTAAATGTTATCAGTTTCAAATGTGTAAAGCTTCAAAGTAATTAAAATTATTGCAGGGGAAAAAATAACGCCAGAGAAACTAGCTCTAGTCTTCATCAGCAAAAACTGTTTCTATCAGTAAAATATAATTTTTTAAAGTTTGTATTTCGTTGAGAGAAGAGTCTCCTGACATTTCAGACTAAGCTCTTCATCTAAGAACAATAAAGTTTTAAGTGTCTTTCATCTATTATTATTTGAGGAAACTGTAAAGTTAGAGCTTCTTTGAATGTATGAGAGGAAAGTAATGGGTGAGAGAAAGGAATAGAAGTTAGAAATGAATGACATTAGGTGTAGAAACTGAATAAGCTGGAAGATGAGAGGTTGGTTTATAGATCAATCAGTTTATCTTTCTTTTCAAAGAAAGCATTCATTCCAAGATATCAAGAAACTCTTCTCCCAATGGCATTCAAACTTAACAAACTTTGTACTTTACCAATGAAGTATGACATGTAAAGTTCAGTAGATATTGTTTACATATATATCTCATAGACAAAAGTATATTCAGATTATTCATTCAAAACTTAAATTCTCTTTAAGGTTTTTATTATCTCAACGCCATTTCAATGTTTTGAATTCCAGTTTAAATTTTTGAAATATTCAAATATCTTTTCATTTAATCATAGCTCTTGTATTTCAGCAGCTATTGATCTGTGCTTTTCCATTTATTTTATTATTTTAATTATTACTTCTATTATTTTATTAGTTAGTTAGTTAGTTAGTTAATTTGGCTCAAAAGCAAATAGCAAGGCCATATAGGGGGACATGGAGTTAAGTACAGGGTGGTGTTCATGTAAAGAGTTCAGGCCACTTGAGGTCCAGGGAGGCTTTGAACAAAGCGGTCGTCGGCATCTTCACCATCTCGTCTGGCAGCTTGTTCCACGGATCCGCAACCCGGACGGAGAAAGCTCCTCTCCTTCAATTGAGATGAAATCGTCGCAGGTAGAGCTTTTCGGTTTGACCCTGCAGCCGACGCTCTGGAGCAGGAGTGAAGAACAGCTCTTTCGAGAGGTTACACTTTCCGCTTATGATGTTGTGGGCGAGAATGAGATCACCACGGCGGCGGCGTTTTTCAAGAGAATAAAGGTCGAGCGTCCTCAGCCTTTCTTCGTAGGACAAATTTTTGAGACCATGAACCATGCGGGTAGCCAGCTTCTGGACTCTTTATTTTAATTATTACTTCTATTATTTTATTATTTTAATTATTACTTCTATTATTTTATTATTTTAATTATTACTTCTATTATAATTATTATTTCAAATTTTTATTACTTCTAATTTAATCAATTCAGAACTCATTTTCCACCAGAAAGAAATAATTAGTGTTTTGTGCTAATGTAAGAAATTATTAAAATTATTATTTGGCAGTGGATTCGCAAAAACTATGGAATATCAAACTAAACATTATTTCAGAATTAAATTCACTTTCTCCTACATTCTGAATTTAAATCCTATCAGAATCAATTTTACTAGTTTTATTGTCACTATTACTCCTAATAGAAAGCTGGATACCAATTTTTTTTCTTAGTTAAGAATTCATATCCTCACTACAGCTGCTGTGTCCTTAAGTAAGACTCTTAACACACTCTTCTTACCTCAAGCATTAAATTTAAACCAACAATGATTATCATAATTGGTATTGTTTTCCATTATGCTTATGGAGGTTAAGGTTGTTGTAAGCTGGCAGAATCATTACTCGCTGGACAAAATTTCTGTCATCACTTTATGTTCTGAGTTCAAACACTGCCAATGTTGACTTTGCCTTTCGCTCTTTCAGGGTTGATAAAATAAGTATCAGTTGAGCATTAGGGTTGAGGTAATCCATTTGATTCCTCTCCTCAAAATTACTGGCCTTGTACTAAAATTAGAAAGAATTACGCTTTTCAAGGTTAAATTCAATGATGGGTCAAGACATTATCTCTTACTCTTTATGTCATATTTTGTAGAGAAAGAAAAAACTCAACATATATCAAACCTCAAATATATTTAGAAAAAAAATGGAGTGAATTAATAGAATATATGCCAGTAACATGACATAAGCAAATTCTAGGAACCAGTATTCAGCAACATAATACTGTTCTTGGAGTGGTTGGTGTTAGGACAGGCATCCAACCATAGAAGCCATGCCAAACCAAATTGGAACCTGGTGCAGCTCTCCAGCTTACCAGTTTCAGTCAAACCATCCAACCTGTGCCAGCCTGGAAAGCAGATATTAAATGGTGATGATGATGATATGATGTCAATCCCCTTGGATAGGATATAAACCCTATCACTTTTCCAGATAGTCAAATTCTGATTCCTAATATAGCTATGTGATCAGTTAATTATTGAGGTAATTAGTCATCAAATGTGTTATCCAGGTAATTAGGTATAAAGTGTGCTACTCGGGTAATTAAGTGTAAAGTGCACTACTCAGGTAATTAAGTATAAAGTGTACTACTCAGGTAATTATAAAATTTGCTGCTCATTAACAAAATGAACCATGTACAATAGATTATATATTTTGCTGTATACATTTATATATGTTTGTCGTATTTCAATGGTATGTATATGTGTCAAAAAGTGTACATCTTGGTTGTGTATAGACTGTATTTCATGGGTATATGTGTGAGTGTATTTCATTGGTGTATTTGTGTAGCAGTCATTATACCTTACTTCTTAGTTGTATATAGACTGCATTTCAATTATATCATCATTTTTTCATTGTTTTAATATCCACCTTTCTATGCTTGCCTGGATCAAACAAAGCTTATTCGAGCAGATTTTCCATGGCTGAATATCCTTCCTGAAAACATCAATGATGTATGTATGTATGTGTATATGTTTCCATGTATGCAGGAATGTCTATATGACATTATTGTCTCACCTTTTGTTCAATATTGTAGAATGAATGATGTGTGTATGCTTGCATGTGTCAGGTTCCAATGACGTATGCTGTTTCCCTAATTCAAATGGGTTGTTAAAAAATGTATTTATTTCTAGGCTGAAAACAAGAATTCAAGACAGTCACTAGCTTTCATTGAGAAATATTTGGAAGGTAAATATCTCCATTAAACTTCGTAAAATTATGCACTTAATTGAACCATATTAGTTTAATTTTTTAAATATTTTTGTTGTCTTTTTATTACTTTTTTTTTTCTTTGCACTATTGCTTCTTTTATCAGTTTTAGTCAGTGACCTTCAGGAAGAGATGATCACTTATTGGGTTGTATTTTATTAATTCGAATTCATTTTTTTATCAACATTAGATAATATATCCTTTTATTCTTTTACTTGCTTCAGTCATTTGACTGCAGCCATGCTGGAGCACTGCCTTGAAAGATTTTAGCCAAGATAAATCAATCCAGGACTTATTTTTTTAAGCCTAGTACTTATTCTTTTGGTCCCTTTAGTTGAACGGCTAAGTTACAGGGGCCATAAACACACCGACAGTGGTTGTCAAGTGCACACACACACACACACACATAGATACATACATACATATATACGTATGTATAGAGTGTTAGGTGTGATGTACAGAAATTGAATATTGAGAAAAAAAAGTCATCAGAATTTTAGAAAAAAATATTTTTATTTCTTCATTATTATTAGTGCTTTCATTCCTTTCTTGAACTTGTCAAATAAAATTTTGTGTGTATATATATATATATAACAGGCTTCTTTTAGTTTCCATCTACCAAATCCACTCACAAGGCTTTGGCTGGCCTGAGACTACATAGTAGAAGACATTCTCCCAAGGTGTCACACAGTGGGACTGAACCCAGAACCATGTGGTTGGGAAGCAAGCTTCTTACCACACAGTCACACCTGCACCTATATCTACATTATCTCATTATGTATTATAACTTCATTCATTGCCTGGAAAATATTCATTGTAAAAGCTATTAAGGAAGCTGTTGCTAACAGAATTAATGGGGTATATCTAGCCTCCCCCCCCCCCCACACACACACACTAGTTGTTGCTGTTGTTAAGTTTGAAATCTATTGAGTAGGTGTTAGATATATATTGATGTAGTGATTGTGTGAGTGTACCTTATACAAAAACCCCACAAACCTGTTCTGATATTTATCTGGCAGGTGTTGCCTTTACTTCCTGAGTACACAATGCGCGCTTGAACAAACCGCATGTGATATATTGCAGAGTGGGTTGACACTATATCTGGCTTTGGTGAACATTGGATCAATCTAGATAAGTCTAAGGTGTATGGCAGGGTTGACCATTGCTTTCTAACAGCTGTTGCAAACATAACTAGTTTAGTTCTGTCTGGATCACTAAAATGTACAGCAGCATCTATTCAATAGTCAAATGAAAGGGCCACTTATCAGAATTAATTACAATGCTTATTCTGCCAAAGTTGCTTTCTTTTCTCTCTTTTGTATGTTATAACATCATAACTATTTGGGCTAAGGCTGAAAACATTGAGGATAGTATTGTTAAAATTGAGATACAAGCGAACCATGTCAATATATGCAAATGATGTCACCTAATAGTATTAGATATAGGAAATCATAGTGGTCTGCACTGTTTTGGAAGCGTACCAAAAGATAAAGGAAGCACACATTAGCCAAAATAGGGCAATATGCATACCTCTAAGAAGAAGGTAAGAGCAGAGGGAAAGGTATTGACTTCCAGTGAATTTTATGAGGTGGATGAATGAGGAAATTAACTATGTAGCAGCTACAGATTGCTGTCAAGAAATGGGAGAAAGCAGTTGCCTTTTTGTGTCAAGATAATTCAGGGTTGTCTGTGGATTACCCTTATACAATGTTGTTAACCTCACATTTTAGACTTTCTTGTTTTATTTTTACGGAGATGTACTTGCATAGTGAGTGACTTGATCTGAGATCGTGTGCTGGAACGAAAACAATTGCAGCGTGGAAGGTGTTTATAAGCCATTTAAGAAACACACAAAACCGTTAGATTCACTTCAACATTTAAATTTAATTTGTCAAAATATTTCGGTCGTGGTCTCAAAGTGACGAAAATATTTTGACAAATTAAATTTAAATGTTGAAGTGAATCTAACGGTTTTGTGTGTTTCTTAAATGGCTTATAAACACCTTCCATGCTGCAATTGTTGTTTTATTTTGTTATTTCTATTTATTGTTAAATCTGTCCAAGTTCATGTTATTATTATGGCTAATCTCACCTTTATTTCATGTAAATCTAACACTATCTCTTGTGTGTTTCCTTTCGTATTTTACCTTTGTATTGTCCCCAGGGTATTGGAATCTAGTAGCCAATAAAATCATCATCATCATTACCTTAAGAGTTTTGGTTAGGTTGGTGGATATAGCATTGGGTGCAGTGAAAACCCTCATTCCATTTTAGCAAGTTTTTTCTCTGCAATGACCTCTTATCTGTTGTTCTTCTACCTATTAAAAGAAATTATCATCATCATCATTGTTATTATTACTATTTTTTATTTCAGGTAAAACTTTTGTGGACTTCAAAATTATTCAAGCTAAGAATTTAGAATCAAAAGATAGAAATGGTAAGTAGAAAATGTCTGTTAAATATTATCATTAGTTAATCAGTGTCAAAGTTTCAAAATTGTTTAAAGAAGTTTAGTTTAATTGAAGAATATTGAGAAAGATGTGAGATTTTCAAGTTGAACAAAATGAAATGTAACTGAAAAATAAATGCTTTATCATTGATGCCAGTATTGGTATCACTATCAACAACGAGAGAAACTTTACATTGTTGCTTGACTAGTTAGAAATAGCAGCCAAATCCCTTTTAATCATATACCATGCCAATGGAATACTGGTAGAAAACACTGACAGGGTGGGTCAAGTCTGGACTGCTTTTCATTATCAGTGAACTTGATCAGGGTTAACCTAGGACTAAATAATAATACCAGCTACAGTTTTTACTTCAACATGCCAACAATGATGTCTCTATGTGGTCATTTAAGCTGCTAAAGTTAGCAGCCATATCTCCATCAACTCACATCCTACCATCTTTAGAAAAAGAGTGTTAGGATGCATTTGATAGTCATTCTATATACACTGTATCTGGAAAGGGACAGGATGATCATGGTTAGAATACTTTTGGTTATAGGTCAGCTCTCTTGGAACTAAACTCTTATAAAAGGAAATGTTGGGTAATGTAATACTTGATTCAACATGACTAGAAAAAAGATGGGATGGTCGTTAGTGGAATACCTTTGATCATCTGTCTACTTGATCAAGGTTAACTGACAAAGATATACAACAACTAAGGTACGAGTGCAAATAATAATACCAGCAGAAATCATCATCATCATCATTTAATGTCTGTTGTCCATGCTGGCATGAATTGGACGATTTGACTGGGCTGGCACGCTGGAAGGCTGCACCAGACTCCAGTCTGATTTGTCATGGTTTTCTACGGCTGGATGCCCTTCCTAATGCCAACCACTCTGAGAGTGTAATGGGTACTTTTATATACCATCAGCACGGGTGCCATTTGTGTGACATTGGGATGCATTTACATGCCACCGTCACAGGTGCCAGTTTACATGACACTGGTATCTGCCACGACTGCAATTTTGCTTGGTTTGATGGGTCTTCTTCTCAAGCACAACATAATGCCAAAGGTCTTGGTCATTGCTTCTGTGAGGCCCAACACTTGAGAGGAACTCAGCCACTTTGCCTCCATCAGGCCCAGCACTCAAAAGACGTTCTTTACGTGCAACCAGCATGGATGTGTTTGACTTGATGGGTCCTCTCAAGCACAGCACATTGCCAAAAGTTTTGGGCACCAGTCATTGCCTCTGTGAGGCTCAAAGTTCAAAGATCATGCTTCACCACCTCGTCCCATGTCTTCCCGGGTCTACCTCTACAACAGGTTCCCTCCACAGTTAGAGATCAGCACTTCTTTACACAGCTGTCCTCATCCATGTACATTACATGACCAAAGATATATCTCAGAAAGTAATTGTGTCTGTTTATCAAATACTATACAACTCACCTCAAGGTAGCTTCAACAACCACTAAAAGGAATCTTTCTGTGAAATCAATCTTTTTTTTTTTAACCAAATTATTTCAATTCAATTTTCCCTGGTATAAATACTAAAAATGTGTTTAAGGTTTTCACTAAGTTTCATTAGAGAAATCATATCCAATATTTGGTAATGGAAACTTCCGTTTCTAAGAGATTTTTCCTCAGAAATACGCTAATCAACAGAGCAACTTTTTAGACACTTTACCCATTCTTTTTCAATTTTCTAAAATTTACATCCAATTTGAATTTCTTTCCCTGAGCACATGTTTTCTTCTTATCTTAGCATGAAAATGTAACCTGTTTCACTGATTCCTTTTTTTAGCTACTAGAGTGGTCTTTGCTATTATGGACTTGATAATTATTCCTCTCTTTCCTTAATGCATTTACCTCTCACATTTTACTTACCTCTCAATATGCATGACCTTCCAACCTTTGTACTAAACTCAGTAACCAATCCTTCTATCCTCTCTTGAAATAAATCTCAATGGATCTCTATTTCTGTCCTCAGATCAAGGGAAGTATAATAAAATGTAACTTTATACTTCAGATTAGCAAACTAGGACAAAAAGTAAAAAGCAATATAATCAAATGAAAGGAAACTAAATTTGTGTCCTAATATGTGTGTGTATATATTTATTTATATATAATTAATCAAAAGAAAATGAAGTAAAAAACAAGGATGTGGTACATACAAAGTATTAAAAGATGCTCAGGGAAGGAAAGAAAGAGTGTTTTATGTTTCGAGCAAAGCTCTTCTTCAGAAGCAGGAAACAGAAGAAAGTCCAAGAGAAAAGGAAGACGGAGTAAAAAATTTGCCAACAATCCACCTGTAGTTACATTTTGTGTGTGGGTGTGAGTGTATGTGTGTATATATATATATATATATACATATTTATTTATTCATTAAAACCAAGATACGCCTTTAATTTCAGGATTCAGTGACCCATTTTGTGAGGTGATGCTAGGTAAGAAGAAGCTATTCAAGACATCTGTGAAAAAGAAGACACTGTTCCCCATATGGAACGAGAGTGCCACATTAGAGTTACCTGATGACAATAATACAACTATTGAATTGGTGAGTTGCTTCACGCATATATTCATACATTTGTACTACTCTTTCACTCATATCTGTTTTGATCAAGGTTACACCTCTGCCCTATACTGATATATATATATATACTAGCAGTATCGCCCGGCGTTGCTCGGGTTTGTAAGGGAAATAACTATATAAGCATTTTTAGAGATGTAAAGTATAATAGCCATTTCAATATGGCTAACCACAAAGGGGAGGGGGTGTTAGGGTTAGGGTTAGCTTTTTATGTTCTGAGATTTAATAATAAATTTTTAGAGAGTTACTTCCCTTATATATGCCAAAAATGCATTAAAAATGCAGAAAAATTGATGGTAATTTTTTTTAAATGGTAGACTCATCGTAGACGTGTGCTAATACCCAGAAGGGCTCGATATGAATCAGACTATAAGATACCTGGTTTTGGTTAAACTGCACCGCAAAATGTGGGAGTAGTTAGGAATCTAATTCGTAGGAGACAGACAGCACACAACCTTACTTTTATATATAAAGATATCATCATCATCATCATCGTTTAACGTTCGCTTTCCATGCTAGCATGGGTTGGACGATTTTGACTGAGGGCTGGCGAACCAGATGGCTGCACTAGGCTCCAATCTTGATTTGGCAGAGTTTCTACAGTTGGATGCCCTTCCTAACACCAAAGAGGATGCCCTTAGGTGGAGTATGGCCAAATAGTTAAGATTACTCAGCAACTGCAGGGTTCCAAATTCAGTCCTGCATTGCATCTTAAACACATGTCATTTTCTATAGCCTTGGGTTGACTCATACTGTGCTAGTGAATTTGGGTAGATGGAAACTGCACAGAACCCTGCCAGATGGATTGTAGTTGCATTTCATACATATACAATACCACACTGATTCTGTTTGAGAATTATGCTAAGGATACATCTGCTTGTGGATTGCTCAGCCACTTACATGTTACTTCAAGAACTGGTAATTAAGTTGTCCAATTAACTCATCCTTGAACAGCAGAGATCCATCACACACACACACACACACACACACAATGAAATTAGCATCAGAGATACTTTCTCCCCAGCAGTAACTACAGGTGTTCTTTAAGATGTTTGCCAGTTCTTTCTCTTACTGATGATCTAAATATCAGTGTTGTTGGGAACCCTCCTGCATCTCCATCAGGTACTTCACTGTCACAAGCATTTTGCCACTTTGTTGGTATGTAATGCCTTACTAGAACAACAAAGAATATATTAACCTTCGTCTCCAGATGAGTTCCACCTATTTTCTCTCTTCAGTCTCAATCACCTCAAACTGGCCTCAGCTGCTATGGCTATCAGTGGCTTTCTTTAGTTGTTTGAGTTGCAAGACAGTCTTTTTTGTAGAAATATTGCATTGATTTCACTAGGAAACTTTGGAAGCCAATTTCAATGGGGAACGAGACTACAGGATATCCTATGAAACCTCATCAATCAAATAGTGGTATGTGGCTTTCTTTGGTCTAATCTGTCTGTTCAGGACACTGTGAGTTGGGTTTCTAAGATGGCTTTTGTGTTCCTAGATATAAGAACCATTTCAGGCTTATGCACACACACATGCTCATTCTCACTTACATATGTATACTTTTACATTCTGTTATTCATACATGTTCACATGCATTCACGCACATGTGCACATACTTTTACATATGCATCCCAATACATATGGAATTTTAAGCAAATGTACTTGCTCTCAAATGTTAACATTTTCTTTAACAAACATACATGTGCATACACACACATCAGCACATTTATAGTGACACATATGTTATTTAACATCTGTTCTCTTTCATTTATTCTTCAGGTTCTCTCCGACAAGGATCTGATATATGATGATTTCCTTGGGAATTTAACGTTAACTGTGAGCAAAATGAAAGAGATGTCCCTCAATGTTAGTATCTCTCTCTCTTTCTCTCTCTCCCTCTCTCTCTCCCTTTCTTCCTTTTTCTCTCCCCCTCTTTTCCCTTCTCTCTCTTCTCTCCCTTTCCCTCCTTACTCTCTACCCCACTCTTTCTCTGCTAAATGATATAATTGATCTGTTGCCTAGTTTAAATCCTTTTGATATTAACCCACCTGAGACCACCTCTGGTTCTGGTACAAAACTGTCATTTTAAATTGTTCATATTTAGTTCAAACCTCAAATCATGATTATATGTAAGACTCGGTCTGTTATGCCCCAAATATCAACTTAATAATGAAAAAGTTGGTTGCTTCACTAAATCCTTCTTAGTTCTTGATTATTTTCAAAATTAATTGAAACACATAGTGTTTTACTCAGAATATGACTATGAAAAGGTTAACACCATCACCTGGCCCTTGGGTACTTTCAGTAGAATCCATTCTGTTATAAACATAGACAAGGGTTCTGTTTACTTCTTCCCAGTCTTCGAGACCCTGAAAATCAGGTCATGGGTGTTACCTCTTGCTACCCTTTGACAAATCCTAAACTCTTTCTTTACCTTGCTTCTTTTGAAACACACTACCTCTGTTTCAATTAATTCTGAAAATAATGAAGGATTTAGTAAAATTACTTTGTCATTATTATGCTGGTGTTTGGAACAGAAATTAACATGAAATGTTGAAGGAAGATTTTTATTACAATCACTTTAAAACATGAAGTTTGTGTCTCAGAACTAAGGTCAATCTCAGGTGGATCAGTACCAAGAAGGTTATAAAAAATTTAAAGCAAAATAATAATAATAATAGTGAAATTATTGTATACAGTGCTCAGGTGCACCACAACTTGTCAAAACGTGCATACAAAGTATATGCAGTAATGTACAAATGTCTGATAAGCGAATAGTGTATGAGTTAGATACATGCTTGCGTGTGTATGGAGGGGAGAAAATGAGGTGTAGTGTTGGCGAATCTCAGGAAGCATGGAAGTTTTGAAGGATGCAGTGCTCCAACAATTAACAACTGATGCCGACAGTCTGTTCCATGCTTCAGCCAAATGTTGTTGGCTAACTGATAACGTGGTCATAAGGTTTGTATAGCTATTGTGTTGTACAAATCATCAAGGTATGAGCTCAAATTCCCTTCTCATAACATGGAACCAAATATTTCATATCATTAATTTTAGAGCAAATTGTTCATCCATCATCATTTAGCATCCGTTTTCCATGCTAGCATGGGTTGGACGGTTCAACTGGGGTCTGTGAAGCCAGAAGGCTGCATCAGGCCCAGTCTGATCTGGCAGTGTTTCTACGGCTGGATGCCCTTCCTAATGCCAAGACAGAAAAAAATAATAGTTAGAATGCCAACTGAGCAATGAAGTTTGACCTATTAAACTAGATCTTTCTGTTTTTTGTTGGATTTGTTACAGGTTTAGTAGAGGTTTATTAAGACAAAAATTGTGTCCGTGTCTATATAACATCAACATCAACACATAATAGCTCTTCCAGTTATACTTGTTACATATGGCATCGTCCATTATGACACATAATACTATAATACATGGTACTTCACTTGTGATATAACATTCACTATTCAGTATTTATCTACAGTAAATGAGCCAATAGGAGATCCTGCATGCAGTCATTTAATAGCTAAATCTTCCTCAAAATATGATTCCAACTTAAAACAGAAAGAGTATATAGGATAATGTGATTCTAGATGCACATTGCCTGAAAAAAAGGTTGAGGGTCTGGTGTGACCAGACCGTCAACCTTTTTTTTTTTTTTTTGGAATGCCTTTGATCATAGGTTTTACCTCTTTCATCAAGATGGATCACTATACAATATGTACCTCATCTGAGGCACAGCAATTATTTTCTTTCATTGACACAATAATATAGATTTAGTGCAAAGTTATATTTTTCTCAGCATTTTACAGACTGCCATTCACTACGTTTATAGTTCTATTTTCTCAATATTTCACACAAACCTGGACTACAT
Organism: Octopus sinensis; assembly: GCF_006345805.1. NCBI lineage: Eukaryota > Metazoa > Mollusca > Cephalopoda > Octopoda > Octopodidae > Octopus > Octopus sinensis. Next base: position 19,565,536 of record NC_043002.1, read on the forward strand.
TATTTTACATGTCAAACTTTACATTAAATTTAATCTACCTTTATTATTAAAGTTCTATACTATTGTCTTTTTCCTTGCTGTTTCTTTTCTTTCTATTAATTTGGCATTTTTTCTTATTTCAGGGTCATCCTGAGTGGTTCCCCCTTACAAAATGTAAATCTGGTTCCTTACAGTTACAGTGTACAGTAACTTCTAAGGATACATTGGTATGTATATTTTGCTATGTATATAATTAAAGAGATAGGTTGAGGAATATAAAAACACACTAGAAGCCTTTTCTTACTTTTTAATCTCATCTTCATAAGTGTTAGCCATAGTTGACTAAACTAATAAAGTGTTGGTTTACAAGACCAAAAACTGACATTTTAATCTGCTCATCTTCACAACAGTGTCCATGGTGAAGATTTTTTTTATTAATCCACAATAGACATTATGTTGCAGAACAGTTTACTGTTGTAAGCAGCAGGGGCACTGTATAACCTGCTGTGCCAAGTCTTAATTCTTTTGTTGGACTTGTCCTACATGCTCTATGAAAATGAAGTCATTAAGTGGTGTCTCTTCTATTACACAAAGAGTTATCAGAACTTTTTGTCTCCATAAGTGCATGATATATCAGTCTATGGACCATTGAGGACTCGACCTGCTACATACAAGTCAGATATCTACAAATTAATGCTCAGTAACCATCCTGCCTTAGAAAAAGACAAGACAGTCACTGCTGGAATATCTTTGATTATGAGTCTGTTCTGTCACAGCTGACATAGAACCTATTAACATCATATATTTTATCAATGTCAAGTTAAGTTCTCAAATATTCATTTATTTCCCTGTCTTGCTAATAAGTTTTACAACACTCTTCTTATGTAAAATACATTAGATTAAGGACTTTTAAGATTTCAATCACTCTGAAACTCTTTGTATCTAATTAACGACCTCTCAACAACTGTCTGGTATTCTGTTAACTCATAGTCTAGGTGGCTTTGAGGGCAGCTTACTGAAGTCCTTGTATTGATATTCAAATCTAAAGCCATATTCTCACAGATGCCATTTTGATGTACAACATAGAGAAAGCATATGGCTTTACTTTCATCAGTTAACAGGAAAGAACTAGAGTAACTATCTTTGCTTCACTGTCAGATGTTTGGGGTTAAAATTGCATAGGATTATCATCTGGCTGTAAAATAAGATTGTTTTGAAGATGTTTTAAAAAGTATTAGAAATGTTGAACATGTAAATATCCAAATTTACAGACATATTTGACAGAAACTATTCTTTTACTAGTTTCATTCATCAGACAGTGGCTGTACTGTAGATTCAATTTAAAGGGTTTTATTCAAATATACCAACCCTAGTGCTATTGACTTCTAATTATCGAATTGGCTTAGTTCGTCTGACTTATATCTAAATAACGAGTTACTTCCCTTCCACAGATATAAATACTCTATTTAATGGTATAAAGGTCACATGGATATATTAGATGTACCCTGATTTCAGTAGTGAATTTTCAGGAAAAGATTTGTTTATGCATTAAGTATAAAGCACAAAGAACCTGGAGTGATGTTATTGAGGCATACTTTTGGAAAAGAAACAGTATGCCATCAAATATAGTACTGCACACACTCAGACACACACACACACACACTCTATGATCCCCTGCACAATTTCCATCAGCCAAATTTTACTCACAGGACATTGGTAAACCCCAAGCTGTGGTGGAAAATATTTATTTAAGGAGCAGTGTGGTGGGTTTAAACACGAAACCACATGACTGCAAAATAAGCTTCCTAGTCAAGCAACCTGCACCCTTATTTTAATTTTCTTTTTTACTTTTTGTGTGAGTTTTTTGGGCTTGTATAAAAGAAATGCTGTGTATGGGATAAAGAGAATTTTCTTCTAATTTAATATTGTCTTGGCTTTTATTCGTGTTATTTTTGAAGGAGAATGGTAAAGCAGAAAATGTATCCTCTGAAGAATTAAACCATGATGTCTCAAAATCAAAGACCACCAAATCACCAACACAATCATCTTTAGTAAGTGTTTAAATTTATTTTCTTCTATTTTACTTCATTTTGTTTTTGAACTCTCCTTTTATTAGCTCCCTTATTGTTGTCTTGTTTACAGTATTTTATCATTTAATTATGTTTACAGTATTTTATCATTTAATTATGTTTACAGTATTTTATCATTTAATTAACACTGGAATGTTGGCCGGGCAAAATGCTTAGCAGCATTTCACCCGTCTTTATGTTCTGAGTTCAAATTGCACTGAAGTTGACTTTGCCTTTCATCCTTTCCTTTTGGAGTCGATAAAATAAGTACCAGTTGAACACTACGGTCAATGTAATCAACTAGTCCCCACCTCCCCCGAAATTGCTGGCCTTGTGCCAAAATTTGAAACTAACATTTCATTATTTAACTAGTTATTAATTATTTTTCACTTCTTTTATTACCTTGAATTTCATTTAAATCTTTATCAGTTATTTTATTGTCGTCATTTATTTGCAAGTACACTGCAGAGTTTTTTGTATCATTAATGCTATTTCCCTCTTTCCTGTATTCTTTTGCCTTGAAGCATCCTATGATCCTTGCTTTGAGTGCTTTCAAGTCAAAATATAAACTGAAGAAGTCTTTGAGACATTGGGAAAATGAGGAAGAAATGATACTATTGTTTTTAATGTTTTATTTAACTTCGAAATTTTTTTTTTTTATAATTGAAATCTTTTAGTCTATTTATTTTAAAATTTTGCACTCTTTTCTGCTCTAATTTTCACAGCAAGAAGAATCATCATATGGCCGAAGTTCATCAGACACACATATTGCTTCTCCAGGAAGTTCGAGGTCTGTCTTAAAATCTAACAACCACCTCAATAGGAAAACTTCCCTAACCCGTACTGTTTCACATAACTTTCTAAGGCAACAGAATGCAAGATGGTCCCTGCTTGGTTCCTCTATAGTCAATTTCCGCAAGGCTAGCACCACGCTGCAGCCATCGGCATCGTGAGTAACAGAACAATAGCACCTCACCATCTAGAGGAAATATATATATGTACATATATATATATATATATATTAAGGGAAAAAAAATCTATAGAACTCACAGCACATTAACTGTTGCAAGATACACTGTCACCCTTACTACTAATACTGTTTCTAGCACAACTGTTATCTCTGTTATTACTAATACTACTTCTACTATTCAACTAATCTGGTCTGGTTTGGCTTGAATTAGTAACATAGTTTCTCTTGAGCTTCAGATCTGTGTGTGCACCTTCAAATACTCACAGAAGCATGTACATACTCAGACTAAAACATAAAAAACACACTCATGCACTCACATGCAGACCATCGCATACATACACTTACTTGTGTGCACATGCACTCACACGTGTACTCAGTCATGTACACACATAGATACATACACACAGACATTCACATATATATGTGCACTCATTATGTACACATGCATTCACTTACACATGCTCTCACTTGCGTGCATACATGCACATACTCATGTACATATACGTTCTCTTGTCTACACATGCTATCACTTGCATACACATGCATTCATTCTCATGCACGTATTCATTTATCATTTTACATTCCAAGTTCAAATCCTGCCGGGGTCAACTTTGTCTTTCCTTGATCGCTCTGTCTTTTATTTAGACAGGATTACATTATCCAATGTGTCCTTCCTTTCCTAAGATAGTAGACTGTAATTCAAGGAGATTTTACTGCTATTTCTAGCAGTTTAAGTGAATGCATAGGGGATTCTTCATTGGATTATGGTACTTATTTTATGAATTGTGGAGAGACGAAGATCAAAGTTGATCCCAGTGAAATTTGAACATAGAGCATGAAGGAGTGACTAAATATTGTAAGGCATTAGTCCAGTGTTCTGCTGACTCTAATAATAATAATAACAAAAATCAAACAATCAAAAATTATTACATTTAAAGATAGCTTGCCTGGTAGTATTCTAGTGCCTATTGGTTAATGACTGATGCATGATAAACTTATCCCTCACCCTGTTGCTTCTATCACAGTTATATTTCTTTTTATCATGATACACTTACAGATTTGTAGATTTTCATTATCATTAAAAGCTCATCATTTCACAAATCAGAAAAATTCTTTGATATTATGCTTAACTCTGGTTTCTTACCTATTGGTTAAAGAGTGGGAAAGGGCTACAAAAATTATAGGTACTTACCCCAACCCTTCTGGAAAATCTAATAATAAAAATATACCCCCGACCCTTCTGGAAACTGTAATGATGAAAATTAAAAAGGTGAGAAAAATATTCCCTAAATAAGACTCGTCTTTTGCAAATAACATTGCTAGAGTCTTGATAATTATGTTGAACCTGGCCAAAGGGAACAACCTGCTGCTGCTAGAATTTTGGATTTAGGGTCTGAAGTAGGATAAACTTGCAAGGTGATTCAGTAAGATATTTGCTTTTGCGGTCTGCTTCAGACTTATTGATCACAAGTGAAACATGGAAGTTGTCTCCAGTTCTTTGACAGCTGTTTTATCTCTAGAACTTCACAATAGCATATTGAGTGTCCAGCTCACAATATAAAAGTAAGGGGTAAGTAGGCTCCAAATAAACCAAGTTTGTAACTCCAATTCAGTTCTCAGTAAGAGCTGTTCTTGGTAAAACTAGAAAGTGGGCTCTTCTGGCACTAAACAACAAATGCAACAACTCAAAGCTGTTTGAGCTGAGGTAATTGTCACATAGCCACTCAATCTGCTAGAAATAGCTGCCAGTTTCCTCAAACTATACCTTACAATCCTTGAAAATGGAAGGTCACATAAGATAAGTCTTAGATACACAGTATATAAATATACGACAGGATTACCATAGCTATGATCAATGATCAATGCCTTTGATCAAAGGTAGTCCTAGATACACAGTATATAAATATATGACAAGGCTACCATAGCTGGAATGCCTTGGATCATAGGTCTGCTCTTTCACAATTAAGCTAGAACTAAATAACAAACAATATTGTGGAGCTGGCCAGCAATTTTGTCATGGACATAGCACAAACATGTGTTTAATCTAAACATATATGATTAAATAAACTCATATAAAGTTCTTTTTAATATATTTGAGATACATCAGAGGTGGTCAGTTTTCCTAGTTTTGTAATTGTTGTTGTTGGAATGGTAAAGATGGTGCAGATTAGTTGGAAGTAGATGAGATGTTTTGTGAGTTGAATGTCTCACAATTCTCTGCCCAAGTCCCACCAGGGCCTACTTTATTCATCATTATTCTTTGATTTCAGATAGTTGAGATAATCTTCTTATTTCCTCACACTCTTTATAAAAGATATCTATTGCTTAGTCAAAAGAAATTTCTAATACACTTGTCGTAAATTATTTATAGTGTATGGCTCTGGGATATTTTTCTTCCTTTAGTGAAGTGTCTATAGTTTTTGTGAAATTATGTAAAATTTAGTTCCGTGTTTCTTTTGTTATTTTTAATTTTTTTAAAGTTCTATATTATTCCCATATCAGCTGTATTTTTTGACCAAAACAACATAGATTATATGGGGTTTTACTTGTACTCTAAATATATGATTCATCACAGATATTTGATGCCTCTTAAAATATGCAAAGTATCAAAGAAATATATGATGTATCATAAAAATGTGTATGTTATCATTAAAACATAATTCATCAGATAAATCAGTGATTCGTCATAAAAATGCGATTAATAATAATTCAGTCTTAAAAATTATGACCAAGTCATGCACTTTTACGGTGATCACCATCATTAAAATCTATGATTCATTATAATAATGAGATTCATTCATAAAAATGTACAATTTGTTTTTAAAAATATGATTCATTCATAAAAATGTGTCATTCATTCATAAAAAGTTGTGATTCATTAGAAATATTCAACAGATCATAGATATCTCATGCATTGTGAATATAATTCAGCCTATGAGCTCTCTTATTAAATATATGAATTTTAAAATTTATCCTTATTTTGTGCTATTTACCAAATATATCTATTTTACTTGAATAAGAATTAGTTGATGCCACTTTGATGTATAGTACCCTTTAAATCAGAGCACATGTTCTAGTCTTCAGTTTTTACATAGTTAGATATGTTGTTGTTTCACTTAAGTTTGTGTTATCTTCTTTTTTTTTTTTGCTCCCTCCTAGAAACTCTCTGGATGTGATAAAATGAGTGCCAGTCAAACAGTTAAACAGAATAAACCCTTTTGCCTAAATTTTAGTCCCAAGCCACTCCTAAGCTTCAATACCTATATCATTGTTTTTATTTTTGCTGTTCTTTATGAGTGTTTATATAGACTGGTTCATATAGCTGTCATTGTTTCACATCCCAGTGGCCAACTCACTGCAAGCTCATGAAACTAGCATCCAGTTATAGAATGTTTCTATTACTTATAACACTGAATTCTAGCTAGCTGTGGAACTCTTTATCTAGAATTGGGGTCCCTAAACGTTTTAGACTATTGACCCCTCATCAACCCCCAGGCATGTGCAAGAAAATAAATAAATAATAATTAAGCAGATGAATAATCCCATCAACAGTTACCCTCCCATCCTAGACATCGATATCGACCACTTTGGAAACCCCTGATCTAGAAAGAGGTTATTTAGGTACATTGATCTAATAATCCTGGATGATTTTTTTGTTAAGCAATATATATTGTGTGTTTGTGTGTGTGTGTGCATGTATTGTGTAAGGAAGAATCTTGTTCTATATTTAAGAGATGAGGAATTATGTACACTATTTACATTATTTACATTTGATGGATATTTGTCCTCATCTTGTATATTGTTAACACGTTTCAGCTGATATATCCTCCAGCCTTCGTCAGGTGTCTTGGGGACATTTCAAACCTAGATTCTCCTTCCTAAGGAATTTTTTGAGGAGGTGGTGGTGGTTGTTGTTGTTGTTGTTGTCGGCAGCGGCAGAGGCGTTATTGTTGTGCCAGTGGGCATATGGCATAGTGGTTAAGAGCACAGGCTACTAACCCCAAGATTCCGAGTTCGATTCCAAGCAGTGACCTGAATAATAATAATAACAACAACAACAACAACATCAAAAAATTCCTTAGGAATGAGAACCCAGGTTCGAAATTTCCCCAAGACACCTGATGAAGGTTGGAGGGTATATCAGCTGAAATGTTGTGTTAACAATAAACAAGATGAGGACAAATATCCGTCAAATGTAAATAATGTAGGAAGAATCTTGTTTAGTTATTATGACCACATAATTTATTAAGTTAAAATCCTACAAGTGTTGAATTCCTTTCCATCCTTCCAAGGTTGATGAAATAAGTACCAGTTCTATACTCAAGTCAATTTAATCTATTATTCTTTTTCTTTGTTTCACTGAAGTTTATAATGGTAAACAAATTTTCAAAAAGGAATGTGGCAGTTTAGTAAATCTCTTTCAAATAGCACTTAGCATTTTAATGGCAAATATTTTGCAAGGGAATACTGTGTCACTACAGACGGACTTTGGATAATATAGTTTAAGGTATACTGTCTAAAGTAAAGAGGGATTTGGATCAATGATAACTAATATCGATTTTATCTACACTTAGGATTTAAAATTGAATTATAAAAAGAAAAAACAATATTGCATATTGTTAAGGTGGTATGATGGCTAAAATTGTAAGCTAAATGCATTATAGTACATTCTGAGTTCAATGCATTATAGTACATTCGCTGTGTTGCCTATGTCTTCCATTCATCCTAGATCAATAAAATATGTATCTGGTATATAATGGGCATAATTCAGTAACTTTCTTCCCAATCTCCGCAAAACCTTATTTTGTAGTTTGTCAGAAAACACCAAAGCATGTTACAGAAGAGTGACATGCCAAGTGGTTGACATGATTAATATTATTTAGTTGACTCTCTGTTGTATTGTTGCTATGACTACAATATTGTTGTGGAAGTACTATGTGGTAATGCCGATATGTTTCTATGATATTATTTATCTAGGAAAATCTATATAGCATTGTTGCTATAAAGGTCTTCCTAAATGAGAAACTATAACATATGTATGAGTTCACACTTTAACAAGTAAATATGAAATAGAAATATGTATGACAGTGTTGTTATTAGTACAGACCATGTGGCATTGCTCTGTTTGTTGTTCTTTTTAGTTTCTAATATGTAAAATTTGTTGTTAATTGTCATTTCTTTTCTTTGACTTGTTTATCCTAATCAAGTTGTCTCATAGAGTGCAATTTAAAGATGTAAGAAGAACAGTTTGAGATAAAGTTAGACATGAACTAGACATAATATTTACTAAAACAGTTAATCCTTTCAAAAAAACCATGTGTCTATTTGACCAGTACTTAAATCTTGATTCTTATGGATGAGTGAGCAACCTTCATCAGGGAAGAACTCTAGTCTGTCACATGTTAACTTTCCTTGTTGTACTTATCTTTGATAATGAACTAAACTGAGCTGAAGTAAAGTAGTTGCTTTGTTTTGAGATACAAATTTTGACTCATAATCTATTAGCTGATAGTTTCATCAGTCTTAGCTACTCAGCCACTCCACCATTACTTTTGGGAAAACAAAATAAAGACCAGCTAGTTAACCCTTTCATTACTGTATTTATTTTGAGATGCTCTGTGTTTCTTTCAATTAATTTTAAATATAACAAAGACTTTAGTAAAAGAACTTAGTTATCATTAAGCTAGTTTTAGGAACATAGATTGTCACTAAGGTTTGGTGGAAGATTTTAATTCAATACTTATGAAAACAAGACATCTGTACTACAGAGCCAGAGGCGGTTTCAGGCGGGTTGGTATCAAAAGGGTTAAATAGGCATTAGTTCATTTCCCATTGCAGACATCACATTATGTCTCTGAGCAAGACACTTAAATATACATAATCTCATTTACTAAGTTATCAGAAATAGGTACTGAGTTTTTTTTAGAGTAATACAAGAAAGGTTAGCATTCTAACCAAGAGGAGATAGATCTATCTATCATCCACTTCATGCTTTAGCAAGTAGAATTAAGCACTGGTCTAATTGACTATTGTGATTCATGAAAATGTTAACTTTATTTACCTGGTGATTGATTAAGATAATTTTACTAAATGTGTCTTACTCTATGCCTGCTTGCTTACTAATCTGAAACATTCTTTCCTGTTCTTACTGCTTCTAATGAACAGTTAACATCCACCATCCACAAAACTAATTGCATAAATGGATTATTAAATTTCAAGGAGCCAAGTATACCAGTTGTCAAATAAAAAAAAAACCTCATCAGCATCATCATTTAGCGTCTGAAAATATATTTTTCAAATACTATGAAATTTTGTCCCTTCCAAATTATTGCTTGTTTTATGTATAACATATATGACAGTAACTCTCTTGCTGTTTTTCTCCCATTTTATTTTTAGTTGTTACCATATATTTCCTTTTTTATTTTTTATTTATTTATCTATTTATTTTTTTTTTTTTGTGAAATTGATTAGAGAATGGGAAAATAAACACTGAAACAACAATGGTAACAGGATAACTAATGTGAATCAGCATTTTTGAATGAATAGACAAATTATATTACATGTATTCAGTTCTCTTTCACACATTTGTACATCCAAATGCGGACACACACACTCACATATATCAGCAGTATCTAGTTTCCCATTCTTGCAAGAAGTCAAATGAAATTCATTAAGGCAGATTTTGCATAGCCTGATTTGTTTTTTCCTGTCATCAATCTTCTCTTGTTTTCATGTTAGATAATATTTTCACTAGTCCTTCAACCATGGGCAGCAGAGTGGTTGGACTGGATTTCACAGAGGATTGTAAATGAATGACATAGCTTGTATGATGGTAACATTTATTTACAATTAGTGTTTCCTTGTCAAGGCAAGCAGAACACTCAGCATATGTCAATGGTATGCTGTTACTCTGCGAACAAGAAATCTCTAAATGGTTGCTAAACTCGCTAAAAATAGCAACCAATTTCCCACAAATCATGCCTTACCATCTTAAATAAAGCAGAGTACAATAGACAGCATGGTCTTTCATATATGAAAAGACAAGAGAGCCACTACTGGAACACCTTTGATCATAGATCTATTTGATTTGGGATTATCTGGGTTCAAACAACAACATTTAATTGACATTTTGTGTATTATCTACAAATATACTTCTGCTTCATTAAATATGAATATTATAGTGTTTATGTTTGAATTTACCATATGTTCATCTTACTGTGTACCAGAACCAAAAAGACTTCTGTGACTCAAGGTATAGACTATAGATCATACAGCTGTCATTGCTTTTGTTATTGTTATTTTTATAACCACTGTTGTATTTGATGTTACCAAAACTACTTGGAATGGTATATCATAAAATCTTCCCTAGATTTCCCCTGGGTTACACCACATATAATCTCTTGAATTTAGGAAGCATCTTTGCTGAATACACTATATACATTTCTATTTAAGGTTCTATTTCAAACACCCGCTTTGTATAATATGATGTTCTACAAGGATCTACTTTCTCGCCTACACTCATCTTCCCGACGAGTGTCCAGTTAAACCTCCCATTATGGCTAAAGCATTTTCCTTGCTATTTTGTTATTGCATCTGCCATGCAGTCACTAACTAAGCTGTTTATTATCAGCGCATTATAGTACATTATGAGTTTAAATGAGGCTGTGGAGTGGATGAAACACAGTGAGGTGCATTTCCGTTGTACCATAAAAAAATAATAAGGTACTGAGAAACTGAATTCCTTTCCAGTCTTACATTTCTGTCTCTCTTTCTCTCTGTGTTTGAGTTACTCTTTTAACTCAATACTAACTACTTGTTTTGGAGGAGTAAGTGCTTCTATAACTCATTGGTTGGTACTCTTTTCTAGCTAACTCCCATTTTCTCTTTTTCTTTTTCCATATACTTGTGTGTGTGCACATGAGTATATATATATATATATATATATATATATTATATATACTTTGTGTTTCTAACTTTCAGTCTGCATTTCTCTTCAACGAGCCTCTTGTCTCTAGATCAGGTGTCGGCCACTTTTTTTGTTATGGCTCAGTTTTGATTTTCTTTTTAACATTCTTCCATGAACTACATGCAAATTATATCATATCTTGAATATAAAAAAATCTTTGTGTAGCCCTCATTTCATCAATAGCAATGCTTCTTATGTAAATAAAAATTAAACTAATCACAATGCAGAAGACCATCAGAAAATGCTATCAACTGCTCACCGGTTCACAAATACATTAAATTTTGAACAATGTTTGCAAAAGGCCTAATGTCCACAGAGTACATCACAATGGTTCACTTTTGGGCTATGGCCCACCTCTTGCCAACCCCTATTCTAGACCGATGCAAACTCTGTTATTCGCCCGTCACATGAAACCATCACAAAATTCATACTGTAACTTCACTTTCATATCTAATTGGCTGTGACAGATTGATAGCTTCATTCATATCTCAAAAATATGTTATTTTTTATCCTTATTGTTTCAACATCAATCAGTTATATTCACTTGATATTATTTCATGGTTCTCTTTGTGTATAATTTTTTTGTTATCTGTTTCATATTGCGACTAATATAACATATATTGATATATTATATTTCCTTTGATTTAGAATTAACTCTATTGGACCTGCTTGCTACCCACCTGAAGATGGCAGCTCACTTGGTATGTGATATCTCTATTACTCATACAAACACACATGCATATATATATATATGATGTTTGCTTTTGATGTTCTCCTTTGTAAAATGAATAAATAATGTAACATTGTAATATCCGTAAGTTGATGTACAAGCTGAATTTGTTTCTCCATTTTCTTATTTGTATTATAAATTTACAGTAAAATATTTTTTTACCTTCACCCATTTAATACAATAAATGAATTAATTGCATTGCAATTAAAAACATTTGTGGATTAAGAATTTGGGTACTTTACCAACAGTATATTGGATAACTGATATCACATAGTGAGTTACATTCATAGCCCCTGTCTTACTTTGTGCTATATATATATATATATATATATATATATATATATATATCAGAAATAATTACAATTCAGTTGAATTAGGTACTTAAGTTGAGGCACCAAGTCAGTCCGGTGTTATCTGCCCAGCTTGAAGTAAGGTGAATAAAAAGCAAATAAGTAACAAGGATGTCAAGATTATAGTGCATTACAGCCATTTCAGGTGGCTCCATTTAATCGAACAATGCAAGCATTACATCAATTTGAAATACACCACCATCTTCGGATACATGCATCTGAAGATGGTGGTGTATTTCAAATTGATGTAATGCTTGCATTGTTTGATTAAATGGAGCCACCTGAAACGGTTGTAATGCACTATAATCTTGACATCCTTATTACTTATTGCTTTATATATATATATATATATATATATATATATATATGAGAGAGAGAGAGAACTGAAAAGAATTTTGTTGCATAATATTAATTAATTAATTAAATAGTTAGCCCTCAACATTCTTATCAGATCTTAAAGTTGATGAATCTCTTTGGATTTACAGTTTGAGATTCCCATCTTCCTTACATGACATTCTGTTAGCCAGGTCTTTTTTGTATGGAGGGCTGCTTGAGGTATTCACTTGGATTTTTTCAAACCGTTTTCTATCACTATAGGATTGCTCAATACTTTTATGTAGAGTATTATTATTTCATTATATATTATTTTAATATATCTACTCTAGGATTTTAATGAACCTAGACAGATATTTTGTGTTAAAAGTGTGGTATTTCACTGATGAATAGCTGTACATAAAAAACTGAATAGTTGTTTTCTACATTGTGTTTTTCCCTTTTTGTTACAGGCTATCTCTAATATCTTTATATTGTGATTTTCCTTCCTTATTACTAATACCAATTTGAGCTAATGAAGAATTTTCTAGAAACGGCTGCTAAATCTCCTTCATTCCCAATAACACCCTGCCATCTTAACACTTTTATGACTATATTTCTAATACCTTCAAATCTGATTGGTTATCTTTAGAGGCTATGCATATTTTTTTTTAATGCTTAGAAATTAAATTCAATGAAAATATATGAAGTCATAGATACTATCAATAATTCATTCCCTTACAATCTTTGGTCTCTTAGTTAAATCAGTTACTCTTCAGTTACCTGTTAGTAAATCATCTACATCTCTTTATCTGAAGGATGTCTGGGAAAACCCAGCATGTGGAGACGGTCATTCCGAGGTATGTATTTTCAGTTAGGACTATAGAACAAACACTGTAGTACATAGTTTTACAGTTACCTCTGTCTAGCACCTGCTCTAACCAACATAATCCTTTTACTAACACTTTATTTTTTCATGTTCAATCATTTTTTTTAGACAATCATTAATAGGCAAAACAACTCCAACACCATCAGCTACTTTTCTTTTTTCAGTGGAGATCCTCCATTCCCCAAATAGTCTTTAGCATCACTCATAATCTCTGTTCCATTTGACATCCTGTTGATACCAAGCATGTTGTATCTGATGTTCCCAAACCTTTTGGAACAGAGTAGCACAGAATTCTTAAGATAAAACACATTATGTCTTCCACCCATATCTAGAGCTTTTTTGCTAAGCACATTGTATCCTTTTGTTTTGAAAACATTTCAAATACCCACCTTGTACGCCCTAGTATCCTGCAAATATGCACCATCTCAACTACACACTTCCTCTTCATGAGCTATTAGTTACCACTTTATCCCATAGACAAACTCTACAGCTACCCTTTTTTCGAATCATATTTTGTCTCTCTTCTTGTCAGTTTCATCTTCTGGTATATGTTAAACATCATTATCAGTTTAGACAAAATAACAATTATAACTAGATACCTGCTTTAACCATCACCTTCATTACTTCATCAAATAATATTTCTTAAACCAAAGCAGAAAATACTTCATATCAAATAAACAAGGGTGTTGTTGACTAAGATAATCTTGAACCAGAAAAATGGGCAATGATTTTTAAAAAAGTGCGTTACAGACTTTTGTAAGGTTGTAATTTTTTTTACTATTAACTGCAGTCCATCAAGAATGTAATCTTTGCGTGTATAGGGTGACAAGCCCTTAAGGAATTTCACTGAGCGTTTGAAACTCAGTAGCTACACTCAACTCTGTTTAGCCAGCATGCTAATGCAGTTGCGCAGGAGATGGTACTGCAGGTGAGAGGTTGTTACCAGATGGAGCCAGTGGCAGATGAGCTGTTCTGAAGTAGGAATAGCTAAAAACCCTATTAAAGGTACTGTCTCATTCTGATGCCACATACCTCTTCAACTTTTTCACATAGCCATGTCTGAACCTTATATCATCATCATTATTTTCTCTTCTACTTTTCCATGCTTGCATGGATTGGACAGAGTTTATTGAGGCAGATTTTCTACAGCCAGCCACCCTTCCTGTCACCATATATATATATATATATATATCAAAGGTAGAACAGAAAATATACAACAAATGGAAACCATCAAAACACATCATGTGCAAAAAAGGATGGTAGCGGGACAACGGCAAACAGGACAAAACGAGATACAAGGATCATTCACAGCCAATTGCCTCTTCAGTTGGAGTCCAGAATGTCCATATAGTTTCACCCACATATCTCCGATACTACTCAAAACCAACTCGACCAGGGACTTAAGCTAAAAGCATTAAGCCTCTGGGCAAGGCAAACGAATGTACATATACGAAAACATATAAGTAAACAACAGAAAGGGTCTTTCGACTATCAGACGAGTGTAGCACAAGGAAAATGGAAATGGAAAAATCTTAACAGACCAGGCGGCAGGACAGAACAGAATAGACGCAACTGATCTCAAAGGTGGCCGGCCGAAAAAGGACCACAGTGCCTGAACCGGACAGCAATCACGTGGTAGGGGAGGGGAGGAATTGTAGAGGGCAGAAGGACTATAGGTAGATGGATGGATATTATCATCATCATCCTCATTTAATGTCTGTTTTCCATTCTGGCATGGGTTGGATGCATTGACAGGAAGTGACTATTCAGAAGACTACGCCAAGCTCTATTGTCTGCTTTGGCTTGGTTTCTGTGGTTGGATACCCTTTGCTAATGCCAACCATTTTACAGAGTGTACTGGGTACTTTTTATGTGGCATCAGCAGCTGTGAGGTCACCAAGTAACTTGCAAGACAGACCCCTCATTTGGTGGGGAGAAGTACTGAGGGACAAAAAAAATGTCTGGCATTACAGGAGAAACATAGCTACCTCAAGTAGAAAAAGGGAGAAGGTGAAGATGTAACAGGGCGATTTTAGGTGTATAAAGTGAAGTGGATCAGACACTGAGGAAGGTGAGCAGGTGGGTCAGTTCACAAGCTTGTGAAAGGAGAGCAGGAGCTGATGGAGAGTGAGGAATGTCATGAGTGAGCACAGGTAGAGAAAAGGGGTATTAGAAGGCTATATTGTGGGAAAGTGATTCAGCAGAGATATATTTTGTGTAGGGAGAACAGAGGGAAGGGACCATGGACATAAGGGACACATCCTCATGACCTGGATTTTACTTAAGTGAGTGGGTCTTCTCAAGCACAGCAAATTACCAATTGTCTCATTCTTCTGTCATGTCCTCTGTGCAATTTGGCATCTAAATATCATTTCTCACCACTTCATCGTGGGACTTCCTCTTCCACAGATTCCCTCTACATTCAGAGTTTGGCATTTCTTTATGCAGCTGTCCTCATCCATATGCATCACATGACTCATACCAGTGCAGTCTTCTCTCTTGCACTCTACAACTGAGACCTCTTATACTCAGTTTTTTCTCAAAACATTTACACTTTGCCATACATGCACACTGACAATGCACATCCAGCATATATATATAAAACAAAGTATGTTGTCATTAAGTTTGATATATCTTGTTTATTTCAAAAATGATATATTCCATGCAAAATTAATATGTATCTAAATACCTGGATTCTATATATATATATATATATATATATATATATAATTTGTAATACAAAGAATGTTATATCTGCAAATCAACAACCAAGATATATTAAAATAGATATATTTAAGATCATGATTTTTGAACATGCTTCATTTGGATCCATCAGGGAGATTATAAGAAATTAACTCATATTGGCTTGTAAATGTAAACTTTAAAACAATGAACAGGGTATATCACACACACATTCATATATGCACACACACACACACACACACACACACACACATTAGTCAAACATTAATTTAAAGATTAATCTAATTAACTTAATTTGAAAAAGTTACATGTTTCAGCTACATAGCATAGCCTTGATCAGACAGTCTGTAGATGGTTACATAACTGAAACTTCCAAGCAGATGTCAACCTGACATGTGCCATCAGTAATTACTCAAGGTAGGCAGTTGGTGACATTTATGTTGTAAAACATACAAAAAATAAGTGAAACACAGTCACACGACTGAGTTGTAGGCAGATTTACTTCTGCCTCTATAGCGCGTAAAGAAAACATTGTTGTAGGAATGTACGCAGCATGTGTACTACAGCGGTTCTACGCATAGCTTTAATACTGACATTGAAAGTTAGGGGCAAATTATGCCTGCCTAATCTAAAAACAAATAAAATATTTTGTATTTTATGCATAATAATCAGAGTAATCTTCATAATTTTATTGACTTAGGTGTATATTTTGCCATAAAAGGAAAATATTACTATCGATCTATTTTATTCAGGGTAGGCACTGCCTATCCAGGTGGCATGTCCTTGCTTATGGAAATAGAATGTTGTGTGTGTGTGTGTGTGTGCCTGCCTATATGCTTTCATTGTCCTCAATTCTTATTGTTATTTATTTCAGATGGCAGTATATTATCTGCAGACAAGTACTACAGTGTAAGTGGCACAGTAGTGCAGGGACGTCACCTAATGTTGCTAGAAGGAGATGTTTACTGTAAAGTCAGGTTGCAAACGTATGTATTTTTATTTCTACGTAATTTAGACATTACCTATCTATGTGTCTCTCACTTGCTTTCTATCTCTTGAGTAAAATCATAATTAACTGACCCTCTTGTATGTTCTTTTACTCAAAGCCAGGAACTTTTCAGCATGTAATCGTGTACCATTTTTGGCATCCTTGTTTTCGTATACATTCGCTTGCTTTCTTCCAAAGAATCTAGTGCTCTTAGCTTAGATTTTTTTGGGGCCGGTCAGATTGGAGCAGTCTCAAATGTAACCAGCCAAAACTGTAACGATGATCTGGAACTTGGCTGATGATTGAAAGCTCTGAATGACCCATCGTTGTTTTTTTACCTGTCCTTTTTTGTATCGTCTAACTGTCCGGATGTTTTGTTGTCACCTGTTACGTTCTTGTTCCATTTTTTGTTTTGTTTTTTTATATATACATATAGCGGCATGCATACACATTTGGTCACCTGTGGGTGAGTATATATATAAATATATATATCTAAATTTTGTATGATCCTTTTCTCTTTCTTTTAGCCCCCCCTTCACACTTTCTTTATTCTTTCCACTTTCCCATTGAAACTTGACCACTGATGGTTTTGATTTCTTCTGCACAGTCCATCAGAAATCCTGTCTGCTAATGCCATTGCCCAATAGTGGCACACTGCAAAATGCAGACAGTTTGGGAAGAGCCAGTAACAGCTAGGTGACAGGTGCAAAAAGTGGCAGACAAGCTGTTGTGAAAAGCAATTGGTCAAACTCTACAAAAAGTACTATTCCTTCCTGACATCCCATATCTCATAAGCTAGTACTGTACCAAAGTTAGAAATATGTATTGCAGTATGTAGTTAAGGTGGCAAGCTGGTAGAAATGTTAGCTTCTGGGCGAAATGCTTAGCAGTATTTCGTCTGTCTTTATGTTCTGAGTTCAAATTCCACCAAGGTCGACTTTGCTTTTCATCCTTTTGGGGTCGATAAATTAAGTACCAGTTGCGTACTAGGGTCTATCTAATCAACTGGCCCCCTCCCTCAAAAATTCCAGGCCTTGTGTCTAGAGTAGAAAAGAAGTATGCAGTTATACTCCTTTATGTTCTGAGTTCAAATTTTGCTGGAATCTACTTTGTATTTCATCCTACCCAGTTAGGTAGGGGATAAAATATGTACCAGTCAAATATTGCTGTTGATTTGATTATGCCCTTTCTTCAATGTGCTACTGTAAGAAACCATTATCATTATCATCATGAGTAATTTCTTGTACACTTCTATTCTCTGCAGGAACCATCTCTCAAATGCGCGAACTAAATTACGATCAAGCGGGAGGATTCTTGGCCGTTCCACCACTGTTAAAGCCCAGCTTGAACCTCAGTTCAACTTGAACTTTGAAGTAAGTCTGATATTTTGTTTTGTTATTATTATTATTATCATTATTATTATTATTATTATTATTATTATTAGGCACGTAAAAGCACCATCCGTTCGTGTCCGTTGCTAGCCTCGCCTGGCCCCCATGCCGGTGGCACGTAAAAGCACCATCCGCTCGTGGCCGTTTGCCAGCTCCGTCTGGCACCTCTGCGGGTGGCAAGTAAAAAGCACCCACTACACTCACGGAGTGGTTGGCGTTAGGAAGGGCATCCAGCTGTAGAAACACTGCCAGATCAGACTGGGCCTGATGCAGCCTTCCGGCTTCACAGACCCCAGTTGAACCGTCCAACCCATGCTAGCATGGAAAACGGACGCTAAATGATGATGATGATGATGATGATATAACTTGATAAGGTGGCGAGCCAACAGAATTCTTAGGATACCAGACAAAATGCTTAGTAGTTTTCCAGTCTTTACATTCTGAGTTCAAATTCTGTTGAAGTCAGCTTTACCCTTCATTTTTTGGGGGTCCACAAAATAAGTACCAATTGCATACTGGGGTCAATGTTATTGACTACCCCTTCCTTAATATTCCAGGCCTTGTGCATACAGCACTGATCAAATAGACCTGTGAACAAAAGCATTCTGATCATGTACAACTCATCTTTGTTTACTAAACTTTGTGTATCTAGAATTATATAATTCAATATATTCTTCCTTTCTTAAGATGACAGATCATGGTTTAGGGGAAATTTGACTACTATTTCTAGCAGATCAAGAAACCATGTAAAGGCCTCCATGTTAGTGACTATGGACACCCTTATTATTATAATGGTTGTCTTTACTACACTAAGTAATATCAACTGACAATCCACCTATTTTGCCAGTCATCAGATCAGTAATAATTTGTTATATTAAAGTGCTAATGACAGATTCCTGTGATATAAGCAATCTTGTCATACTGTGTAAAGAGAATAGTAAAAGTGGGCGTGTATGCTATAGCAAGAGAGAGAAAGGCAACAGACAGACAGATTCCAACAAACACTACTTGCCCATACACTCACATAAATACAAATGTTATTTGGTATTCACACACACACACTGTTACACATTGATATCTATGTGTATATGTAGGTTAAAGACTCCGCCGGTTACGACGACGAGGGTCCCAGCTGATACGATCAACGGAACAGCTTGCTCGTGAAATTAACGTGCAAATGGCTGAGCATTCCACAGACACGTGTACCCTTAACGTAGTTCTCGGGGATAATCAGCGTGACACAGAGAGTGACAAGGCTGACCCTTTGAAATACAAGTACAACTCATTTTTGCCAGCTGAGTGGACTGGAGCAACGTGAAATAAAGTGTCTTGCTCAAGGACACAACGCGTCGCCGGGAATCGAACTCACAACCTTACGATCATGAGCCGAATGCCCTAACCACTAAGCCACGCGCCCTCACAAATGTAGGTATACATGTGTAGAATACATCCCCACTTTTGGCACTATTTTGTTAGTAAACAGTACGAACTGTGTCTAAAGTATATATGTATTACTACGCCGAATGTTGACAGTTCGTGTAACATGTAAAGCAAATAAACACGTAAACAATAACAATGCCTTCATTTGAGTTGTCTATCACCCATCGAGAACGAAACTACACATAACACACACATACACACACTCATGGCTATTTAATACTTTGTAGTTGTTTCCAATCAAACCATGAAATATCTTTTTTCTATTATAGGCACAAGGCTTGGAATTTTGTGGGAGTGGGCTAGTTAAATACATCAACACCATGCTCCATTAGTATTTATTTAATCAAGACACTGGTAAAATTTGAACGCTGAATGTAAAGAGCTGGAAGAAATGCAGCTGAGCATTTTCTCTGAGACACTGACAATTCTGCCAGTTCATTGTTCTAATAACAATTATAATAACAGCAACTATTTCAACCAATCATCATCATCATCTTCATCATCAGTTAAACAGGTCTTCAGTACAATTTCTATAAAATTTTCTAACATTTTGCCCTTTTGCCCTTTCTAACATTCTGCGCAGAAGTGGCTGTGTGGTAAGTAGCTTGCTTACCAACCACATGGTTCCGAGTTCAGTCCCACTGCGTGGCACCTTGGGCAAGTGTCTTCTACTATAGCCTCAGGCCGACCAAAGCCTTGTGAGTGGATTTGGTTGACGGAAACTGAAAGAAGTCCATCGTATATATGTATATATATATATATGTACATGTGTGTATGTGTTTGTGTATCTATATTTGCCCCCCTCATCATCGCTTGACAACCGATGCTGGTGTGTTTACGTCTCCGTCACTTAGCAGTTCGGCAAAAGAGACCAAAAGAATAAGTACTAGGCTTACAAAGAATAAGTCCTGAAGTCGATTTGCTCGACTAAAGACAGTGCTCCAGCATGGCCACAGTCAAATGACTGAAACAAGTAAAAGAATAAAGAGAGAGAGTCTACCTCTACTACTTGTACCTCCACCATTAGCACACATCATTTATTTACACCTCACACACATCATCATCATCAGCTTTTTAAGTGCTATCCAAACATAAATCCTCTCTGTGATGTACAATATTAGCTGATTATCTCTAATGCCATTAAACATAACATACCAACATACCTTCTGTGGGGGGTTTTTTTTTTTGTTTCTTTTACTAAAATCTCTGTTAAAACCTCGAACTATAAACTAACAAGATTAAATTGATGAAACCTTGTTTATTTAAGACAGCTCAATGCCAAAAATTTTCTTGTAAAAAAACTTATATTGATTTATCTTAAACATTACCAAGCCATTACAAATAATATTAAGGTATTAGCAGTAAGGAAAAACATTATATGAAGCATGTGTTCTTAATCTTCTTTTATAGTTCTGTTTATATTTTAGCTACAACTAGCAGTATCGCCCGGCGTTGCTCGGGTTTGTAAGGGAAATAACTATATAAGCATTTTTAGAGATGTAAAGTATAATAGCCATCTCAATATGGCTAACCACAAAGGGGGTGTTACTGTAGCTTTTTACGTTCTGAGATTTCATAATAAATTTTTAGAGAGTTACTTCCCTTATATATGCCAAAAATGCATTAAAAATGGGGAAAATTGATGGTAAATTTTTTTTAAAATCGTAGACTCATCGTAGAAGCACGCTAATACCCAGAAGGGCTCGATATGAATCACGACTATAAGATACCCGGTTTTGGTTAAACTGCACCGCAAAATATGGGAGTAGTTAGGAATCTAAATCGTAGGAGACAGACAGCACACAACCTCTCTTTTATATATAAAGATATCAGCATCATTCATCATCAACATCCACTTTTCCATGCTTGCATTGGTCAGGTAGAATTTTGGTAAGGTAGATTTTTTTGGTTGGAGATCCTTCCTGATGCCAAGCATGACCAGCTGGTTGAAAACAAACTCCATCATTTGTGTGACAGTGATGCCCATTTACAATCATCACATGATGTCAAAACAAAGATACACATATGCAATAGGCTTCTTTCAGTTTCCATCTACCAAATCCACATACAAGGCTACTGTGGAAAACCCCTACCCAAGGAGCCGCACAGGAGAGTGAACCTAAGACACATAGTTGGGAAGCAAGCTCCTCAACCACGCAGAGTCATGTCTCCTTGTCTGGGCTTCACATTATAGGAATATAAATGAATTTCAGTGCATGACTGGTATTTTATTGATCCCAGAATGATAGAATGCAAAATTAATCTTTGTTGAATTTGAACTTGAAACATTAAAAGCTGTAGGTGAAAGACATTTAGAATTAAAATAATCTCAACATCTTGTTTAACGATTTGTTTCAATTTAATATAGGTTTTCTTTTTTCAATAATTTTTTTATAATTAATTATTTTTCATCATCATCATCATTATTATTAAATAGATTAGGTTTTTTTAGGCCTATTTCTGTATTGTTTTCTGTTTATTTTATTTTTTTCTTATGGATTCAATCAGCAGTCTGCCATTATAATGTCCCTTTAGTCTGGTCACCTTAGTCTATTTTTCCTTCTTCAGGTTGACCGAGGAGCTGGTGTCTCTGCAGAAGCATTGCTTGTTTTTGATATGAAGAAAGCAACCAAAGAACATCTGGCTTCAAAAGCTTTCACTATACGAGAATTATTGGGAGGTGAGTTGATAAATGTTACTTTAAATTGGTGTGAGAAGCATAAGAAGTGGGTAAAGAACCCCTGAGAGATTAGTTAACCCTGTACATATTCTTCTCTACTTAAAAATGATAATAATGAACTTAGGTGCACTACAACTCATGTTTGTTGCGTACATTAATGACATTGATGCCAACTTAAAGAATGCCACAGGACTGAAATATGCAGATGACATCAAACTGTACCTTGAGATAAAAAGGACAGATCCTGAACACTATAGAGCTTTCCTGCAATAAAACCTGGACGCAATGCAACAATGGGTCACGGACTGGCAACTCAAGCTGGCTGTGGACAAGTGTACCACCATGCATTTTGGAAGGAAATCTCCAGCATCCACATACTCTTTCCACAATACTAATATCAATCAGTCTTCTTGTGAGCATGATCTGGGCATTACTGTCAGCAGCAATTTGTGCTGGACAAAGCACATCTCTAAAATTGTCAAGAAGGCCAAGAGTGTCTCAGCATCACTCAGCCAGACCTTTTTCAGCCGCTCTCCAGCTATCAATTTGAGGCTGTATATGGCTATGGTGCAGCCACACTTGGAATTTTGCATCATCAGTCTGGAACCCCTATCTTACTCAGGAAACATATTTTCACACTCAGAGTTTCTGAAGCATGGAACAAACTACCTGCATCAGTTGTTAGCTGCCGAGACATTGTATCCTTTGAAACCTCCATACTTTCTGAAATTTGCCAACACTACACCTGATATCCCCACCTCCATATGCATGCACACAGGTATATCATGACTCATACACTGTTCATTTTCCTGACTTTTTTACATAATTCTATGTACTATACATGCACCTTTGATGAGTTGTAGTGCACCTGAGCACTACAGACAATAATTTCATTATTATTATTTTAGAAAAAGTAACTAAAATTGCACGAACAGTACATAGAATAAGCACAGGAAGTGAACAGTGAAAAAATCTTTAAAAAAAAAAGAGAAGAAATTGGGGTGAGGGCATCAGGTGTACTGTTGGCAAATTTAAGCAGCTTGGAAGTTTTGAAAGACATACATACTATGCATATACCCTTTACTGTCCCACTTCTTTTTCTCAATTACTTTAATATATTTCTTGCTGGTATGAGTGCATATTCTCAGAGAAGTATAGTTTTAATACCTGGTTGGAGCTATTTCACTCTGCTCATATAACATTAATGCTCTTGAATGACTTGAACATCAAAACCTTTCAGAATTTATTTTCTGAAAGTGGATCTGTGTCAGTGATCAACTTGCAATGGGTGCAACAAAAGTGAGGATACCAAATAATAAATATTGAAGTGAAGTTAAGTTTTTGATTATTTGGTAAGCTTTGTGAAAGTATTTAAAATTGAGGTAGTAATGGAGGCTGGGGCATTTAATTGGTGAATCTTTGTCATTCAATAATGAGGATTCAGTTTAACCAACTGAATTAAATGTGTAAGTGGCTGAGCATTCAACAGGCAGATGTTCATCCTTCTGGGGTAAAAAAAAAAGTAAATTACCAATTAAGTATTGGATTTAATCAACTACCCCTTGCCTCTAATTTTAGCCTTGTGTCTAAATTATATCCTTTCGGGGTCGATAAAATAAGTACCAGTTGAACACTGGGGTCGATGTAATTGACTAGTCCCCTTCCACCAAATTTCAGGCCTTGTGCCTTTAGTAGAAAGGATTATTATTAGCAGTATAAATGGCTGCACTTGTGGCAAAATTTGAAACCATTATTATTATTATTATTATTAGCAGTATTTTGTCCATCTTCACGTTATGAGTTCAAATTCCACCAAGGTCAGCTTTGCCTTTCATCCTTTTGGGGTTGATAAAATAAGTACCTGAGGTCAGTGTAGTTGACTTGCCCTCCCCCACAAAAACAAATTTCAGGCCTTGTACATACAGTAGAAAGGATTGTTGTTGTTGTTAAGGTGGTGAGCTGGCAGAATTGTTAGCACACTGGACAGCATGTTGAACAGCATTTCTTCCATCCTAACATTGAAGTTCAAATGTCACTGAGGTCAACTTTGCCTTTCATCCTTTCGGAGTAGATAAAATAAGTAGCAGTTAGGTACTAGGGTATTGATGTAATCAACTTTCTCCTCACATCAAAAAACTGCTGGCCCTCTGCCAAGATTTGAAATCATCATTATTGTTATTATTATTATTATTATCATTATTCTTTTCTACTCTAGGCACAAGACCCAAACTTTTTGGAGAAGGGGCCAGTTGATTAGATTGACTCCAGTACGCAACTGATACTTAATTTATTGACCCCAAAAGGTTGAAAAGCAAAGTCGACCTCAACAGAATTTGAACTCAGATTAAGGCAGTGAGCTGGCAGAATCATTAGCATGCTAGATGAAATCCTTCACAGTATTTCATCTGTCACTATGTTCTGTGTTCAAATTCCGCCAAGGTCGACTTTGCCTTTCATCCTTTCAGGGTCAATAAATTAACTACCAGTGAAAGACTAGGATCGATGTAATCAACTGAATCCACCCCCACAAGCTACTCTCGTAGCAAAAATTTGAAATCATTATTATTATCATCATTCTCATTGCAGAAAATGAAAGTGGTACAGTCCGTAAATGGTTGACGCTAAACAACAACATAGAACTTGAAGTAGAACTGGTACACGGTAAACCTGATTCCAACCATCAAAAGAAACCTGGCATATTTCGCAATTTCTCATTTCGCAAGGACAAACAACATTAACAAATAACAATACACAGAAACAAAAAAGACATTCATAAAACACTTATTTTTTTTAATTTATTTAATTTTTTTGTTTGTAATTGTTTTTGTATATTTTTCTCTGAATTTAATATCATATTTTAAATGTCTTGCTCATTAAATTTTCTGTGTATCTGAGTGTGTGACTCATCATCATCGTCGTCATCATCATCATCATTAGAGCATCAGACAACACATGATATTTGTTCTGGCTCTTTATGTTCAGAGTTCAAACCTCACTGATGTAAAATTTTGCCTTTCATTCTTCCAGGGTCAATATAATAAAGTACCGGTCAAATTCTGGGAGTTAGTGATATCAACAAATCCCCTTCCCCAAAATTATTGATCTTGTGCCCAAATTAGAAGTAGTTATTATTAGGGGCAGTGGATCAGTAGAGTATCAGGTAAAATATCTTGTAATAATTGTTCTGGTTCCCACTAAAGTTCACATTGCCTTTCAATTTTTCAAGATCAATAAAATAAAGTCCCAGTCAGGTACTGGGATCAATGATCTGGGTTCAAATCCTGCTGAGGTCAAATTTGCCTTTCATTCCTCCAGGGTTGATAAAATAAAAGTCAGCCAAGTATTGGGGCCAGTAGTATTTACTCCTCAAAATTGTTGGCTTTGTGCCTAGACACAATCATTGTTAACATAAAAATAAAATAAAATAAACCCTTTTTTTTTTTCGCTGTCATTATTAAGGTAGTGGAATGGCAAAAACAGTAGAAAGCCACACTGAATGCTCAAATTCCATCAGGATCAACTCTAGGCTTAGTAAAATACTAATCAATGGATAGCTAATAACAGATAGCACTTATAATACAGAACAAAAACCAGTGTAGATTGGGGTAAACACATGAAGTGACTCAGAGCACCCTACACACAATCCTGAATTACTTGCCAAAGGCAAGTGCCTTCTCCCAGTTCTTGCCACTAGCCAAGTTGTTAAGTTAACATGGATCCAATTAGCCATGGTGTTTTTGTCACTCTCACCTTTTATAAAATTTATTAGGCAGCAACACTTCCCTCTCTACTTTCACCTACACCCTCAGTTTTTACTTAAAGAAGTTGATTGAGGGTTTGGCTTGAGATGAAAAGTTCACTCCTTAAACATTCAAATCACATCCACCATATAATCTCCTTTGTCATAACTACCTGACAATGGAAGACTACCTGCTCTTCCTTGTCAAAGGGTAGGCCGAGGCTCAGCTAATAGCAGGAACCATCCTGCATGTGATAATGGCTGACCAACAAAACCTCACACATTAGCAATGCATGAACATTGAACAAGACAAATGCATACTACATAAGCTCTTGAACCAGACATTCAGTTACTGGTGGTTCCAATGTGACCATACCTGCAGAGTTTATCCCAAACAGGTAATGTGAAATACATCTAGTAACCACATGGCTATAAGTTCAAATCTAGATACTGTCACTGTGTTGTACCTCCAAACAACAGAACCAGAACAGACAGAATTGTGCTTCCTTCACTCCAGTTATCCTGACTGAATAAAGGACAGCTTCCAATTGCTACTTTACAGACGAGTGGCCTGTGGTAGGAAGAAACGCATCCAACTGTAAAAACCATTACTCTACCAAAACACTCCACCCACCCATGCAAGTTTGGATAAGTGGATGTAAGACAGTTAAAAATTTTTGTCTTTTTCAAATGTCTCATCTTTCAAAATATCTTTCTTCTCTTTTCCCTTGTATGAATGATTGAGGAAAGAAACCAAACCGTACTGGAATAAATATCTTTCAGTGCTTAGTTTTGTTCCTGTGTGTTTTTTTTTTGTTTTTTTTTTTACTTCAAGTTTTACTAAAGTTGATAATACCAACTTCATACAATCACCAAAATTTGAGGTATTGCGCTATTGTTAGAAATCATTATGTTCTGAGATCAAATAACATTGATATCAACTTTATCTTTTATACTTCAGCGGTCAATTAAATACATTTTCTCTCTAATGTTGGGGTTGATTTAACTGACTATTTTCTCTCATAATTTTGTGGCATTGCACCTATACTAGAAATTTATTACCATTAGCATGCTGGACAAAATTCTTAGCAGGATTTTGTCTGTCTTTCTGTTCTGAATTTAAACTCCAAGGTTAACTTTGCCTTTCATCTTTTCAGGGTCGATAAAATAAGTACCAGTCAAACACTGGGGTTGATACTGTCGACTAACTCCCTCCCACAAAAATTTCAGGCCCTGTGCCTTTAGTAGAAAGAATTATTATTATGCAGAAATAATGTCAAGAGCTTCCTTTTGTAAATCAAGGATAAGACACATCTTTGAAACCTGAGATCTTTGTTAAGAAATATTCAGGCTTAGCAAAGATGTTCATAATTTTCAAAAAATGTTGAAGGTCTACAAAAATATCAAAGGTTATGTTGTTGTTATAATTTTCTAATTTTTTAAGAATTTGTTTGCTTTTATTAGTATTTTTTTAAACCTCATGCTATGTTTATTTTTTTATTTTCTGTTGTTTTGTTTCTCATTCAACAGTTTATAATCACTGTTAATGTTATTGTTGTTTCATTAACATTTACAAATATTTCTAACTAAACTAACTGAAATTGTTTGCACACTGTCACCATTCACCTTCCACCATGTTCTGTATTCATACACACATGTGCATATATGTATGCATATATATATATACACACACACGTATGTA
Source organism: Octopus sinensis (assembly GCF_006345805.1). NCBI lineage: Eukaryota > Metazoa > Mollusca > Cephalopoda > Octopoda > Octopodidae > Octopus > Octopus sinensis. Next base: position 19,593,444 of record NC_043002.1, read on the forward strand.
TGTAAGTATGTATGCATGTATATGTGTTTGTATGTATGTATATATGTATATATATATAATGCTAATATGTATAGCTATATGTGTATGTATTTATATTCCTCTGAAATGAGGGGCAAAGGCAAAGACAGATTTGTTTTTAAAAAAATCATGCACCACATGTGATTAATAATTAATTCAATGAGCAGTCAGATGATGAAAACCTTTCCTATCGATAAGGAAACGAAACTAAAGAAGTCATAACATTTTGCAAGGAGGTAGGGGACATTTTTTAATTTTATTTTTTCAAGTCTTACAATTTATATTTTAAAATATATAATGAACTGTTTACATTTTCTGCAAGGCAGTTTCAATTCTAAATTGAAACCAAATTCATTTGTACTCTAATGCCATTGAGCTTTGTAAGAGGTCTGGGTCTCACAGCTTCATTGTTACAACCCACCCTAGAACTATTTTCTTGTGCCTAAGATGTTATTATCAAAGAGAGATGGATTGGCAGTATTGGTAATGTGAATGACTTGCTTTATTTGGTTGCATTCCATTACATTCTGAGTTCAAATCCCGGTGAGGTCAAATTTGTCTTTCCTCTTTCTGTGTTCAATAAAATTAGTACCAGTCATGTACTGGGGTCAGTTTAATCAACCTTGTTCCATCACACCAAAACCTTGTGCCAATATTTAAAATTATTATTTTTATTATTGTTGTTAAGGGTGGATTGGCAAAATTGTTAAAGCATCGGAAAAAATACTTGCAATATTTGTTCCAGCCCTCAAGTTCTGAGTTCAAATCCTGCCAAGATCAACTTTGCCTTTCATCTCTCCAGGAATGATAAAATAAGAAATCACTCAGCCACAATTTGTATGTCAGACTTAACCACCTTTCTTCAAATTGCTGGCCTTGCACCTCAATTAGACATCCTTATTTTCTTTGAAATAATAATTATTGTTATCATTTTTAGGGCAGTAGATTGTCAGAATCAATAGAACTTGGGAAGAAAATACCTTGCAGTCCTTGTTCTGAGTCTTTTACATTCTCTATTCAAATCCTACCAAAATCAACTTAGCCTTTTATCCATTTGGGACTGATACTTTATCAATACAGTATCAGTCAAGTACTGGAGTTGATGGCATCAACTAACCTGCGCCTCTAGTCTTATGTGAAAAATTTTAATAATAATAATGATATCAATAATAGTTACTATGTCATATAGTTGAGATAAGCTCGTAGTGAACAGTCTACAGCTCAACTTTGTATCCCAGCTGGAGCTTGCTAGCCTCGTCTGGCCCCTGTGCCAGTGGCACGTAAAAAGCACCATCCGATCGTGGCCGTTTGCCAGCCTCGTCTGGCACCTGTGCAGGTGGCACATAAAAAGCACCCACTACACTCTTAGAGTGGTTGGCGTTAGGAAGGGCATTCAGCTGTAGAAACATTGCCAGATCAGACTGGGCCTGGCGCAGCCTCCTGGCTTCCCAGACCCCAGTTGAACCGTCCAACCCATGCTAGCATGGAAAACGGACGTTAAACGATGATGATGATGATGATGGATATCTGCTAAGAAATATTAGCTACCTTTGTAGATATAAGTATTTAGATTTATAGGGAAAAGATGAGAAAGTGTTACATTCATGCCTTTCTCAGAAGCAATATTAGTAGCCTACAAAGGCAGCAAGCTTGCAGAATTATTAGTACATGGTACAAAATGCTCAGCAGCATTTCTTCCAACTCTTTACATTCTGAGTTCAAATCCTGCTGAGGTCAGCTTTGCTTTTTATCCTTTCAAGGTCAATGAAATAAAATACCTGTCAAGTGGGATCAATGTAATTAACTAGTCCCTCTCTTGAAGTTTGATGGTCATGTGCCAATATTAGAAAGAATATTGGTTGTCTACAAAGACAGGTGTAAGATTTTCAGTTTATAGAAAACAGGTCATAAGTTTCTGGAGGACATCAGCAATGCAAGAAGTGAAATGACTAAATCCAAAATTAAAACATGATGGCTTTCATAGTTGAATTAATTGGAAATAATGATTAAAAAAAAATTAACCCTTTTTCTACCCCAAGATAAACTTTTATATGTTTATCCTAAAAACCTCTCATTTTTTTTTCATTTTTGTTTTCTCCCTCTCATTTGCATATTCCTTGCCTTTCTCCACTTCCTCAGTTTCTTACTTCCCTCTTTATTCCTTTCCTCTCTTAGATATTTGTTTGAAATATCTCTATAAGAGTTTCACTGAAACCATACATTACACAACATACACCAGGTGCATCAATTGAATTGTTTGTTTAAACCTGGTTTGAAACAATGACTTGTTCTTTCAAATCAATGTTGAATCCTGCTACGAGAAGTGACCGTTACAGGAAGACAGCATACTTTGTTCCTGTAACAGGTTGCCCAGTGTTTGTGTAGCAAGGTTATCTCTCTTGTTTAAGGTCTTGGCTTGTTTAACTTTCTCTAGCCTTTCTCTCTTTTATGCTCCCTCACTCCTTCCCTTCTGTCTCATCCTTTGTGCTGATTCATTTAACAATGCCAGAAATTCCTAGATACACTCTTCTACACAATTACCTTGTTCTCAAAAGATATTTACCAGAAGAAAATATACTTTAAGCAATAGGGTACAAAATGTTCCCTTCTGTAATTTTTCTTTTGGAAAGGTCTTTTAAAATCGGATTAAAACTGATAAAAGTATGGAAATTTTGAAGAAATATTGGGAAATTATATTTTTAGCCATTCTCTGTTAAATATTTCTTGATTTTTTACAATATTATCTTCCAGTTTTAATCATTTATTAATTTTGCTGTTATCAAGATTATGCAATATTTTTCTGGTTATTGATTTTAACCAGTAAGATATCTAAAATATTGATTGCTTCAGATACTTGTCTATCACTTATGTATGTAAATATGTGTAATTTAAATTATGCATGAAAATGTGCATATAGACAAAAAGAGACAAACATATATAGATAAACTAGTATCCGAAGCGATCACTATCAAATAGCAGGACACAATGATTTTGTCTCTATGAGAAGAAATACTACTAATTACAAAGTATTTTCTTCTTACTTTGGTTGCTATGGTTTCAGTTAAACTTCATATTTTGTCCAGAGAGGTTCCTAGATTAAACTATCTGTGTGTCCTCTATGATAGTTTAATCTTCTCAGATCAAGGGGTTAATTGAATTATATATGAAATAACCTTTCGTTCAATTTCTTCATATATGTGTGTATATATAAAGGTATAGTTATGTGCTTAGTTAGAAACAAGTGTACATAGATAATCAGACATGTGTGCACAAACATTTAAATGTACAACCCACGTACGCATTAAATAAGATAGCACTTAACTTCATCACAATGTTTGAATATTGCCTTATTTATTGAGTGCTTATTATATATCTATGAAAACACACACACATATCTATAAGCATATATCTCCATTCACACATTCCAGTATGAACTCACATGCAACCACATACTCAGAAACAGAGACATAATGCAACCCATTATAGGTTGATGTTGTCAATAGAACCAATTTGTTGCATTCTTAAATACTAATAGTGGCACCTTAAGATGTTTTAAGAATCCCAGATGAATGAAAACTCTTTCAGAAATTTATCAGCCAACCTCCAAACAATGCTGATAGTTTCCCATATTAATATGAAGCCTCAACTTCAGAAAGATTACCATGTGTTGCCTCAACATTAATATTTTTCCCAAAGATATTAATTAGCAATGTAATTGAAGTATTACCAACTGAATTGAAATGACTCCTAGACTAGGCTCAACAAATCTGCCCCTGTATTATAACAGTTGGATTTTACATGACAAAGTAGAGTGTATAGTCAACTGAATCAACTGCAGTGTATAACTTGTATGTATTTTACTGGTATCTGATATAATGGACTAGATCCTACTAAAGATTCACCTGTTCTTAGTAATACCAATTTGTAGGAAAGACAGTGTGATGAACTAGACCGGATCCAGTATATTACTGGTACTTATTGTATTAAAAGGCGACAAGCTGGCAAAAACGTTAGCACACCGGGCAAAATGCTTAGCGGTTTTTTGTCTGCTGTTACGTTCTGAGTTCAAATTCCGCTGAGGTCGACTTTGCCTTTCATCCTTTCAGGGTCGATAAATTAAGTACCAGTTATGCACTGGGGTCGATATAATTGACTTAATCCGTTTGTCCCCTCTGTGTTTAGCCCCTTGTTGGTAGTAAAGAAATAGGTACTTATTGTATTAATTTTGAATAGAACAATAAGAATAACAGTTTCTTACTTTGGAACATGGTTGAACTGACTCTCTTCCCTAATACATGTCTGTCTTATAATATAGACGCTGGATAGATGAAGGGCAAAGTAAACTTCAGTAGGGTTTGAATTTAGAACTCAGGATGTATCTAAATTTTGTAAAGCATTTCGTCTGGTGCTCCACCTTTGTAAATAATAATATCTACAGGCATTGTTTTGTTTTTGTTTTGAAATACCTTACAAACATCAAAATAGGTTACGTACTCTCCTAAATTGGGATTTTTCAAGCTGCTTTTGAAGCAGCTGTGTCACTTATTTCAATGAATAATTACTGTAGAATATTTCCTATTTAAAATATTTAAATAGGATGATGTCTGACAAAAACTTGCATTATCACCTACCAGTTGTGTCCTCCTACTCCAATCTATAATGAAATCCTCAATTCAAAAAGCAACAACTTTTGATTAACTTGTATCAAAATGTAAAATATCTATCAATGAAAAACTTAATTAAAACAAAAAAAAATAATTTCTATAAACTCTACTAATCAAATTATAATTGACTAAGCTTGCTTCATTCATCAAATTAATTTTTATTTTTTTATTATCCTAAAATGAAATTAAGTTGAGGCTGTTGAAATCTCACAATGTATTTTCTCCCTACAAAGCTTGAATGCAGTAAAGAAGCTTCCCTTCACACTCCCCTCTCTGTGGGAATTAGATATTAATGACAGGAATGTGATGCATAAGCAAATCCAAAGACCTTTCCACTTTTGGTAATGTGACTGCTTATTATAATTAGAATTAATTATAATAGTAACATTCTAAACTGAAATTGTGACTAACATTAAAGTCATCATCTGTTCTAATAAAAATATTCATTTTTGTTTTTTTTTTTGGGGGGGGGGGGAATATTTTTGTGTGTGTGTGTATATATATATATATATATAATATATATATATATATATGTATATATAAAATGTTGCAGTTAGATGTGTGCGTGTGTGTGTGAGTTTTCCTTCATTAATTAACTTAAAATTTTTTAATTGTATTTCCTTCATTTGTCTTTCTGTTAACAAATACCATGTTGTTGTTGTTGTTCAAAAGGTCAATAAATATTAACCAAAATTAAAAGCATAAAAGTGAAATCTTCTGCTTAATTTATTTTAACCCCTAATCACTGTTTCTTTTGATTTTATATATTATTTTTGAACTGTTTCTGTGAGTCTTGTGTTATTTTATCCAATATTGTTGTGTAACCATGGAATGTTCAGGTAGATTGTCGGAAGCAGTCAAGTGAAATTCTACTTTTGCATAAGGCAAGAGACAGAGTCCATTTCTGGTGACATGGCAACAGATGTTGCAGGAGTGAAGCAGCACAAAATTACCTCTAGTTTATAATTCTCGTTAATGAAGGTGGGAAGGGTGATGCTGAGAATCCTTGCTATAAAACTATTTTGTCAATTTAAGACCAGTTTTTTTTTTTGGTCTAATGAGATGTTTTTAAAATTATTTATTCTATAAAGTAAAAGCAGTATCCTTGTGCCTTTTCGGGGTCTCTGTGACTCATGGAAGGCAAGGAGGAAACAATCTTCAAACTAGGGATCTTGCCTGAATGCTTACAACAGGGTGGGGTCTGCTAAAAGCACCAAAGAGTAGATATGTAAATAAGTGATTTCAGGCTAAAAGGTATAGTAGACTATTTCAATGAAGTGTGATAGTGTATGTCTGTTAAACCAGAATGGTGAATGTAAGAGAATCAAGAGAAACTGGAAAGGAAGAGACAAATATGGGTTTCACCTTACTTGCTCACTAAAACTGGATTTTCATTTAAGCATGCAAATTTGTACTTTTTTGTAAAATTAATTCTTAATTGCATGAAATTATCTTCAGCTTGTTTTTGAAGGTTACAGTCACTACTAGGTTTATTTTCTTTCTCCAAGTATGATGCATATTTTAACTGAGAATTTTGTGTGTGATCCAGTATATCATCCCCACTTGATGTACCTACAATTCATGCTACTGATCTGCTTGAGTTATTTCCCTTATATCTTTTAACATCAAGAGCTAATGGCCAAACTGTTTAAACCCTTTTCCTACTTGTGGAATCATTGTTGGTTGATCAAACAGATTCAAGTTTATCTATATTTCAAGAACAATACTTAATAAAGTCCAAAAACAGATTTTCTCTTCAGCCTATAGATTAATATTTTTGTAAAAGTAATTAATTTCTAGAACTGTTTCCTTTCCTTTGAGAGTTACTAACAATCGCTTAAAAGTTTTCGTTTTCTTTTTCCAACTAATAGGCAAATTTGAATTGAGAATTTTTTTGCATGTGTCACATAATACATCTATATAGTCATAGCATGTCAAATATCACTAATTAACTTAGGGCAAAATCTGAGTACAAAGGGAATTAAAAGAAAGCAGTCAGATATATAAAAAGTCATTAGCTAATGTATATTGTAAGGAAGACGACTTTAGATATGTCTGTGAATGAAAATAGCAATTTGGATTTATAAAAATGCAGGTTTGTTGTTTAGGCTCAGGTCAGTCTATCTTGATTCAGCAGACATCATCATCATTTAAAATCTATCTTCCATACCAGCATTGGCTGATGGTTTGACATGATCCAAGCCAGAAAACCGCATCAAGCTTCAATGTCTATTTTGGCATGGTTGCTATGGTTGGATGCCCATCTCTAATTCCAACCACTTAGAGTATACCAAGTACTTTATTCAGTGGCTGGTACTAATGAGATCACCAAGTAACAGACTAGACATGCACCCTCAATTGAGTAGGGGAGCAATAGAGAGGTAGGTGGCTTTATGCCAGGTGTTGCAAGGACAGAACAGGTGTTTTGCTGTAGCAGAGATACATGCCTACCCCAACTGGAAAGAGGAAGAGATGGTGGCGACAAAGTGTCAGGGCATACCCTCATGGTACAAGAAGGTGAATATAAGAGAGAGTAAGAAGAGAAGATTAAGAAGGGTAGGTAAGTTTGTGAAAATGTGAAAGGAGTGACAGATGGGGGATAGAGGTGATACAGTGAATGGTGAACAAAGGTGGAGGTATGGCTGATGGTGAATAGGAGTGGATCAAGGAGAGGAAGAGGTGTCGAAATGGAGAGCAGCAATACTGCAGTATTAAAGATTTGGTATGGCAGTCATAAGATGTAACTTCAGGAAAGAGATGTTCAGTTGAAAATAAAGTGGAAAGAGATGATATTGAGAATTCAGGACAGGTTGAATGAGAAAAGAAGTGATTCCAAGGAGAGAGAGAAATAAATGCTAGTACAAGAGGGAATGGAATTACATCAGTTCTACTCTAATTATGGCAGCTGAGTGAGTAGTGACATAGTAAGAATGTTGACAGAAAAATGTATTAGTCATGACTCTTTTTTTTTTTTTTTTAATCTTTCAGGCATAATATTTCTGTCTACATTATCTAATGTGCTTTTAAGATAGTTTGCAGTGATTTGAAAGAGATTTTGCTGTTAGTTCTAGCAAGTCAACTGACCAGGAGGAGCCTCACTTACTGGCTTTAATTAAGATAAGTAATGTGAGAAAACTATTATTAGTAGCAGGTTGAAATACTAAATAGTGTCTCTCTCTCTCTCTGTTCTGTAGCTCTATGCATTGTTTTTGGGTTTTTTTTTTTGTTTTTCAGGCATAGTCTATCCTGGACAAAAGTAATGTGTTTTCCCTCTTTAAGACAACTAGTGCAAATCAAAGGAGATTTAGTTACTTTTTCTAGCAATTCAAATGACTAAGTTTAAATTCCCTCATTGTTGTAAACAAAAGACTTGAAATGTCATGGTTAGATCAAACCTGAAGATAGGGTTAATAGATGAGGTGAAACAGAATTGACACTTTTGTAAACCTGATCAATCCACTGCATCAGGAAAGAAAATAGCTCCATATTTACTTGTATATATTATATGAGAAATTTGATACAAAACACCAAGGTCAAAATTGAAGGTGTGCAATATATTGAGACAGAAAAATAAAGATATATTCATTTTTTTTCATGTAACGCCTGGGTTTGATGGTTTGACTGAGGACTGGCAAACCAGATGGCTTCACAAGGCTCCAATCTGATCTGGCAGAGTTTCTACAGCTGGATGCCCTTCCTAACGCCAACCATTCTGAGAATGTAGTGCCTGCTTTTACGTGCCACCAGCGTGAGGGCCAGTCTGGCAGTACTGGCAACAGCCATGCTCAAATGATGTTTTTTACATGCCACTTGCACAGGAGCCAGTCCAGTGGCACTGGCAACGACCGCACTCGAATAATAATTGTTAGATAGAAAATAGGAGCTTATATTATAAGGTTGTCCCAAAAGTTCGTAGAAAGTCTTGGAAAATAATGGTCTTTATTTTGAGGAATAATTTTTGTTGTTTTTGTTAGTACTTGGCGAGTAAAAATTCAATTTTCGCAAGTGTTTACGAACTTTTGGGACAACCTAATATATTCAAGAATACAATGTACATGAGTAAAAGAAAATCAAAAGGATGTTAATGATTGTCACTCATTAGAGCTGTTAAATATAATGAACAAGGCAAAAACAAGAGATAACAAAATTTATTTATTTTTAATGGGATTACATAAATGTTTCTTTATCAGAATCTTTACAGTTAAAAAAAAAGAAAAGAAAACTTGACACTCTTTGTATAAACATTTCGTTTGAATTACATTCAAGACACTTTTGGCAATGAGAGGGATTAGCTGAGAATTTTACAGGTCTTATGTTTTAAAATCAAATGCAGTGGGATGTGAAGTTTTGATTTTTTAATCCAGTGTCACATCAAGGTAAAGAAAGGAAGTTTCCCAATCCACTGCATTCAAACAACAAATTCAAAGTGGTTCCAATATGTATAAACTCAAATATTAGTACCAAATATAATTTTGAACTTCTAGAAATGTAAATGATGGAGTAATCTATCCCATGTTCTATTTAAATTTTCCTAATCCATTCATGAATTAGAACTTAACTAGGTAAGCCTCATTTAACTAGAAATGAAGGTCAGTGAGTGTGTATGCATGCAGGTGTAAGAGAGACAATTATATATGGATGCAGGCCTAGCTGTGGGGTCAAACAGTTCACTTCACAACCATGTGTTATCAAACTTAACCCACAAAGTGATGTGCACTTCAGGCAAGTGTATTTTACCATAATTTGGAGTTCACTGATAATTTCAGAGACAAATTTGCTTAATAGAAACTGTGTGGAAGCCCATTGTGTACAGGTATGTATATATAAATATATACAATTTACTGGTGAAAATTTATCAGTAGATTTTTTAAATGAATTCCATATGAAAATTTACAGCTTGTATGTCCAAATGAGAAGTTTACAAATGTGCCTGACTATCCTATAATATGATGTTTATATCCTATCATGAGTACTGCATGATGTCTAGAGCTAAGACATTTATCCCATTCAATCCTAGATATGTGGATAGGTATCGTGATGTGGCACTCATTGCTACAAATGACAGCAACACTGTATATTGATTGAGGTGGTCTGTATTAGCAACAATTAATCAACAGGAAAGTTTAATGAGTGAGACAATTGCAGAATCTAATACTTTGGGCATTGCTTTCTATTTGAGTATGAAGAACAATGAGAGTTTTGTCAGATTGAAATACTGAGTTCCAAATCTCTCATGAAGAACCTTACAGCATCCCAGGCTAGAGAGAGAGAAGCAAAACCTTTTAAATAATGACTAAATTATGTATGTGAACTTCACTATGTATATAGGTATGTAAGATAATGTATGTTTGTATATTATTAACCACATCATGAAGACTGGGTCTTTGAATTCATCTGTGCCACATTTCTGGCAACAGTTGCTAGATTTCACTCACATCCAAGACTTGCCTTTAAATGCAGTTAAAAGCCTTGAAAGATAAAAGGTTTTTGCTATTTCATTTGTGCCAGAATAAGAGTACAGTAATCCCTCGCCGTGTAGTGGTTTATTATTTAAGCTTATGTTGATTGTTCCGTGGTGTTTTGCATTTATAATAAATATATACAAATTACAAAAATAATTTTAAAAATATATACAGTACAGTACTGTTTCTACTTGGCAGATTTTCAACTATCATGGGGGCTTTTGGAACGTGACACCTGTGATAGTCATGGGATTACTGTGTTTTAAATGTTAAATTACCAGCTTTTATGTATGTGTAAGTAATGTACCTCAGTCAACAGGGTTACAAATGTACCCTTGATCATTTCATCATAATATAATAGTGATTCAAGAAAGAATACACTGCTAGAAATAGCAACCAAACTTCCCTAAAATAATACCCTAATATTTTTAAAACAAACATGGGACACATTAGCTAATTAATTCTTAGATACACTATGTGAATAAAAGATGAAACAGTCAAAGTTTGAATGCCTTTTATCATTGCTAATCTGGGCCAAAATATCAACATAGCAAGGAAGCAGACTAGGTGAGAGAAAATTCAGGTTTCTTTTTCCCACCTTATCAAAAGAGACACTGCAGAACTGATGATAGGATATGAACTTCTTACCAGTAGCCTGGCATTTTACAAAATCAAAATAATTTTTGAGAGAGGATCGGAATGAATAATATAGTGTGTGTCTGAGGGGAAAGAATAACTATATGCATATTTATATTTGTATGTCTAAGTGTGACTAGTTGTTTATGTAGAGAAAATAAGACTGGAAGAGTATAACAAGGTAAGTATGTGTGAGACAGATATTGCAACCAATGCTGCAGAATATATACATATAAACAGATCTTTATTAAATTTATTTTAACTTGTTGAATATAAAATTTCGCAACAGTAGAAAAATTAACCTCAATTTTCTATTGAAGGTGTACCTAAATATATGGCTAAGAGTTTGTTTCTCAGTTCAGTTGTGCACATCCAGTATGTACCCACATTTCAGCATCAGGCACAAACTCACCACATAAGGTTTTACATTGGTGCCATCATTCAGGTATCAACTGAGTGTGCATAACTAAATACATGTGTGTGTATGCAGGTTTTGGAAGAAATCTAACAAGTCATATCACAGAACTTGCTTTAGTTCTTAGCCGAATTCTATATAAAAATATATATTTCATATAATTAAAATAATAATAAAAAAACAGGACATAAATTTGTTAATCTGCAATTCCCGATTTTACAGGTTATATGTTTGGTCTCGTTTTGTACTTTAAACTATTTTGAAAACCTGTCTTCAAGAAATTTAAGTAAGACACGGTGGTTGGGTTTTGAAACCTGGAGATAAAGAAAGAAAGAAAGATAAATTACTTAATAATTATTTTTCCATATAATTTCCTAATAGTTAAACATTTTACTATATATTGTAAAGGAATCACAAACAGTTAATGAATTTAAATACATACACACGCATATATATATATATATATATATGTATACTCTTTACATGTTTCAGTCATTTGACTGTGGCCATGCTGGAGCACCGCCTTTAGTTGAGCAAATCGACCCCGGGACTTATTCTTTGTAAGCCCAGTACTTATTCAATCGGCCTCTTTCGCCAAACCGCTAAGTGACGGGGACGTAAACACACCAGCATCGGTTGTCAGGCAATGCTAGGGGGACAAACACAGACACACATACACATACATATATACGATGGGCTTCTTTCAGTTTCCGTCTACCAAATCCACTCACAAGGCATTGGTCGGCCCGGGGCTATAGCAGAAGACACTTGCCCAAGATGCCACGCAGTCGGACTGAACCCGGAACCATGTGGTTGGTTAGCAAGCTACTTATCACACAGCCACTCCTGCTGTGTATATATATATATATATATATGTAAAGATGGATGTATAATGACTGAATTACAATTTCCTCATAGAATTTACTACATGTGCTCGCACACATTATTATTTGAAAGATTTTGTCCTTCTCTTGTCAAGAACTTGGTTGAGTACATCAAAGAAGTTTTGAGCTAAACATTTTAAGCAACAAATAGCAGTTCTGATATCCAAGGTCACATCAGATAGTAGTATAAAAAAAACTTTTCTTGGAATATCTAACTGCAGCCTAAAATCCCTATCTTCACTAAAACTGCATCACAAAGGCATTTTTATTGTTAGTCAATAAGACCCCCATTGCATATTTATCTTATAATTGAAGAATGGCATCACTGAATACAAGAGTTTACTGTTTCTGATTGTAAGAATGACAAAAGGGTGTCTGCCACTCAATACAGAATAAATAACTTAAGGGCTTCATTTGTAAGGATTTTTTTTTTGGTTCGCTTTCTCTCTGACATTTTATCTTTTGCTGACATTCATCAGTGAAAGATATATCTGCATATCATCATCGTTTAACATCCATTTTCCATGCTGGCATGGGTTGGGCGGTTCGACCGGGGTCTGGGAAGCCAAGAGGCTGCACCAGGCTCCAGTCTGATCTGGCAGTGTTTCTACAGCTGGATGCCCTTCCTAACGCCAACCACTCCATGAGTGCAGTGGGTGCTTTTTACATGCCACCGGTACAGGTGCCAGGGGAGGTTGGCAACGGCCACGATCAGTTGGTGTTTTTTACGTACCACCGGCATATATATATATAAATTCTGAGTTCCTATTCCTACCTACCAAATTCTACTCATAAGCGTTACCCAACAGAGAGTGTAGCCTGGAGATAAGGGTGTTTCACTAGATTGAGTTGCTACTGCTCCACATTGAGAGGTCACACCTTTGGTACTACAGACACATGGTTAGAATGCTGCAGAAAAGAATCACAAAATAAATTCTTGAAACCAGGAGACCATGACCAAGGTAGTTGGGCACCACATGGTGTGGACCACGACCAAGGTAGTTGGGCACCACATGGTGTAGACCACGACCAAGGTAGTTGGGCACCACATGGTGTAGACCACGACCAAGGTAGTTGGCACCACATGGTGTAGACCACGACCAAGGTAGTTGGGCACCACATGGTGTAGACCACGACCAAGATAGTTGGGCACCACATGGTGTAGACCACGACCAAGGTAGTTGGGCACCACATGGTGTAGACCACGACCAAGGTAGTTGGGCACCACATGGTGTAGACCACGACCAAGGTAGTTGGGCACCACATGGTGTAGACCACGACCAAGGTAGTTGGGCACCACATGGTGTAGACCACGACCAAGATAGTTGGGCACCACATGGTGTAGACCACGACCAAGATAGTTGGGCACCACATGGTGTAGACCACGACCAAGATAGTTGGGCACCACATGGTGTAGACCACGACCAAGATAGTTGGGCACTACTTAAATACAGAGGGGTTAGGGTTACCTTTCTTTTATATCATTACATAGATGCGTGCGTCAGGACCTCCGTATTTAAGAAGTACCATTAGCTGGATAATATCCATAGTCTCGGTTGTGTGTGGGAATCCAGTAAGAAATTTTAATAATGGTTGCTTCTGATAGGACTCTGTGGAGGAAGTGCCTGATGGCTCAACCTCCACAACCCTCCCAGGGATAGTGGACAGTAAAAACGGATGGATGGTAATACTGACAAACACAAGACTACAGTTGAATATAGTTGCCCAAGGTGTTATGCATACAATTGATTTCCAAAACTACTCTTTCCCTGCTATGTTCTTCAATTTATAGATGTATACTGTAAGTAGGCTCATTTATTCAGGCCACAGTCATCAATTCCACTCCTAGTTCTACAACTTTATTGTAGGGCAGTATCACTTTCTTCAACCTTTCTTTTTTCTCTAAGTGGAACTTGAAGAAACAGGGATTGGGTGAAGAGGAGAGTCTGTCCTGAGACCTATTCAAAAAAAAAAAATAGACACTCATAGTTGTGTAGGTAGGAAGTCTGTTTCATAACCATATGACCTTGGGTGCAATCCCACTGTATAGCACCTCATGAAAGCCTTGGGTCAGCCAATACCTTGTGTATGGAATTTGGTAAGTAGAACTATACAGTATTTATGTGGTAGAGGACAGTGTCTGTATTTATGATGTGTCCTTTTATACATCTGTACTTAGAGATTGATAAATAACAGACAAAATTTAACTACTGAAGTTGATATACTTAAACGAACGAACGAATACTTACAAAATCCATGAAGACAATGCCCTGTCTAATGAATGAAATCAGTAAGAAAATAACAGAAATGTAAGTGATTTATTGTACAAACAGTTGATAAAAAAGTTTTAAAATGCCATACCCTGTATTCCAGAAGTCAGATGGAGCATCAAGGAGATCGTTGGCATTTACTTTATTCAAGATAGTGCCATTGGAGAGAGATACCATCATCATGACAGGAAATTTATAATTCTCAAGGAACATAGTTGCAACTTTAGCAGCCTCACCTTTGCCTTTCTTCAGATCCTGAAGTCAACAAATAAGAACAAAATAATTTTGATTAATCATCATCGTCATAAGGTGGATAACCTGTGTAGAGCAGTGGTCTCAATCTAACAAAAACCAGGCCCCATCCAAATTATTAGTGAAATTTCTGTCCCTCTTCCATTTTTGTTAACGAGAAGACAAAAATTAAACTTGTATCCATATAATTCTCTTTTCTTCACAATGGTAGTGGCTAATTTAAAAAGTTGAAATCCATCTAAAATTTATTAAACATGGCAATTTGTCTGCCCAACTTTTCAATCCTCACAGCATCTACCCATCCACATTTCCTTGAGAAACACTGGAGTAGAGCAAAGCTCTATGGTCTGAATAATGCGTTTAATCCACTGTCCAAACTTGTATTTCTACTCAGTCTCTTTACTAACAAGTAACTGCCTATTACTGTCTCCCTTTCCTATCAACCTCTCATCCTTATCACTTTGTTTCTCCTTTCATACTCTCTCTTCCATTTCCCCTTTTAGTCACATTGCCTTAACCCTTTAACATTCAAATTACTCTGTCAAATGTAATGCTTATTTATTCACATTGTTTTGAATTGTCTTATCTTATAGCTTTGAGATTTCTATGATTATTTTTAGAATGACATTGTAGGATAGGTGTGAGAGGCTGGATCCAGACAGTTTGAACATAAAACAGGAAGAATATATGAGCCTGATATAGTCAGTTTAAATGCTGAAGGGATGAACTCTCAAGTCTTTCAGAGGACAAAGCAACTTCTCTAGTGCTGGTGTCATGATAAAAAGCACCCAGTACACTCTATACCAGTGTTTCTCAACCCTTTTACCCTTGCACAACCCATAAAATAAATTATATCTCAAGAAACCCCTGCACAAGAAAATCTATATACCATATCTAACATTTTTTCATCATAGTTCGTGTGATAAATATCATGTGTATATATATATATATATATATATATCATCATCATCATCGTTTAACATCCGCTTTCCATGCTAGCATGGGCTGGACGATTTGACTGAGGTCTGGTGAACCAGATGGCTGCACCAGACTCCAATCTGATCTGGCAGAGTTTCTACAGCAGGATGCCCTTCATATATATCATCATCATTATTCCTGCTACAAAGGTAAACATAGAAGTATGGTGATTTTTTTTTTACTACTAGCTGCAACTTCTGCCCAAAATTAACCTAAAACAAGCTTTCGACAAGCAGAGAAGGAACAGAAATTGGCAACAACTTACCTCAAGATCAACAACAAGGCAGGAAGTACTGATAAAGTGTTCCTTAAGGAAAGACATAACGGGCGAACTCTGGAGAGCAGTCTCTCGCAGGGTTCGCCCGGAACCTCAGCAACTCTGATCATCTAGTACACCCCATAATATGATGGAGTGAACTAATTTCTGTACAGCCTGGGCCTTTTTAAAGGCTGAAGTAAAGTTGTAATAAGGGACCTGAAAATATAATTCCGCGTTTAGTAGAAATTCAACATACAGGTACAATACACACAATATACATACAAAAAACACTATACACACACACACACTACACACACAAAATGGATGGCCATTGCTGGAACACTTTTTGTCATAGGTTTGCATAAGCAGGATTAAAATAGGGGCTAAATAATAATAATAATAAAGAATTTTTTATATGCTCACCTACATGTACAAACATATGCACACACAACTCAGAATATGTGTATTAACACAGAAACATCCTTTATATTGTGCACAATCATACATCACTTTTTGTAATACACACATTGTATTATAATCTATGTCGTTTTTAGCCCAAGTTTATATTGTTTTTTTAGCCAAATTTTGGTTAACAAGAATCAAAAGTATTCCTACTGTAACCATTCTATCTTTTTTTATTATGTTTCATTTATCTAATACAAGCTTAAAAACTGCACTTCACGCAGACTTTTAGTCTAACTCCTGCAGAGGGCTAATTGGGTCTGAGGCCCAAAACTAAAGAGAGCTAAAGAACATGACTATAATACATCTATAATGATTATATGCCCCAGTGGTGTTTGATCAGAAGTTAAGGACAGATGAAAATTCAATTCTGGATTGCAATCATTCTATTGTTCCAGGCCCAAGTTGAATTCCAACTATTAGTCAATTTGTCCCAAAGTTTTCATCTTGACATAAAATTAACAAAATTAATGTCATTTATCACACTCCTTCATCTCTGGCATCATCTGACAAATGCCAACCAAGAAAGCATGAATCAACCAAGCTTTACCTGCTAGAAATAGCAATCCAAATGCTTTTAAATCAAATCCTTATACTGGATGTTCAAGAACCAAATGAAGGGCAGATTTTCAATCCAGGGATCATCCTGATTCCAAAAAGGTATGATATTTCTATACGGAGCAAATGTAGTCTGAGATACAGGTGTCCCAGACAGACAGAATTCCACATTTATATAGATAGACTTTGATATCTTATATTTTAAGATGATAGAGTATAATTTAAAGAAAATTTGACTGCTATTTCTATTATGTCGAGTGACTGTACAGAGGTTCTTATTGGTTCATTGGTCAAGCAAGCATGTAAAAGGCCCCTTCCTTATAATCTGCACAACTGCATTATGTAGGGTATATCATAAAACACTCACACTACATGACATAAATATGCACACACAATGTATATAAACATACACATGGTCCGTTGCTTAGCAACAGTTCCAACAAACACACAATGCAAAAAGTCAAACAAAACAAATAAAATATTCTACTAAAGTAACCTACTTCCTTAAAGGGAAACATTTTGACTTCCATACTTTTCATTGCTTCTTCCATGGAGATTTCTTCCGTCCATGAAATAGATGATATTTCTTGGTTGGTGACCGCCTCATCAATACCTTCAAAATCAAGCTGGTTAGCGTGAACAGTAGATCTGCTGAGGGACTTCAGTTCCATTTTGGGTAGAAATCCAATGTTGACTTCCATATTGACTTCATCAGCCACATTTGTCAGCCATTCCATGTCTGAAAGACATACAGAGTTGTAAAACATGAAACGTTTGTATTGTGGGATGTTTTGCATGTATGGGTATATAAGTTTGTGAAGGAGAGTATGTGTACATTTGTCTATGTATACATGGTGTGTTTGTGTGTGTGCAAGTATGTATAGGCATGCATGAGCATTTTTATGTGTGTATGCATGAGTACTTTCTAAATCCTATTGCATTATAAGATGCTGGCTTGAATATACCATCGTTGTCATCTCCATTGTTTTAACATCCACATTTTCCATGCTTGCAGGAGTCAGATTTTTCCTATGGCTAGATGCCCTTCCTGTCACCAACTTTGGCTTGTGTCCAGGCAAGATAATACTTCACCAAGGCCTCACATGTGTTCTTGGAAGATTGGAAATGAAGGACTCTGCTTGAATGATAGTAACTCATAAGTATTCTATGATGTCAAGACAAGAACACACACACACACACACATATGCAACAGGTTTCTTTCAGTTTCCATTTACCAAACCCACTCACAGGGTTTTATTGACCCAGCACCATAGTATAAGACACTTTCCATGCTGTGGGACTGAATCCAAAACCACAAGGTCAAAAAGCAAACTCTTTATTCATACAGTCTTGAAACATTCTATCTTTCTTCAAGCTATATTCATAGAAGAATTTGAAGAACCCAGTACTAGGAGCATCTTATCCTTGCATATACTGATAGACTGTCTCAGCTTACAGTTGCTAATGACAGTTAGGTGTGGGGAGATAGCATAGGTGTTTTGGCTATGGGCACAGTGCAGTACTGGTGACAGGAAAAGAAACTATTTGAACTTTCAGCCAAGAAACCAATTTCCCCTTCAGTCTGGGTACCACTAATTCAAATGAGCAACACCCCATCAACAGGTTATACATTATTAGGGTTGTATAAATGTAGTTTATTCACACACCAGTCTTCAAATAGCATCATAAACACACAGATACACATACAGACAGACATATGCACACCAGGTATATAAACCACAACACAGCAATACAATATATTTTCACTTATTTCTACTAACCAACATTGAGTTTATTGTGAGTTGGTACAGCAAGATTGAACTTCAGGAGAGATGTAGCATTTTTGTTGATGATGAGATTGCCAAAGAAATATGCTGGAGTGAACCAAAATGGAAGATTTGGTCGTTCATTCAGCTGGAACTCTGCATGTATTCTGTATGAATTAAAGATGGAAATGAGAAGAAAGAATATTTTAAATATGTAAACATGAAACTGAATACTGAGGTTTTTGATATATACAATATTATACATTCATCATCATCATCATCATCATCGTTTAGCGTCCGCTTTCCATGCTAGCATAGGTTGGACGGTTCAACTGGGGTCTGTGAAGCCAGAAGGCTTCATCAGGCCCAGTCAGATCTGGCAGTGTTTCTACGGCTGGATGCCCTTCCTAACGCCAACCACTCCGTGAGTGTAGTGGGTGCTTTTTACGTGCCAGACAGAGCAGGCAAACGGCCATGAACGGATGGTGCTTTTTATGTGCCACCGGCACGGGGGCCAGGTGAGGCTGGCAACGGACACGAACGGATGGTGCTTTTTATGTGCCACCGGCACGAGGCCAGTCGGGGCGGCGCTGGCAACGGTTGCAAACGGATGGTTCTCTTACATGTCACCGGCACTGGTAACACATCTGCAATTTCCATTGATCGGTTTCGATTCTGATCCTCACTTGCCTCAACAGGTCTTCACAAGTAGAGTTTTGTGTCCCAAGAAGGGAAGGTATGCATATGTAGGCTGCCTCCATCCCATGTAGAAGGCCACAGGTTATGGACTCACTTGTCCTGCCGGGTCTTCTCGCGCACAGCACACTTCCAGAGGTCTCAGTCATTTCCTCAGTGAGACCTAAAGTTCGAAGGTCGTGCTTCACCACCTCGTCCCAGATTTTCCTGGGTTTGCCTCTTCTTAGGTCCAGCTTTTCTCTCAAGGTACTTACACTCTGCCGAGTATGAGAACTGACATTACACATCCATCGGAGCATACTGGCTTCATTTCTTGCGAGCTTACGCATATCCTCAGCAGTCACGGCCCATGTTTCACTGCCATGTAGCATGGCTGTTCGTACACATGCATCATACAGTCTAACTTTTACTCTGAGCGAGAGGCCCTTTGTCACCAGCAGAGGTAAGAGCTCTCTGAACTTTGCCCAAGCTATTCTTACTCTAGCAGTTACACTTTCAGCACACCCGCCCCCGCTGCTGACTTGGTCACCTAGGTAACGGAAACTATCAACTATTTCTAGTTTTTCTCCCTGGAAAGTGACAGAAGTTGGTCTCAGAGCATTTTCAGTGTTTATTGTTCCTCAGCATCTGCCACATACAAAAACCATCTTCCTAGTTAGCCTTCCTTTGACATTGCTGCACCTCTTATGTGTCCATAGCTTACACTTGGTGCATCTTATAGAGTTTCTACCTACACCTTTTCTACAGATCGAGCAGGGCCATCTACCTGAAGGCGTTTGTGATTTGTCTACCTTCCTACTGATTACGACTTTGGTTTTAGCTAGATTGACTCTAAGGCCCTTCGATTCTAATCCTTGTTTCCACACCTGAAACTTCTCCTCCAGTTCTGATAGCGACTCAGCAATTAGAGCAAGGTCATCAGCATAGAGGAGCTCCCAAGGGCATCCTGTCTTGAATTCCTCCGTTATTGCCTGGAGGACTATGATAAATAGGAGGGGGCTGAGGACTGAGCCTTGATGGACCCCTACCTCTACCCGGAATTCTTCACTGTACTCGTTGCCAACCCTTACCTTACTAGCAGCGTCCCTATACATGGCTTGCACAGCTCTCACTAACCATTCATCTATCCCTAGTTTCCTCATTGACCACCAGATAAGGGATCGAGGGACCCTGTTGAAGGCTTTCTCCATGTCAACAAAAGCCAGGTACAGTGGCTTATCTTTGGCTAGGTATTTCTCCTGCAGCTGCCACGGAGTGGTTGGTGTTAGGAAGAGCATCCAGCTGTAGAAACACTGCTTGATTAGACTGGCACCTGGTGCAGCCTCCTGGCTTCCCAGACCCCGGTCAAACCGTCCAACCCATGCTAACATGGAAAACAGACGTTAAACGATGATGATCATCATCATGATCATGTATGTCGTCTGGGGAACTAAAAGGTGAAAGGTGGAAATTTGTCTTATGAAGAAAGGCTGAAGACGCTCGACCTTTATTCTCTAGAAAAACGACAACGTCGTGGTGATCTCATTCTTGCTCACAACATCATAAGCGGAAAGTGTAACCTCTCAAAAGAGCTGTTCTTCACTCCTGCTCCAGAGCGTCGGCTGCGGGGTCATTCCGAAAAGCTCTATCTGCAACAATTTCATCTCAATCGAAGGAGAGGGGCTTTCTCCATCCAGGTTGCAGATCTGTGGAATAAGCTGCCAGACGAGATGGTGAAGATGCCGACGACCGCTCGGTTCAAAGTCTCCCTTGACCACAAGTGGCCTGAACTCTTTACATGAACACTACGCTGTACATAACTCCATGTCCCCCTACATGGCCTTGCTTTTTGCTTTTTGAGCCAAAAAATTAACTAACTAACTAACTTTAAGTTGCAAATGTAAAGTTTCAGCTCTTTATAAGAATCTAATTGTATATATATTTCTCTGTCTTAGTCAGTTGTTTCGTATACACACCCATACCTAGCACAGAACAATCTCATGAGAAGATTAGCGCTAGGTATTGCCATAATGACTAGTAATGATGGGAAACATGACATCTTGTTCCCATATACTGTTACTTCAATATCCATGTGTACATGGCATTTACCGTCACTTTTTATACAATCTTGATTATGATTTGCATAATCACAGTGATTATAAATACTCTGAAAACATGTAATTGTCATGGGAACGTCTGAGTATCAGACAGTCCATCTAAGCTCTGATCCAAGCAGACTTGATGGGCAGGTGTCTTGATGTTAAATCCAAGACACTCCTGTTGATGGTTCTAGAGTAGACAGGAAATACTGAGAGTTTTGGTGAGAAAAGGTAGTTTATAATATCAACCCAAGTACATGAGTGGTACTTATTTCAATAACCCTGAAAGAATGAAATGCAAAATCAGCCTCGGCTAAATTTGAATTCAGTATGTGAAAGGCTCTAACTAAATACTATAAGATGTTCTAAAGGGCTATAACTAAATACTAAGGCACTTTGTCACATGTTCTAAAACAGCATTTCTTAAACTTTTTCATTCATGACCCCATTTTTCATCACAAGATTTTTCACAACCCTAGGTATTAAATATGCATTTGTGAAATCTATGATATAAATTGAACATGGGCGATCGTTATATTCTGTCTTGTCTTCAGGTTCACAGCAAAACGGCTGGGTGGATTCGCATGAAAAATGGCACACATGTGGCGACAGGTGCATAGACTGGAATGCGGTTTGTATTTTTTTCCTAGCCCCCATAATTACAGAGAAAATCGACTAAAACTTTTTCTAATGGAATTCCCGTTTGTTCGACCATTAAAACAGCCAGTTGCTCATACAGCCAGCATATACCATTTCGCTAGCAGCAAGGGGAGTACAGGATGACAGTCAGCTAAAAATTTCACTATGCTGTCTCTCTTCTTTCACCTCTTTGTGAGGTTAATAATCTTAATCTTTAGTTACAGTTTCTCATTAAAACTACATAATAGGCAGAATTGTCGGATTAAGACAGTAGGGTGTTTTGAGGGAGATTTGGCTGCTATTTCTACCAGATCTAGCTACCATGTAGAGGTCTGAACTTAATTTTCATTCACATATTTGCATTTCAAAAATTTAATATAATCTTTTCCATCAATCAACTATTGTAAAAATTTTACATGATGACCTCACATTTTCTATGTATGTGTGTGTACCTTAAAAGACGTCAATCATCATGACACATACCTTCACTCACTCTATCTCTCTTTCTCACCCTCTTTCTCTCTCACATACACAAGCACAAGCATGCACACATGCACACATACATGTCCATCCAAACAGACCGGGTGAAACTGGGCTTAGCTGCTAGTAACATATAAACTGAAATTCAAGTGTTTGAATTTAATCTTCGTGACACCAGCATTTCACTTCGCGACCCCCAAATTGGGTCGTGACCCATAGTTTAAAAAGCACTGTTCTAAAATTCTGATAATAACAAAACAAAGAAAAATAATAATGATAGCTATTGGTTTCAAATTTTGGCACATGGCCAGCAATTCCATAGGAAGGGGTCAGTTAGTTTCATCAACCCCAGTGCTTGATTGGTACTTATTGTATCAACCGCTCGGTGGAGTTTCAACTCAGAATGCAAAGCTGGAAGAAATGCTGCTAAGCATTTTGTCTAGAGCAGTAACAATTCTGCTAGCTCGCTCCTTCTATCATCATCATCATCATTATTTAACGTCCGTTCTTCATGCTAGCATGGGTTGGACGGTTCGACCGGAGATCTGGGAAGCCAGAAGGCTGCACCAGGCTCCAGTCTGATCTGGCAGTGTTTCTACAGCTGAATGCCCTTCCTAACGCCAACCACTCAGTGAGTGTAGATATTAATTTCAAATTTTGGCACAAGGCCAGCAATTGCAAGAAAGGGAGTAAGTCAATTACATCGACCCAAGTGCTCAGCTGGCACTTATTTTATCGACCCCCACCAAAAGGATGAAAGGTAAAATTGACATCAGCGCAGGCGTGTTGCTAGACTTTGGTACCTGGGGGTGCTTCAGAATATTCTGGGTAGGCACAAATTTGTATTGCAGGAAGATTTTTGTAAATTGTATTTTCTAAATCTGAGGGTGCACCAATAGTGAGGGAGCAGTGCAGTCTAGTGCCCCCCCTCCCCCCACCTCCTTAGTGACAGGCATGCCTTGGTGGGATTTGAACTCAGAACATACAGATGGACGAAATGCCACTAAGAATTTGGCCCAGAGTGTTAATTAATGATTCTGTCAGTTTGTCACTTTAGTAGTGATAGATATTGAGAAATAAAATCTCAATGAAAATCTGAGCGGCTGATTAATCTGAATAGATTAACACAGATTAGGAGACAAATCATGACTTATTTCAGATTATCAAACAGATCATGTACAACTATGACTACAAAAATTATTACTTAAATCTCTGTGGTTTATGCCTGATGATAAGAAAGACACATTTTATGTTTAACCCATAAAACGCTGGGATTTGCACTTACATAGCATGGACTGCTGAGCACATTTTATGACAATGAGGCTACTATGCACACATAAAAAAGCAAAAAATAGTTAAAATATCTTCTTAGTATATAATGGTAGCAAGTTCTACATCATCTGAAAAGTCATTAGTTGAACAATTAGTCCTCTTGCATTCTGGGGCAGTGGGAGGGTACCAGAGCCTTCAAGTGACATTAGACCCCAACAAATGCCCATAAGTTAAATGCATCTATCTGAGCCATGATTGTGGCCTGTTGACCTGTGCTTGACAGCCACGATCTTGGCCCATCATGCTTTATGTATTAACATATATCAGTAAAATAACGTTGGACTGAACCTGTGATTTCTAAGCAATCTTTAACTTGTAACATTTACTTCTTGTAACTCTTATCCTTTGTGATAAAGGCATAAACATCACAACCTCTTTTCTCCAGCATAAATTTGGAGGTTATGCAATGAATACAGGTTTTCCTAATGAGTCCTATCTTCTATCTTTCACTTGTTTCAGCCACTGGACAGTGGCCATACTGGGGCACTACCTTGAAGGGTTTAATTGAACAAACAAAGCCCAGTACTTATTTTGGGGGTACGTTATGGGGTAACAATTGAATAAATAAGCATTGCATTTGACAGAATAATCTTATCACAAAGAAGCACACTTGTTGGCTTGCACTTGAACAGGTTTCTGTTTAGCCCCAAGCTGACTATGACTGAGCAGATCTGTAATCGAAGGTATTCCAACCATGACCAACCCTGCTTTTTATTTCCAAGCAGAGTGTACTCCTGATTATATTATCCATCAAATTATTGTTTAAAACAATAGAGTGTGATTTAAAAGAGATTTGACTACTGTTTCTGGAAAGCCAGGCAACAATGAAGAGGCTCCATTGAACAGGTTGAGCAAGTACAAAGAATTTCTGTAATTAGCTTATGCAATCTCTTTAGAAAAATTGTTGCTGTTATAAAAGTTTCTCTGCTGACTCCTATAATAATTATTTGAGTGATAACGATGATGATGATGATGGTGATGGTAATGAGTGAGGTGTTCCAGCAGAAGTGACAGGGCACCAAGCTTGATATCTAACCTTATTCAATTTTTTTCTTTCTAAACCAACTTCATTCAAGAAATTTTAAATGATTACAACTCATTTGTTATTCTTTAATGGCTTAAGTTAGAGAAATAAGGACTACTCCCATAACCCTTTTCTGAGACAGGTGGAAGGAAGAGATGAAGTTATCCTTAGACCAAAAACATGGCCCAGATCCTAGCGATAGGGCGGTCCCTGTTAAAGACACCACATATGAAGTGTAGTGTTAAATCCGGCAATGGATTAAATCTACCACCCAAGACCAGCAATGGCTCTGATGACTTCCACAGCTTTCATAGGGAAACTTTCACTCACATGCATGATTACACCAAGGCTCTCATAGATGATATGTGCGCAAACAAATTTCTCAACCACCTAGTCATGCCTTCATTTACAGCATAGGACTGAGTCAATCAGTTAAATGTGGTCTTCTGCCAAAATAGCAATTTAAATATATTTCAAAGAACATGAGATGTTACATGTTATCTCTTACCTAAAAGCTATGTCCACAAACTCAGAATTGTATGCTCTAACGCAAGCCACAGCTCCTTGTGGTTCAAAACGCGACAGGAGAAATGGGCGTGGGTGAAACATAGAAAGGAGACTGTGAAAAATAGCTTGGTTGTCTTTGAATAGAGATGGAAAATATCTGTTGCTGCTTGGCATCTGTCCAGTGATGTACTGGAATCTACTGCCCTCCCACAGTGTGTAGACTTTACCCACAGAGTTCATGAAATCTGGGTTGGTTGGCAGAAAAGGTTTGAAGTGTTTAGCAGAATATATCATGAGATTCTTCGCTGGTTTTTTCCATTCTTTGAGTCCAGAAAAACACTTCTGAGTTTCCATAATCTGTTCCTAAATTAAAAAAAAAAAAAAGGGGAAATAATAATCATACTTTCAAATATTGACACAAAACAAGGCAGCAAGCTGGCAGAATTGTTAGCATGCTGGGAAAAACACTTAGCAGCATTTCAGCTGTCCTAATATTCTGAGTTCAAATTCCCCCAGGGTCAAATTTGCCAGTTGTCTTTTCAGGGTTGGTAAAGTAAGTACAAGTTGAACACTGGGGTCGATTTAATTGACTCAGCTCCACCTCCAATCCTGCTGGCCTTGTGCCTAAATTTGAAACCGATATTGACACAAAACCATATATCTTTAACATAAGTGGTTTATAGCATTTAATTGATTCTTAGAACTTGAAAAATCAATAGGCAAAATTGTAATTATCTTTCGAATCACTACTTACAATTATTTATTTATCCCACATGTTAATTTGAATAAAAAGAAGCACTTAATTGAAGTTTCCATAATCAAAGGTATCATTTAATGAGTAATCAGCCCTATTCATTTTGGTGAGAGGGGATAGATGACAATATCAACTACAATACTTAACTGGTTCTTTTGACAAGATTCATGTTACAATGAGTCAAGATATTTTAATCAATAATTATTCCATGTATGGGGAGAAGAAATAATCATAGCTTAATGATCAAGAAAGGTGGGGAAGATAATCCTGAAATGTTAACTGATTAAAAATAGAATGTAAGCAATGCAATGGAGAGCAAATCTAATCTTTGCCTTAGAATGGTAATTTGTTTTGGTTTTGTTAGATCACCTCAGAATTAGAATTAGCATAGGCAACTTCCAATGACTGACACCTATTTCTTTACTACCCACAAGGGGCTAAACACAGAGAGGACAAACAAGGACAGACAAATGGATTAAGTCGATTATATCGACCCTAGTGCGTAACTGGTACTTATTTAATTGACCCCAAAAGGATGAAGGGCAAAGTCGACCTCGGCAGAATTTGAACTCAGAACATAGCAGCAGACAAAATACCTATTTCTTTATTACCCACAAGGGGCTAAACATAGAGGGGACAACCAAGGACAGACAAACGGATTAAGTCGATTATCAACCCCAGTGCGTAACTGGTACTTATTTAATCGACCCCGAAAGGAGGAAAGGTAAAGTCGACCTCGGCGGAATTCGAACTCAGAACGTAGCAGCAGACGAAATACCACTAAGCATTTCGCCCGGCGTGGTAACGTTTCTGCCAGCTCATCGCCAATAACAGAATGTGTGTATCTGTGTGTGGTGCATGTGAGAGAAAGAGAGAGTGAATGTATGTATGTGTAAAAGAATATTATGTATCATGTGTGTGTAACTGGTTTACATGTAGAAAGAGTGTATCTAAGAACAACTAATTAAAAGGTGAGATAATTGTTTCAAAAACGTAAGCATTATTCAGATATTCAAGCCCCTCATGCAATACCTGTATGCAGACATCTACAAACTGAAAGATACTTACACCTTCCTCAATAATCTTCTTCATGGTAGAAGGTGTAAGAGGAACAAAGCTGGCCTCCACCACTAATGCTTCATCATCAACATCAAACTGGAAATTATACTCGATTGGAACCTGGAGAAGGAAACAGAGAAACAGAAACCAAAATCAAAGAGTGCAAGAATGTTGCATTAGCAACAGGGTAACTTGTGGTCAAACATGATAAGCCCCTGCACAGTATACAATTACAGAATATCAAGTTTATATGAGTAATTGGGGTTTTTTTTTATCTTTTACTTGTTTCAATCATTGGACCGCAGCCATGCTGGAGCATAGCCTTGAAAAGTTTACTCAAGCAAATCCACTCCAATTTTTATTTTCTTTTTGAGCCTGGTAACTACTCTATCAGTCTTTTTTATTGATCTACTAAGTTATGGGGATGTAAACAAACCAACAAAGGTCATCAAGTGGTGGTGGGGGCAATAACAAACACAAAGACACACACACATATATATATATATATAAGAATTTTTTGCATAGTGAGATAAAAAAAAACAAAGCTGTGTAGATATTAGAACGTTTATAGATAGGTCTTACAGCTGTTTCCAGGATATTTATTAATTATATCCCTTCATCGGAGATGGTAGGAGAGGATGGTTAAGTAATAATTAATTTAGATAGGATGCAAAATAGAGAGTGAGGTGGAGGAATGAAAACAGATGTGAGATATGTAGGGATATGAATTTGTAGATCCATTTATTAGGCAGAATGGTATATATGTAAGATTCCAATACCTTATGAGAAAAAATATATATATATAATGGGTTTCTTTCAGTTTCCATCTACCAAATTCATCACAAGGCTTTGGTTAGTGACAAGAAATAGGTTCTCTACAAAACTGTCAAGCACCAAAGACAGTAGGTAGGGAAAGGGGAAACACCAGCACCCTGGGCTAAAGATGGTCTTCACCCACATATGTTGTTGTTATCTGTTTGGTGGGATATGAAAGGTTTGGTCCTCTTTGAACTTTTAAACCCAAACCAAACAATAACAAAGGAGATCTACTGAAAGCAGCACTAGAAGAAAAATGACCATCATTGGTTTCAAGACGAAAGGTGTTCTTCCATCAGGATAATGCTCAGCTACATACAACGAGGATGACATTCTAAAGTCTGGAGTACTTTGAATGGGAAACGATGCCCCACCCACAATATTCGCTGAACATTGCCCCATTCGATTATCATTTATTCTGCAGTCTTCAAAATCATTTGGACAGAAAATATATGAATTCTGTAGACGAGGTCAGAACAGTACTGGAGGAGTAGTTTCCGTTATGTCCAAGTGAATTTTGGAAGAAGGGCCTTGCAAGTCTACTAGATAGATGGAAGAGCATTGTAGAGAATGAAAGAGAGTATATTTTAGAGTTTGTTTATCTTAATTTTGAAAAAAAAACCACATTATTTATGGGATGGCCCAATACTTGTCACTATCTACAGTCTTTTAGTTGTTCTAGTCATTCAATTGTGACCAACCTCAGGTAGCATCTTGAAGGGCTTAGTCAAACAAACTGACTGCAGTACTTATTTTGTTACAATAAATTTATTGTTTCTCCTGCCAATTTCATGCACATTGAAATATATACTTGTTCACAGATTGAGAGAAAAATAACACCAAAGATATTTAAATAGCAACATTTAGAGATAGTCACAAAATCCATAGTTTGATGGTGTCATTTTTAATTAATGTAAAAAAATATGTTTTAAAGTATTTTAATCATTTCTCAACCCATAATCAAAACAATGAAAGCAGGATTAACCGGTTTCAATAGCCAGTTTCACATACCCACAGACTGATGTTGTTGTTGTTTAGTAAGCCTCTCCTTACCCCTATTCAGCCAATCAGATATCTAGGAGCACAGAAATAGTCAGTCAAACGCATATCATTATCATTTTACACCTGCTTCCTATACAAGCACGGATTGAACAGGTAATCAGTCTATGGGAACCATTGCTCCAATAGACCGGTGCTCATACATGTCATTTTGGCTTAGTTTCTACAGCCAGATGCCCTTCCAATTGCCAAACATTTACAGGGTATATGAGGAGCATTTTCTCATGGTATCAACACTAGAGGAACACTTAAGGGACCTCACAGCCCTATGCTTTCTCTGCTCATTTGCAACCACTTTACAGTGAGTACTAAGTGCTCTTTTTATGGCACCAGCACTAGAGGGGTTGTCTCACTCTCCAATCACTGAGCAGGAAGCACAGTGTGGAAAAGTATGAGTTGTGGTACCAACACAGGAAGTGGAGAATACACAGTAATCTAAGACATGAAGACTGCAGAGGGGAGTAGGAGAGAGACAAAAGGAGAGGGTGATGACAACAGAAAGGTCAGAGTAAGTGTAGTAAATAATGTTAAGTATATACATTTGTACAGGTGGACAAAAAGAATAGAAAAGAAGTAGTGACAGCAGAAGAACCAGAATGGATAAATGAAAGGAGTAAGAGTATGATGGAAGGGCATATATTATATATTCTTTTACTTGTTTCAGTCATTTGACAAATAGACAAATATAAGCCAATAAAAAGCACAAAAAGACTGTTAACTTCACTTTAACATTTATTATATGATGTCAAAATTCTTATCATACCAACTGTGACCCAGTCAATGACACAGTTCCAAACTATAAATGTTTAAGTGAAGTTGATAGTCTTTGTGTGTTTTTGAATGGCTAATATATTTTCCATGCTGTAATTGTTATTTCATCATCAGCATCATTTAACGTCCGTTTTTCCATGCTGGCATGGGTTGAATGGTTCGACAGAAGTTCGCTAAGCAGAAGACTGCACCAGGATTCATTGTCTGTTTTAGCAGGGTTTTTACAGCTGGAGGCCTTTCCTAACACCAACTTATATATATATATATATATGTATATATATAGTATCAAATTGTTGGATCAGGTGATGAAAGTTACGGAGAGGGTCATAGCCCAACTAATTAGGGAGAGAGTCTAGATGGGATGCAGTTTGGTTTTGTGACAGGGAGAAGCACCACTGATGCTATATTTCTAGTAAAGCAGCTGCAGGAGAAAGACATAGCTAAAGATAAACTTCTTTACTTGGCGTTTGTTGACTTGGAGAAAACCTTTGACAGAGTTCCCTGATCCCTTATCTGGTGGTCAATGTAGAAACTAAGGATAGACGAGTAGTTGGTGAGAGCTGTACAAGCCAAGTACAGGGACACTACAAGTAAGGTGAGGGTTGGCAATGAGTACAGTGAAGAATTCAGGTACATGTAGGGGTTCACCACGGATCAGTCCTTAGCTCCCTCTTGTTCATCATAGTCCTCCAGGCAATAAGAGAGGAATTTAAGACAGGCTACCCCCAAGAGCTCCTCTATGTGGATGACATTGTTCTTATAACTAAATCACTACCAGAACTAGAGAAGAAGTTCTAGGTATGGAAACAAGGTCTAGAATTGAAGGGCCTAGCAAAAACCAAAGTCTTAGTAAGTAGGAAGGTAGACAAATCACAAATCCCTTCAGGTAGATGGCCCTGCTCAATCTATAGAAAAAGCACAGGTAGAAACTCCATAAGATGTACCCAGTATAAGCTTTGGACACATAAAATGTGCAGCAATATCAGAGAAAGGTTAACAAGGGAAATAGCTTTTGTGTGTGGAAGATGCACAAGTACAATAAACAACGAAACTACAAAAAATAGACTCCAACAACTACCAGTTGGGTAATCTAGAGGTAGTAGATAACTTCCATTATGTAGGTGAGCAAGTTAATAGCAGAGGTGGATGCTCACAGAGAATAGCTGTGAAAATAAGAATAGGCTGGACAAAGTTCAGGAGCTCCCACTTCTGCTGACAACAAAGGGCCTCTCCCTCAGAGTGAAAGGTAAATTGTATGATATCTGTGTGTGAACAGCTATGCTACATGGCAGTGATACATGGGCTGTGACAGCCAAGGACATGCATAGGCTTGAAAGAAATGATGCCAGTATGCTTTGCTGGATGTGCAATGTCAGTGTGCATGTTCAACAGAGTATAAGCATCTTGAGAGAAAAGTTGGACATAAGAGGCATCAGATGTGGTGCACAAGAGAGACAACTGCACTGGTATGGTCATGTGATGCATATGGACAAGGACAGCTGTGTAAAGAAGTGCTGATCTCTAACTGTGGAGGGAACCCATAGAGGTAGACCCAGGAAGACATGGGATGAAGTGGTGAAACATGATCTTCGAACTTCGGGCCTCACAGAGGCAATGACTAATGACTGAGATCTTTGGTGATATGCTGTGCTTGAGAAGACCTGTCAAGCCAAGTGAAATCATAGTCATGGCTGATGCTGGTGTCATGTAACTGGTACCTGTGCTGGTGGCTCATAAAAAGCATCTTTTGAGTGTTGGGTCTCACAGAGGCAAAGTAGCAGATGCTGGTGGCACATGAAAAACTCCTTTCAAGTGTTGTAACTTACAGAGGCAATGACCAAGACCTTTGGCATTCTGTTGTGCTTGAGAAGAAGACCCATCAAGCCAAGTGAAATTGCAGTCATGGCAGATACCAGTGTCACACAAATGGCACCCATGCTGGTGGCACGTAAAAGCACCCGTTACACTATCAGAATGGTTGGCATTAGGAAGGACATCCAGCTATAGAAACCATGCCAAATCAGACTGGAGTCTGGTGCTGCCCCTCAGCTTGCCAGCCCTGGTCAAATAGTCCAACCCATGCTAGCATGGACAATGGACACTAAATGATGATGATGATGATATTTATATTACATATACATGCAGGTGGCATGTCCATGCAGGTGGCACATCCGTGCAGATAGCATGTAAAAAGCCGTACAGGTGGCACGTATAAAGCACCCACTACACTCTCGGATTTGTTGGTGTTAGGAAGGGCATCAAGCTGCAGAAACTCTGCCGGATCAAGACTGGAGCCTGGTGCAGCCATCTGGTTGCCAGCCCTCAGTCAAAACCGTTCAACCCATGCTAGCATGGAAAACGGATGTTAAACAATGATGATGATGCACATATACACACACACATTCATACATAGACATGAATGTATATAAAGCATATGTACATATGTATACATGTGCATGTATTACAGACATGACTGTATTCAAGTTTGACTTTTTTTTATCAAGGATTTTTTATATTTATTTATTTGTCCTTTATGTTCAGTTTGAAACAATGGTGTTCCTAAAATTTGTCTGTTTCAAGATTTTCATAATCCCACCAGTGTTAATGAACAAATGGATTTAGAAGAAAATATTAAGCTAAAGTTTTATTTTTGTAAATTAGGCATGAGGCTATTCATATCCGCCTTTTTTTTTTACTTAATTCAAACTTTAGATGAAAAGATGAAGGTAAAGTCAAACTAGGCTGGATTTGAACTCAAAACGAAAGAGTCATAACTAAATATCACATGATCTAACAATTCTGCCATCTCATAATAATTCTAATAATTATCAGATTAAATAATGAGGTATTCAAATTTACAATAAACATTAACATATTTTGTTTGTTTCTGTTAGCATCAAATCAGCTGTGAATCGGTAGATCTACAATCAAGACATTCCAACCATGGCTACTTCATTTTCTTTTCAGTTGATAAAGTGTGATTTGAGGGAGAATTAGCTGCTATTAAAAACTCTCAGTTTCTTTTATTGGTGTGAGTATATTCAAGTAGAAATATATTCATACATTACAAGTGTATGTGTGCATGCACAGCACCACACACACACACACACACACACACACACACACACAAGCTTTTACACATGTTCCCAGCCACTCTCACCTATACAGAAAAAACAAAGAAATGCCCTACTTTCTTTTTAAAACAACTTGTTTTCCTTCTCAGCTACCTGAAACAGTTACTATTCATTATTAACAAGCAACACCAAAAATTACACACCCTCTATAATTTTCTTAAAACCTAAGGCAACTCCTAAATATTTACACAATAGAATGAACAAAAGTCACATTTACAATATGACTTTTTCCCACTAAGTTATCATTACAAGAACAGAAACATTGTTTGGAACTGCAACAATGGATTTCTACAAATGGTGGGGTAATAGTATTAAGATATTGTTGGCAGTAGCTGATAGAACCAGTAGACCTGGACAAAATGCCTTGTGGTGTTTCATCATCATCATCATCATCATCATCGTTTAGCGTCCGTTTTCCATGCTAGCATGGGTTGGACGGTTCAACTGGGGTCTGTGAAGCCAGAAGGCTTTATCAGGCCCAGTCAGATCTGGCAGTGTTTCTACGGCTGGATGCCCTTCCTAATGCCAACCACTCCGTAAGTGTAGTGGGTGCTTTTTACGTGTCACCCGCACAGGTGCCAGACAGAGCTGGCAAACGGCCACGAACGGATGGTGCTTTTTATGTGCCACCGGCACGGGGGCCAGGTGAGGCTGGCAACGGACACGAACGGATGGTGCTTTTTACGTGCCACCGGCATGAGGCCAGTCGGGGCGGTGCTCTTACATGCCACCGGCACTGGTAACACATCTGCAATTTCCATTGATCGATTTCGATTCTGATCCTCACTTGCCTCAACAGGTCTTCACAAGTAGAGTTTTGTGTCCCAAGAAGGGAAGGTATGCATACGTAGGCTGGCTCCATCCCATGTAGAAGGCCACAGGTTATGGACTCACTTGTCCTGCCGGGTCTTCTCGCACACAGCACACTTCCAGAGGTCTCGGTCTCTAGTCATTTCCTCAGTGAGACCTAAAGTTTGAAGGTCGTGCTTCACCACCTCGTCCCAGATTTTCCTGGGTCTGCCTCTTCCGCAGGTTCCCTCAACCACTAGGGTGTGGCACTTTTTCACACAACTGTCTTCATCCATTCTCGCCACATGACCATACCAGCGCAAACGTCTCTCTTGCACACCACAACTGATGCTTCTTAGGTCCAGCTTTTCTCTCAAGGTACTTACAATCTGCCAAGGGCATCCTGTCTTGAATTCCTCCGTTATTGCCTGGAGGACTATGATAAATAGGAGGGGGCTGAGGACTGAGCCTTGGTGGACCCCTACCTCTACCCGGAATTCTTCACTGTACTCGTTGCCAACCCTTACCTTACTAGCAGCGTCCCTATACATGGCCCGCACAGCTCTCACTAACCATTCATCTATCCCTAGTTTCCTCATTGACCACCAGATAAGGGATCGGGGGACCCTGTCGAAGGCTTTCTCCATGTCAACAAAAGCCAGGTACAGGGGCTTATCTTTGGCTAGGTATTTCTCCTGCAGCTGCCTTACCAGGAATATAGCATCAGTGGTACTTTTCCCTGGCACAAACCCAAACTGCATCTCATCTAAACTAACTCTCTCTCTAATTAGTTGGGCTATGACCCTCTCCGTAACCTTCATCACCTGATCCAACAGCTTGATACCTCTGTAGTTATTTGTATCTAGGGCGTCACCTTTACCTTTGTAGCAGTTGACTATTATGCTGCTACACCAGTCATTGGGTATGACTCCTTTGTGTATCACCTGATTAACTATACGGGTGACTAGGCTATAGCCGACACTACCAGACATTTTGAGCATCTCTGCAGTGATTCCTGATGGGCCTGGGGCTTTCCCTGTCTTCATGCTTCTAATTGCCTTAGCTACCACGGAACTATCAACTCGGATAGCTGGTCCCTCTGTTGGGTCAACATTCGGCAGACTCTCTTTATCCCATTCATTTTCTTTATTCAGCAACCTTTCATAGTGGCGTTTCCAAACCTCTCTCTTTGTTTAGTTACATCAATTTAACCCTTTAGCATTCAGATGTAATGTTTATTTATTCACACTGTTTTGGATTAACCCTTTCGTTACCATATATATTTTGAGATGCTCTGTTTCTTTCAATTAATTTTAAATAAAACAAAGTATTTAGTAAAATAACTTAGTTATCATTCAGCTAGGGTTAAGAGCATAAATTGTGACTAAAGTTTGATGGAAGATTTTAATTCAAAACTTATAAAAACAAAGCATTTGTACTAGAGCCAGAGGCAGTTCAGCCAGGTTGGTATTGAAAGGGTTAATCATGCATCATCTTGTAGCGTCAAGATTTTGATGATGTGGTTGTTTATTTTTACAATGACATTGTAGAGTAAGTGTGAGAAGCCTGATATGACCAGTTTGAACATAAAACAGGTAGAATATTTGGGATGGATATAACTGGTTTAAGTACTAAAGGGCTAAAGTTTGAATTTAAATCACAGAAATTAATTTTGCCTTGTTTTCATAGGCCTCACAAAATAAGTATAACTCAATAGATTTAATCCTTCAACCAGTTTAACACCACTATATGGATTTTGGTTATCTTTATCAAATTCCACCAGATTGCAAATATTTGGTTCAGGGCTCCAGCAAGTCAAAGGATAATCTTAGAGTTATAGTTCTTCACCTCTCCCTCCAGAAGTCTTGGAAGTGGATGAGTGCCACAAAATACTCATGGCTGCTACATGCTCATCTCCTCTGAATAAACCAACAAAACGAATTTAATCAGCCATGATTCCGTTGAAATACTTAATCTTGTGACTATTTTAGAAAACATACTATTGTTGCAATGTTGGCAAAGGTTGACAGCAGAATCAGTAGAGCTGCTAAACAAAATCTCCAGTGGTATTTAGATAGTTACATTCCTTTATCCCATCAAGGATGTTTTGGGCTTTCATCCTTCTGGAGTCTATAAAATAGTTACTAGAGGCAATTCAATCAACCAACCTGCTTCTGTCACTCATAAAAATATATTTGTGGCATTGAATCTAATTTAGAAAATATTACTGCTTTAATGACAAACCTATAATGGTGAATGGTAGATCAGTAAAGCACTGGGGAAAATGCCATAGAGTATTTACTTAAGACTCTTTACCATGCTGTGTTCAAGTCCCACAAAACTCAACTTTCTGTTCATCTCTCTAGGAGTAAGTACTATGGCAAGATCTAGGACTCATAGGGCCAGTTACTCATTTCTGTGGTCATAACATTTCCAACACCTGTCTATCACAGGGTTACTAATTTTTAGCTGGACTGAAGCAATATGAAATGAAGCATTTTGCTTGAGAACGCAATGCAGTGCTCAGTCCAGGAACTGAAACCATGATCTTGAGAGCGCAACACTGTAACCATTAGTTCATCTACCTTCATACTATAAGCACAAGTTATTTATTGACTACACCCTTACTCTATATGTAGGTAGTGGGTAGTGATTTTCTTCACTACTTCAGGGAGTGACAACCCTGTCTGACATGAGTCCCAGGCTCAGCTAGCTCCAGCTGACAGTACCCGGTATGGGACCCTATCCAGGGTTACGGAAGGAGACAACCTTCAAAGAAATCCGGAGTGGAGCCCCGTAGGCAGGTTAGTGTTCGACTCAACACTCTTCTGGCAGCTCCTGCAACCAAGCTAGTGCCAAACGTAATGCTCTGCACTCCTTTGGACTACGTCAGCAAGGTCGAGGAAGGAATCCTGACGATTGGGCTACCTAGGATTTTCTTACATCTAGCCCAGGCCTGCGCAAAACTGGAGAGGACATGAAATGTAAAAACCAGACTGGATTAATTTATGTGCAACTCCATTGTCTCCCAAGACAAAAGGATGCCAACAACTCTAAATATTTTGTATCCTTATTAGGTGATATCCTTATTGAGTAAGTGTAAGTTTCTATCTAAAGTCTATTGAATAATTTCTATTCCCAATTCTTTACTGCTCACTCATTGAATTCATGAGAAAGGTATGAAATCTACCCCATTTAATTTTGCATCTCCCACATAAATGAAATTTTAATCAGCATTATTATCATAGAAATAATACCAAATCACATTTTCATCATTACCATCACTATTAACATCTGTTTTCCATGCTGGTATGTGTTGGGTGGTTTGACAGGAGCTGGAAAACCAGAACACTGCACCAAACTCTATTTGCTTGCTTTGGCATAGTTTCTACAGCTAGATACTCTTCCCGACTTAAACCACTTTACAGACTGCTTTTTAGGTAGCACCAGCAAGGTCACCAAATAATTTGCAAGGCAAGATCCTTCAACTGATCATCTAAAAATACACACACACATCGGATAGGAGGAACTAAGGATTTTTTAACTGCTAGCCACACACAGTAATCATGGCTAGAAGGTCTTTCATGATATATCTATCACTAGTAAAGCAGCAAAGAAGGCTATACATGGTCGCTGGAACTGCTAGAACTAGCAGCCAAATTTTCTTCAGACTCCACTACCTTAAAAAAAAGTAATAATACATTAAAGAGAGTATTCCAAGATGAGCTATGCCTGAAAACTAGATGGTATATTCATAGCTGAAATATCTTTGACTCTAAGTCAACTGTGCCCAGAATAAACAACAACAAATGTAATCTGTATTAAGATTTGAACACATATCTATGCCCCTTAATCTCACAACAGTTTCAAAGTTAACACTCATATTTCTGTTGTTTTAATCCTCAGATCAAATTTGAAATAAGTTTCAGTTAATTACTCTTCATTATCAACAATATTACCGTCACATACACACACACGTAAACTACAAGGTTAAAAAATCTTTCTAATATAGGCACAAACTAGAAATTATAGGAGGGTGGTAGTTGATTATATTGTCTCCAGTATTTGATCGATATTTATTTTATCGATCCTAAAAAAAAAAAAAAGGAGAAGTTGGGCTAGACGTGATTTGAACTCACATTGTAAAGATCCAGAAAAAGTACCGCAAAACATTTTGTTTGATGCTAAGGCTTTTTATATATAACCCACAACCTGATGATTAAGAGATTAGTATCACGTTTAATGATGCTACTGAATTTAGAGATAAGTGCAACTTTTATCAACCTTGGATATTTGAGAAGACATCATTATTACCGGCAGTTGATTAAATATCTAAATGTCTTACTTAGATTCGTCGTTAAAGTTGTATCGTGCCTAGCCATGTTCTTTGTGTGTTTGAATGAGACAAAGTGTGTGTGTATGTGTGTGTACTGAGAGCTCAATTAAGTGTACGTGATGCATAGGGAGGGTATAATATTCTACTTACCCTGACGTCAATTAATCTATGGGTAATCGGAATAAATTCATTTAAAGACAAATAACCGTCTTCATCAAAGTCATATTGGTCGAACAACGTCAGTCCCGCCTCGCCTACGCTGCCCAGAAGTTCTTGCTTGGCATTTTCGTAGTTCAATTTCTCAATTGATTTCTTGTACAAAATAGCAACTACAGCAACAATGATGCTCAACCAAAACAACCAGGATTTCATATACTTCATGCAGTTAAAAAATTTCATTTTTATTTTTGAATCGCCAGTTTTTTTGCCTTTCTTATTTTGCATTCGTTGGTCTTTCGTGACATCATTGCGGTTCGAACTCGAGTTGGTATTTACATCTCTAGAAAAGTTATCGGAATTCCGATGAGAAGAAGAAGCAGCTTCCTTTGATTTCTTCGGTGAACTCTTGTTTGTCTGTCGGTTCCTTGATTCAGGATATTTAGGACTCGGTGGAATCGTCTTATTGCCTAACTTGGCAGGAGACCGCGTAACGACGGAACCAGAAGGCCCCGTCGTACTGGCCATCGTTAACTTCGCCAATACACTCAACTGGCGCACCTCTTACATTATATACTCACGCCAAGTATCGGAATTTTTAACACTGCGAAATAACAGCATAATAATTAGAAATAAATAAACAAATTAAAACGGTGACTAGGAAGATACAGTGGAGGTTAAAGTGGGGGCGGAGACAGTGGGGAGAGAGAGAAGGGGGAAAAGAAGACAGAGTGAGTGAGAAAACAAGAGAAAGAAAAGGATAAAACTAGAGAAAAGGAAGAAGATGAGTGTTAGAGAGAATAACTGATAACATAGAGAGAGGAAATGATATTTCTCATTTCCTCTCTCTCTATGTTATGGCAAATGCAATGGGCAAATAACTCTAACAACAAAATTTTGGCTTACTTCTCTCTATGTGATATAATAACAATGAAATTATTGTAGACAGTGCTCAGGTGCACATATGTCGTTACTAAGGCCAAATAACGCCCTGATCGAGTAGACTTATGATCGAAAGCATTCTAGCTGTGACTATCCCATCTCGTTTCCCAGAAACAATGCACCCTGAACTATATCATCTAGGCGGTACGTTGCTAGTTAGGAGATTTAGCTGCTATTTCTAGTAGTTCGAGCGTCCAAGCCGCCTCTGATTTATTTATGTGGTTTGTCATTTATGCATAAGTACACGTAACGAAGTATGTATGCGCTTAAATATGAATATACATACATGCATATCCCATGGGGGGTTGCATTTACAACCCCTATCTCAATTTGTATATATATATATATATATAATTATATATATATATATATATCAAAAATAAGCAACAAGAATGAATCCGGTAATTTAGTACAATTGTTTCATACTACAACATTTTATTAAAAGCTGTAAATATTACAGCAGATTTAAGATGCCGAGTTATCTTCAGCTAATTTTATATAGGTTTTCCAATAAAGTTCTCAGATCAATTAATAACATGAATCTAAATTGTTATATATATATATATATATATATATATATATATATATACAGACAAACGGTTGGAGGATGCCCGAGAACCTACCAGACACACACAGACAGACAGAACGGATTTTATATAATATATATACATATATATATATATATCCTATTGCGCTCAAATTTGATACGTACATACCGACGGTATCAAGGCGTGTATAAGTCTTGAAAAAATTACAAAAATCAATTCCAGGTTGGAATGCTATCGATACTACGCGTACGCGAGTAAAATGCACTTGCAGTTTGCGCAAAAAATGCCGGCTGGCTTGAAATAATGCCACAAAATGCAGTATATTTGAGAGACCGAAAAAGTTAGATGCAAAAGAGATATTTTCTCCAAACTTGGCATGAAGGAAGGAAAGACTATTTGGTTTCGCAAGAAGTTTTTTTTTTTTTTTGCTTTAACTTCGTTTAACAAAACCAAAAATTTTATTGAAATAAAGGCATACTTAATTATTTTTTAATGAAAAGAAAACACTGATGTTTGTGTTCTCCAAGTCAACAGCCTTATCATTACTGGTACTTTAAACTCTTCGGTTGCATATTTGTGTGAATAAAATAGTTTTTCTTTGGAAAAAAGTCTATCTTTATTTCTTCTTTTGCTGGTGTCTCAAATGTAGGTTAAATCCGTGTTTCTCAAGGGGGAGGCCTATGGGATGATCGGACAAGTTGTTTTGAGAAAATTTGGTTTAAATATTTGACAACTGAGCACCGTCCATTAGATGAGGGGCGTTTTGCACGTATATATATATATATATATATATATATATATATAGATATATATATAGTATATAGATAGATATATATAGATAGATAGATAGAGAAGATAGATAGATAGAGAGATAGATAGATAGATAGATAGATAGATATAGATAGATAGATAGATAGATAGATAGACAGACAGATAGACAGACAGACAGACAGACAAATAGGTAGATAATGAGAAGTTTTGTTCACTTGTGACCTAAACGAATAGGTACGCTGACTCAATGTTATGGTTGGTCGTCCTCTAGGTTCCAAGCTCACAGGTGAGGCTGGATCTAGGGATCTGCATTAGGGTTCCGTTATAGCAGGTATATATTGTATTAGAGAAAAAAAGCAACCAAAGCAGAACGAGCATCTCAAGTGATTTAGAATAATTTAATTAAGGTGAGATTTACCTTACCTTAATTAAATTATTCTAAATTACTTGAGATACTCGTTCTGCCTTGGTTTTGCTTTTACCTCTTATATATATATATATATATATATATATATATATATATATTCTTGTACTTGTTTCAGTCGTTTGACTGCGGCCATGCTGGAGCACCGCCTTTACTCGAGCAAATCGACTTATTCTTTGGAAGCTTAGTCTATCGGTCTCTTTTGCCGAATCGCTAAGTAATGGGGATGTAAACACACCAGCATCGGTTGTCAAGCGATGTTGGTGGGGGGGGACAAACACAGACACACACATATATATATATATATATACATATATATACGACGAGCTTCTTTCAGTTTCCGTCTACCAAATCCACTCACAAGGCTTTGGTCGGCCCGAGGCTATAGTAGAAGACACTTGCCCAAGGTGTCACGCAGTGGGACTGAACCCAGAACTATGTGGTTGGTAAGCAAGCTACTTACCACAATAATAATAATAATAATAAATGCCCTGATGCAGTACCAGGCAGTGGCTCTCGTGGCTTCTGATCTTAACTGATTGGAAGTGTTATCATGTACATTGTTTTGTCTTGGTATAAAAGATGGGCTACAGCAAATATTCTGCTCAATACCACAGATTTGCTTGTCAGTTGTTTGACCTTAACCAGTTGAGCATGTCCCTTGGTGGCTGACGATATGTGCATCTCTGATCACGAGCAGAAGTAGTGGGGGAGCATCATAGCCATGTGTTGAGAGGGATTCTTTGGGGTTTGAATAATTCACCTCTGGAAACATGGGTGTTTCGTTCAACGTCCTTAAACAACCCTTATTCAGGGACCTTTTGAGCGGGATGGGTTACTCGATCTGAAGAAAATTCTAACTGGGCTCCACCTGCAAGGTTATGTGCTGTTTATCTTGATATGAGATCACCATGTCGCGCACATATGGTTGTGATGCATGTGCCTGGTGTACCCTTATCAGACAGGTAGTCATGATGGGTATACTGGGCTTCGTATATTTTACCCCAGTGTCACTTTGATGGCATGCTCTGCTCGCTCACTCAATAATAATAATAATAATAATAATAGTTGTTGTTGTTGGTATCCTTTTTGTCTCGGGAGATAATGGAGTTGCGCATAAAATAATCTAGTCCGGCTTTTACATTTCATGTCCTAATACATTTCCTGTTGTGGCTGTGTAGTCCTATCTTGGACAAACACTCCCTTTGGCAGGTGCCGCAAATGTAGCGAAGACTTTGCCTGGCTGGTTGTAATGTCATAGTTTCTTGTTGACGTCTTTTCTTGTCTTTTCATTTCTCCTCTCTCCCTCTGTCACTCCTTTGTGTTCCCTCTTTTACGGTACGTCGCCAATCTGCATGGTTGCTGGCAACTGCTTCCCATTTGTTAATATTGATGCCACAGGCCTTCATGTCCCTTTTGCAAACATCCTTGTATCGTAAGGACGGTCTTCCCACAGACCTAGTGCCCCTAGCAAGCTCTCCGTAGAGTATGTCCTTGGGGATTCTGCCATCTTCCATACGGCTAACATGTCCAAGCCATCTCATACGTCTTTGTGTGAGGCGTGCAATCATGCTTGGTATTCCTGCTTGCTTGAGGACATCTTTGTTGGTGACATGACTCTGCCATTTGATGCCAGGGATTTTCCGGAGGCAGCGCAGGTGAAAGATATTTAGGCGACGCTCTTGGCGTGTGTACGGCGTCCAAGTTTCACTTCCATGCTAAGTACACATGCCTGGTAAATCTTCATTTTTGTGGTCTTGGTCAGCTTGTTGTTGTCCCATGCCCGTTTGGAGAGTTTGGCCATCACAGCAGCAGCCTTGCCAATGCGTATGTTGAGCTCGGCATCAGGGGATAGGTTGTAGGTGACGGTAGAGCAAGATAGGTAAACTGCTCCACCTCCTGTAGTCTGTGGTCTCCAATATGTATGTTTGGGATGTCCGATGTAGCTTGATCCATGATGTTGGTCTTCTTGAGGCTGATAACTAAGCCAAAGTCGCTACATGCTTGCTCAAAACAGTTGATGAACCTTTGCAGGGCTTTATCAGGGTAATAAAGATTTTCGAAATTTATACTACTAGTGGCCTAGCGTGTAGACAAATTAGTCATAGACTATATATATATATATATATATATATATATATATATATTATATATATATAATATATATATATATATAATTTTAATCCAAACGGGAAAACAAAAAAACAACAACAATGGAACAATTACAGTATTATTATTAATAGGCGCTCAGGAAATGGAAGCAGGAAGGTATGACGTTTCGAGCGGAGCTCTTCGTCGGAAACATAAAGAAGAAAAGAGAGAGGAAAGAAAGATCCCAAAGCGGGCAACAGGGAGAGAGAAAAAAAAAACGACTGGTGTTTACGAGTTACACATGGTGAAAGGCGGAAGTTTACGATAACAAGAGCAAAGTAGGTTTTTAAAGCCAAAAGAGTGGAGACAAGGTTGGTAACGCAACAGATGTGTGTGTATGTGGAGTGTGTGCGTGTGCGTGTGTGTATGTGTGTGTGTGAGCGAGATAAAAAAACAAAAAATATATGTATGTGTTAGTGTGTGCGTCTGTGTGTAGGCGTGTGAGGTAGGGCGAGACAATGGTAGGCAAGCAGACAGTGGTCAGTAGTAAGAAAAAGAAGGAAAGAGGAAGGGAGGGAGGGGAAGGGGTGGGGGCGTATGTAGCGTGCCAGCGTGTGTTGAGTAGTAGTGTGTGTGTGTGTCCAGTGTCGTGGTAGTATTAATGGCGAGTAGATTGAATGTGTGTAAGAGTAATGTATATATTTAAGCAATGTATGTATATGTGTGCGCGCGTGTGTAACAAAAAAGGGGGGGTTAAGGAAAAAGGACTACAGCTGAGGGGAAGATGGAAGAGTGGTCCCGCGGAGACGGGCGTGGGGAAACCCAACGACAAGCGACGGTCCCAGGAACGAGCGGGAGGTCTCGTCGGGTCCAAGAGCGAGGTGCATGCGGCGCGTATGCGTGCGCGAACCGGCGCAAGCGCGTGTGTGCGCGCGCCTGCGACTATGCGCGTAAGTATGTATGTGTGTGGATGTGTGAGTGTGTCTGTGTGTATGTCTGGGTGTCAGTGTGTCCGATGAATGTATGTGAGTATGTGTGTATATATGTGTGCATAGATGTATGTCCGTGTGTGTGTGTGTATGTGTATGAGTGTGTAT